>NC_048300.1:8148015-8200200 GCF_013100865.1 Trachemys scripta elegans | reverse complement strand
TGTTAGTCTGTATCCGCAAAAAGAACAGGAGTACTTGTGGCACCTTAGAGACTAACAAATTTATTAGAGCATAAGCTTTCGTGGACTACAGCCCACTTCTTCGGATGCATCCGAAGAAGTGGGCTGTAGTCCACGAAAGCTTATGCTCTAATAAATTTGTTAGTCTCTAAGGTGCCACAAGTACTCCTGTTCTTTTTGCGGATACAGACTAACATGGCTGCTACTCTGAAACCTGTCAGTATCAATTGTGCTTTGTGTAAAAGTTGCTAGCCCCAGAAAAAGGGACCTTTGGGCCCCTGAAGGCTTGTGCATTTTTAATGCATTTGTTCATCCAGTAAAATTTATCACAGTAACTACTTTGCCCTTTCTTTAAGGTTCCTATTGATTTCACTAGATTTGGATCAAGCTGCAACTGAATTCATGATACAACTGATCACTGATCTTCTGTAAATTCTCCAAAACCATTAACTTGGACTATCATTGGGCTGGTGCTCGAAAGTCCCCAGAGTAAGCAGCTGCAGTTCAGTGCTTTTCTTCTGTTTGAAGTGACTGGTTCTGGACAACGGATTACTGACTAAGTGGGCTGCATTTAGAAAACTCCCCACTGTAGACTGAGTTGGATTGGTGTCCTTAAACAACTTGGCTTAGTGCATGGAGCTCAGACATTCTCACGACCCAATCCCTATTTAAGGACTTTTCCATCTATTTAAAGTGCAAGAATGAAGGGGAAAAAAGTGCTTGAAATTAATTGTGTGGATGACATATATGCACCAAGTATTCCATTTCTTCTAGAAGATGAAATGTTAACTATGCTTAGGATCATAATCAGAGATTCCATGCCTTTTTTTCTTCTCTCCAATAGATACTGGAAAACTAGAACTCCCTATTGGGGGTTACAAAAAGTCACTGACGCGTAAGTAGTTTAAGTCCTTTAAAAATAAAACAAGAAAGCAGCATTCCAACAAGTTTCTCATACAAGGGGAGGGGAGCACTGGGCCAAAATAAAGAAAGCCCTTTAATGGTAAATCTTTTTTTAAACTTGCATTACACCACTTCGCTTAAAGGAAGGTGAAGAAAAGCAGTTGAATATCTTGATTGTTATCCACAAACCACGAGGATGAAGCCACCAGTAACTAAAATACAGGAAATTCTAGTCTCCGGTGATAAATAAGAGTCACAACAGCACAGGATGCATGCAGGGCAGCTCCTTGGGCCACAGGGATCTGAAAGGCAAACAGCTTCAGCTCTTTTGTTCTAACATCTGATGTGTGTCCCCTGCAGGTCCCATCTGTGCATCTGGTGCCTGGGACAGCAACAGCACCGATCCTGCCGCTCTCTGCCAGACCAGACCAAAGCAAGCATGGGAATTGCCCTTTTCTACCTAGGCCAGGTGTTACTTTGGGGGGTGCCCTCATGGGCCAGTGAGGAGGCAGAGGCCCTGTGCGCCCAGACCGCCTGCTACACCATCCACTGGGGCAAGCACAATTGGATGGATGCCCAGGAGAAGTGCAAGAGCAACGGAGGCAACCTGGTGACCATGAAGAGCCAGGAAGAGGCCTTGCATGTCCAGGATCTGCTAGCCAAGATGCCCAGAAGGGAAGCCGGGCCAGAGGGGCAGGTGAGGCTTTGGATCGGGCTCCATCGGGAGAAGGGCAAGTGTTACCAGCAGCACCAGCGGCTCAAGGGCTTCAGCTGGGCCTCGGGAGGGGAGGAGACCGACTACGCCAGCTGGCTCCGGGAGCCCCGAGAGACTTGCACGGGCCGGCGCTGCGTGAGCCTGCACTGGAACCCCACCGCCCCCGGCTCTTCGTGGCTGGGCTGGGCCGACGGGCCCTGCAACGTCTCCTCCGCCAGGCCCCAGGGCTACCTCTGCAAGTTCAGCTTCCAGGGCATGTGCCGCCAGCTGGCGCTGGCCGGGCCCGGCAGCGTCACCTACACCACCCCCTTCGGCTTGGACAGCGCCTCCCTGGCGGCCGTGCCCTTCGGCTCCCAGGCCGCGGTGTCGTGCCAAGGCCAGGCGCCGGGACCCTTCCTGGTGTGCAGGGCGCAGGCGGGTGGCGGGTTCGAGTGGAGCAGCCCGGGCCCCCTGTGCGCCTCGCCCCGCTACGGCTGCGCCTACAGCAACGGGGGCTGCCAGCACCAGTGCCTGGAGCTGGCGGGCGGCTCTTTCCGCTGCGCCTGCCACGCGGGCTACCTGCTGGGCGGGGACCTGCTGTCCTGCTCGCCCGTGGACTACTGCAGCGCCCAGCCGTGCCGGGGGCCGGCCGAGTGCCTGGGCCGGCCGGGGCGCTTCGAGTGCCGCTGCCCCGCGGGCTACGAGCTGGCTGGGGACCAGGTGAGCTGCGCGGACGTGGACGAGTGCTTGGGGGAGCCCTGCCAGGGCGGCTGCGTCAACACGGCGGGGAGCTTCGCTTGCACCTGCCCGCCGGGCTACGAGCCCGCGGGGCCCGGCGGCCGCCGGTGCCGGGACGTGGATGAGTGCGCCCAGGGCGCGCCCTGCGCCCAGCTCTGCACCAACACGCCGGGCTCCTTCCTCTGCGCCTGCCGGCCGGGCTACCAGCGGGACAGCGACGGGGCCGGCTGCCGGGACGTGGACGAGTGCCTGGGGGAGCCCTGCCAGGAGCGCTGCGTCAACCAGCCCGGCAGCTACCAGTGCCTCTGCCCGCCGGGCTGGGCGCTGGCCCCCAACGGCGTCTCCTGCCTCTCGGGCTCCAGCCCCACCACCCCCGGCAGCGCGGCCCCGTCCCTGCGCCCCCCAGGAGAAGAGGAGCCGGCGGCTGGGGGTGGACACCCGCCGGGCACCCACCCTGCTACCGAGAGCCCAGCCCCGCGCTCTGATCCAACTATCCGAGCCCAGCCAGGCGGAGCAGAGCCCAGCACCCTCCAGCCAGCTGCCGTCAGCAGCGCGGCAGGGCCTGGGGAACCCATGATGAAACCCGACGCTGACCAGGCCACCGATGGCCCCAAACTGCTCCTGTACTATATCCTGGGCAGCGTGGTGGTTATCCTGCTGCTGATGGCTTTTGCCCTGGGCTTGCTCATCTATAGGAAGAGGAAAGCCAAGAAGGAAAAGAAGAAAGCCAGGAGTGCCACAGACAACTACTGCTGGGTGCTTGAGCAGGCAGAGAAAAAAGCAGTAGACAATGACTACAGGTAAAGGCAGGAGTCTGCAGAGAGGGTAACCCGCTTGCAGGGATTAGGGTAGCATCAGGGTTCTCTGGAGAGAGGGAACACTAAACTAAGGGTAATTGTGTGCAGCAGAGAATATTTCCCATATGATGTAAAACGATGCTTTCATTATGTGACTTAACTTTTGTTTTCACATTAGAACCTGGGGTTTGGCATTGTCTAAGTGTCAGAGGAACAGCCAGTCTGCCACTTAGATCAAGATCCCCATACTGTTCCCACTGAAATCAGTATCAAAACTCCCACTGATTTTAATAGGACAAGGATTAGGCCCAGAGTGATATGTTGCTTTTGAAAAATAAAAGCAATCACACCGAAGAGCTCATTGGAACTTTCAAAAAGTTAAACATCTTTACAATCAGAATAATCATGGCCCTGATCTTGCAAACACTTGTGTACGTGACAGGTTTCAGAGTGGTACCCGTGTTAGTCTGTATCAGCAGAAACAATGAGGAGTCCTTGTGGCACCTTAAAGACTAACAAATTTATTTGGGCATAAACTTTCGTGGGCTAAAACCCACTTCATCAGATGGATGGAGTGGAAAATACAGTAGGCAGGTATAAATACACAGCACATGAAAAGATGGGAGTTGCCTTACCAAGTGGGGGGGGGGGTCAGTGCTAATGAGCCAATTGAATTAAGGTGGAAGTGGGCTATTCTCAACAGTTGACAAGAAGGTGAGAGTATCAGCAGGGGAAAATTAGTTTTTGTAGTGACCCATCCACTCCCAGTCTTTATTCAGGCCTGATTTGATGGTGTCCAGGTGAGAAAGCGTAAGAGGATGCAAGATCAAGAAGTTAGGAAAAGGTATTTGAGGAGGAGTTGCCCATCTATTGTCACTTAGGATAGAAAATAATCCCCTTTTTCAAAACACAGTAATATCAGAACCCAAACCATGCCTGTTTTCCAGTTTTGCCATTTACTTCAATGGAGTAGCACCATGCCTATACAGAGTACAAAAGGTGCTAAAGAGGAATATGGATCTGGTTATAAGGGTACATATTTTTCCTGAAATACCCACCACCTTTATATTCTTGCAGCTTTTCTTGTATACTTGAGGCCACATTGGCCAGAAATGTGAACTTAACACAAAAGAGTTAGCTGTGAGCCTCACAGCTACATCCTGTTCTTTTTAGTGTGTGGAGGAAAACCCTTTCCTGCTGTTTTTCTTCTCCAGTTATCCATTGTACAAATCAAGAAAACAGGAAAATGTAGCTTCTAGCAGCTGTAAATGTTTTGAATAGTTTGTATATGCTTCCATTTCTCTGGACAGTAGTTGAAAGAAGCAGTGTACTCATCCCTGCTTTGTTGGGATGACCTGCAGAAAATTCATACCATTTCTTTGTTATGACACCAATAATCTAGTCAAGTATTTAAGCACGTGAGTAACTTTAAGCATCTTTGTAATCCCAACAATAGGACTAAAATTAAAGTTATGCATGTGTTTAAATGCTGTGCTGGGTCAGGGCCTGTATGAACAGTCACACCAACAAACTTTAAGATTCTGAGATTATTAGCTTTGCTTTGTGTCATTTTCAAAATGTTTATAATCCTCAGTCTTTCCCCATTCATTTTATGGGGGAGGGTTTCCAGGTGTTTCCACGTTCACTCTGTTCACCCAAAATGAATGGGAAACGAGAAAGTATAGGTGTGAAATCATAAAGCCAGTGTAAAATCTCACATATTCAGAAAGGTTAATCCATAATCCTGAGTTTTTAGTACTATATAAATGTTGTGTATTCTGGTGTGTCTCACAGGATTATGAGTAAAAAATTCTAATCAGTTAAGGTCACCAAAAAACATTGATTTGCTGTGTATGGAGGTTTAGCTTTAACTGCCCCTCATCTTACCTTGAGGCCAGTTTCATCTCAGTGGAATTACACCAGTGATGAATTCAGCCCTCACTTGCTTTTTGCCATGAATCAGTTTTCTTGATTCAGGTCTCAATGCAAAGCCGATTGAAGTCAGTGGAAAGACTCCCATAGATTTCATTGGGCTATGGATCAAGCCTTGAAGTGAGTAGGAATGGCAAAGAAACAGATGATGACATCTAAATGAAGAGTCAGGAGATCCTAAATGTTAATGTGGGCTCTGTATGTATTTGCTCTGTGGCACTGGGCAAGTATCTTCAGTTTCCTCACCTGGAAATGGGGAATAATAGTGTTTTCCTGGTAACCTCATGTGGGCATTGCGAGGACTGATTTGCTAACACGTGTGAAATGCTTTAAACACAGCAAGTGCTTTGTATGTGTTATTATATTCCTGTTATGCCGGGGTTGTATGCACAGACCTTCTCAGTGCTAATGGGAATTACCAGTGCTTAAAGTGCACCAGGTTTAAACACGTTACAGGCCCAGGAAATACAATTGCTAAGAAGCCAGCCAGCTTGCTGAGATGCTCAGATTTTTAGTACCACCTGAGGAACATCCTTCTTGTTGGCGGCTTTCCCCATTTGCCCACCTTTGGTGAAGAGCAGCTAATATGAGCAGCTGGAGAAAGCAGACAAGAGTCTTCTCCTCTTTCCCTTAGCAACCCAGTACCAATCTCACAGGATGCACAAGGGGAGCGGAAAGACTCCAGCAGTTCAGAGCAGCTCTGATCCTTCCTTCCCCCGCCCCTCCTGTGAACAATGGGACAGCTCCTCCCCATCCCAACACCACCAGGCCTGGGAAAGGATACAAGAGGCTCTCACTGCAGCACCTCCCTCTCCTTTCCTCCAGACCGGGGTGAAGAATTCCAGGAGATGCAGGAGGAACAGAGGTGAGGCTGGATGGGCAGAACTACTGGGGGAAGGCAGATGTGGGAAGATAAGACCTCCCCACTTTTTCAGATCCTTTTAATCACTGGTAATTCCATGCGGCTGCCCACATGTTGAAAATAATACATGCCAAAAAATTTCTGTTCATCACAGGTGCATCAATGTTACCTTTGTGTATGATGATATTACAAGTGTTCTCAAACTGTGTTTTCCTTTTTTAACTTTAACATTGTAAATAGCATTACCTCAGTGGATACATTGCGATTCTGATGGAAGCATGTACAAATAAACTCCAAATGAAATGTGTCATTGATGCTTTGAAATAAACATGATGTTAATACTTATTGATGCAATACATGATACATCGTTTTATTTGCGATGTTTCAAATAATTCGCTTAAAACTGCCTCCAAACCAAGCACTTTTTTGTACTAAAACTGACACATTTTTGTTTTTTTAGGAAAGCAGATACCCTGTGTGAAAAATGTCATTTAGTTAAAAAAAAATTGACAGAAACCTAGGTTTTGAGGGAAATTTTTTGAGTAGCTCGCTGATAAATTGTCCTTGCTGGTCAAGATTAAGCAGGGCAGTGCTAGAAAACTATCTGCATTGTCACTGCTATGCTGTACCTGCTCTGTACAGAGAACTTAGGTTTCTGGAGCTGTCAGTCAGGTACCTTTCATCTAATAATGATTTAATATGTATATTAATGAAGTGTTTAGAGGCCTCAGGCAAAATCAGGGCCCTTTTGTTCTAAGCAATGTACAGAGGGGGTAGGGGTCTATTCATGTTGCTCTCACTGCAGGATCAAGGCACAGAACACTAAGTCCTTTAAAACAGCAAAACATTAATCATTTGGGGTTACCAAGATAGATCTGCTCAGCTGATGAAAGATTCATCTAGGAAAAATTGAAACAAGCAAAAATTTGAACGAGCCTCACTGACCAGACCCCTCTAAAGATTCTCATTTCTACAGCTCCCGTGTCGTCCTACCAATCACAGAGGTTTTTGTTAAGTGGTATATAAAAAAAAAGAGGTTTTCTAACAGCAGCTGGACCTTAGATAAATGGGCATTTCCAAAACAGGAAACGCTTTTCTAGATTCATTTTGGCTAGTATCAGTATCTGCCATAGGAAGAGATGACTAAGATTAGGTACCACTGTGATGCGCATAGTCTCAATATCTATACAGGGAAGTGAAATAGGTAGGTCATGCACTCCCGCTACCTAATTTAGGCTGGTGATCTGGGGAAGAAAACAGAAATGTGATTATGTCAGACAGAAGTGCAATATGGTGGAAATGAACTGCTGATTTTGTAGCATAGTCATTGCTGTAACATGGTCAGAAAAGCCTAGTCTGCTACCACTATTATTACTATATTTATTATGATAGTGCCTTGGGCCCAACCAAGATTGTGCTAGGCATTATACAAGCCCAGTGTAATAGCATTCTCGGTCCTGAAGAGCTTATAATCCAAACAGGATGGATAGGGGAAAGAGATACAAAAATCATACTTTGTCCATTCTTTCAGTCAGTCTACATTCAGACCTACCATTTAGTGCCGTGGGATTTCTCAACCAAGAGCCTGAAGTCAATGGAAAGACTTCCACTGATTTCAGTGGCCTTTGGATCAGGCCCATATTAGTTATTTTGGCCCTTACTTGTCACAGGTGCAGTAGGTCGCAAATGAACTGGGACACTGTCCGGGTAAGCCAGGGCATCACACTGCCAGGGGACTGTCAGGCCCTGGGACCAGTGCTGAGATACAAAATCTCCACAAAGATAGTTCTGGGCCTCTGAAGTTTCCCCCAGGATCTGCAGACCCTCTTTTTTCTGTGGGGCAGGGAGTATGGAAAGATTTGGAGGAGAAGGTGCCAAATAACATTCAAATATGATGTACTCTGCAAGGATTAACACCGCTCCCTCACATCTACCGTGTTCCCTAAAGAGTCTCACACTGCAAAAACAAGTTCTTTAAAAATGCCTTTTTTCATTTCCCTTGTAGAAGAGTGACTCACCGGCCAATGCGCCCCCTCATGGCTGGGCATAGCTTAGTAGGCTCTCCTCTGCTGCCACCCCTTGCTGACAGCCACTGTGGCCCTGCCAGCGTCTGCCTCTTCTTAATACTTGACCCTCCAGCCAAGACACATTCAGTCCCTTTCGGGGGTAACAGAGTCCCACAAACTATGGTCCAAAGGGGTCTTCAGCCCATCTCTGGGCTCAATAGTCCGTACACCTCGTATATCAGGGGGACTTTCACAAACTTAGGCCCTCCCTGTACTCTGGGTTCCAGTCTACAGGCCCTGTAACAAGCAACTAAGGTCTGCACCCTCAGCTCCCTTTCTGCTTCCCTAGACTACTTCTTACCTCAGCCTGTTTCTATGCCCTGTTCCCAAGCCTCTTTCTGGGGTCACTCTTCCACAAGCTCTTCTCCCATTCCCAGTCTCCACAGAGGTCTTTCCCGCTACTGTGAAGAGTGACACCTCATAGATGATTCCTCCCTACTGGTTCAATACTCTGTCTCTGAAGCCCCAGCCCTGGGCTGGCTCAGGGGTGTCTCTTACCAAGGCCTATCACAAGAGCTTTCTTCACTCTGGTCCTTACCAGAAGCTCCTATCCCAGAAGAGAATCCCTAAGACTTCTACTGCCCTGGAATCCTTCCTCTATTAGTTACCCTACTTCTACTGGGACTGATCCTTAATTAGGCCTGGCCCATCTTTCTGGTGCAACTGGATCAGCTAATTGCTCTCTGGCTCCAATTAGCTATTTCTATACCAGTGTAGCGTATGTACCCCATCACATACTCTCCCCCTCTAGACTGTGCCCGTTTTCATTATTCTTATCTTTTAGTCATTTCTTGGCATTTGACTCTCTCAGGTCCCTTCAAAGTCAGTAGGTGACCTTCATGCCTAGCCAAGTACATTGCAGTGCTGTTGCCTGATCTTTAGATTGTGTAGTAATTATATCGGTTAGTTAAGAATCCCCAGTTATCACTTTGAGGGTTGTCAGGCGGCCCTTGCCCCAAGATCAGGCCCAGTATTATTCAAATTAATACATTGGTGGGAACCCTGATGTGCACAGTTGCAACACTCACACTATAGGAACTCTTATATTTACAAATATAGTTTATTCATACATTTAGCACAGTCACAAACACCCCAACTCAGTAATGGTAGATAGAGATACTACAGAATGTCCATTTGCACATCCAGATACTCACACCATCTCCTGTAGAACAACCTGAAATGTTAGCCATCATCTTCCTCATCACCATCACCTTCCTCATCATCACCAGTGGCCATCATCCTGGCATCTCCCAAGCAGGGCCAGCTCCAGGCACCAGCATTGCAAGCGGGTGCTTGGGGCGGCAATCTGCAAGAGGCGGCAGTCCGTGTGTTTTTGCCGCTCCAAGCAGTGCGCCGAATTGCCGCCGCGGACGGCGGGGGCAGTCCGTGTGCCGTTAGGGCGGCACGCGCGTTTCCACGGCGGCGGCAATTCGGCAGCAGCTTCTATGTTCAGCTGCCCTCAGCGGCTTCTGTCTTCCGGCTGAAGATAGAAGGTGCCGCCGAATTGCCGCCGCCACCGAAACGCACGTGCTGCCCTAACGGCACACGGACTGCCCCCGCCATCGGCGGTGGCAATTCGGTGTGCTGCCTCAGGCAGCAAAAACAGAGCCAGCCCTGCTCCCAAGGACTACATCTCTCTCTCCTACCGCCCCTAGGCTGGGATGCCACTTTTGTAATATGTTACACTGACACCGTTGTGTTCGATGCATATTCAGTGGGGGATTTTCCCCCCTTCCTTATTTGTATTTCCTCACCTTGCTAATGTTGGAGTGTCCTTTTCCAATAGGTTAGTATATCAATGATCTCAACTTATTATCATATATGTGCATTCGTTACCATGGCCCTTTTGTGGTTAGGATCACATTTGTTATTTCTGTCCTAACCATTTTTTTCAGTTCTTTCCAAGTTCCAAGTTGTGGTGTACTGATAAGTTTAAAAGGGCAGGAACTTAGGAAAGCCCCTATGCCAACCTGCTTAACACATCCTCTATGTTAAAGGTCGCAGCCATATATGGACCTTATGCTTTAGCTCATCACCATCTATCTGGGTGAAAGGTCCCAGACATATGTATGCTAACTTTGCCTTAGTTCACCATACAGGATGTGGCCTCCAGGTCCCTTGTGTTACAAACAAAATATACTCTAATATAGACCTAGAAACCTATTATAATAAAATAATCAAACCCATAAGAAAATAAAAAACTTATAAGAAAAGATATATAGGCAAGCAAGCAGGCTATCCTTAAACGTATCTCATGTACCTGTTATGTACATCAGCCCGTTGCCAGGACACTTCTGCGGTTGAATTATTCTTTTGTGGTCAGAACTTCCCCTTAAACTCTATTTTCCACTCCCCAAATACTTGAGCTGGTTATCTATGCAAAGTTTATCTGTTTAAAGTGTATAGGTCTCAGGCCTTATGCTAACTTGCTGAAGCTAATGTCTTACAGGATACAGGCCTGTAGGTTTCTTGCATTACTGCTGAATATAATGCTGGGCTACAGTGCTACAGGTGACAATGTGACCGAAGGAAGGATCCAGATTGCTAGGAAGACAAGAATGAACTTTTTAAAAAGATGAACCCAGAAAACTTCCCAGGTTAGGAATCTGCTGTTCTCCCGTATGTCTCAGAGGATGCTAGAGACAACAGAGAGATTGTGAGAAGGAATAACAGTCTGACCTCCCTGAATGTGCAGGACTTGAAGCTTTCCTTCTCCATATCCCCAAAAATAGTGGGGCGCAGACAAGTTCAAACACCTGTATCCATTGTAGGTACAATTATACCACAGCCACCACTGTTCCATCTGAAGCATATACCTGTAATGGGGCACTGGTCTTTTATGGCCAGAGGAGGTAGTTTGAGAGGCCAATCACCCTGCTGCGTGTCCTGGGAAGTAAATGCAGCGGTCATTAGAATAAAGGAAGTTGGTTCCTGGGGAACAGTTAATGTCTGGTAGGGGGAAGGTATGGGGAAAACCCAGATTTCTGTTCCTTTAAGGGCCCAGGAGCCTGGAGTCTGGGTGGGGCAAGCTTCCTCTCTCTTCCTGCCAGTCCAGACAGATGGTTGGGGTTATTACACCCAGCTGGGAAGATTAAGGGAGTGGTAGAATGACCTATCCACAATGCTAATTATTTTTCTAAAATGACTTAGGATGGCAGTACGAGAAACAAAAGATGCACAGTACAGGTCCCAGATCCTCACTGGTATAGCGCTCTTGTTTCAATGGTGCTGTGTTAGTTTACATGGCCTCTCCTATTGTAGAAGATGTTTTTCTTCTGCTGTGCTTTTTCTCTTTTTTGCTGTGTTTCTTGGTTTTCCCTTCATGCTATGGCACTGGTGATTAGTGTTTATAGTTGTATGTAGTCACCAGATAATTAAATCAAGTGCAGAACTTCTAGCAATCCCTTTTGGGAGGCACATGGGTGAACTGGATTTCAAATGTTACTTCTCTAAGGCCTGATTCAAACCCCATTGAAGTCAACGGGAGTGTTCCCATTGATGTAAGTAGGTTTTGGATTGAGCATCTAATGATTTGTCTATTTGTTCCTTTTCCCCCAAATGAAATTCCAGAACTGCCTGTTAGCTGAGCAAGATGTCAGTCCTTCATTTCTCTAGGCAACTTCTGTATGTGCTTAAAACCACAATGAAATAGCAGAGCTGTCAACTGATCCACGTTGTAACGCCCTCAATAGAAGAACTAATATAAATTCTAAATAAAAATACAAAAGTAATCTGCCTGGTGGTGTATGAGTCAGAGCTTCTGTCATCATGGATAGGGATCCACCCTCACTCACAGACATCTGCTTTCATATCAAGAGGATTAAAAATGTTTTCATTTGCAGTTACCACCCCGTTCTTCTGCATTTAACCTTTGCTTCTAGCCGGGACAGCTCATTGCCTTGCCATGGGCCCCTGGAGCAAGTTCACTGTTTTTCTGTGATGCTAAACCTCAAGTGTGACTCGAGACCTCTGGAGTGAGTAGAGTGGGAGGAAACTGGGTGACTGTAGAAAATCTACCCCCGAGGGTATGTCTTTCACTGCAGAATTAACTGGAGTGCAGATCCTTGGAGTTATTTCTCTTCTGTTTGTTCGAGGGGAAGCAGCTGCATTGTAAAATTACACTCAAGCTGCTGTGTCCACACTGATGCTGTACTCACTAGTGTGTAGAGCTGGGTGAAATTTTTTGATTGAAACTGTTTTTGGCAAAAAATATGCGGATGTAGCAACATGGAAATACTTCCCCAGTGTATGTTGATTTTGCTGAATTGTTTCAGTCAGGAAAACCTGAACCAATTCCTGAAAACCTAACCGTTTGTTTTGACACTTTCTGAAAGAAGCATTTTGATTTTTCAATTTGAAACGACTTTGTTTTGAAATTTCCTTTTAATTTTATTTTTAAAATGTTTCAAGTTAAAAAAAATCCCTCAAAATCAAAACAAAACATTTCATTGGCTCCCCAAAGTGGTTTTTTTAATTCACCAAAAATTTCAAAAAACTCATTTCAAATCAAACTCAAATCAAAAAGACCCTTCCCCCCCAGAATTTCCAGTCAACTCAAATCAGCTATTTACCCAGCTCTACTAGTGTGGGGGTCTAAGATTTCTGGGGGCCCATTGCACGGTTCTCAGCTGAGCTGCTCTGTGAATTATTTGGCTGTGTATCGTGGGAGAACTTGTCTGTTCTTCCTGGCTACATAGTTGAGAACTCGTTCAAGTAAACCACTTGCGGCTTGGTGCATTTCCATTTTGTCTGTGGCCTCTGTTCTAACCGGTGACAAGGCACGGATCCAGCTTGGAGGAAAGACCTGTACTAAATGTGGGCACTACTGTAGCTGTCACTTGATAGATGGCCCAAGATATAGTGGCAGCTCCTCCTCTATCGTCTGAGTTTTCACAGAGAATGAGAATATACTTTGGCGTCTTATTTTCAGGGATGAGCAATCCATGCTAACGAGTGTGATCATCACGTGGTGTGCATCCATTTGTAGGGAAAACGGGCAGCATTTTCTCTTACTCGTTTTAGTAAAAAATAATGCACACAAATATTGTTGATGTCCTGTGTCCTGAGAAGTAAAATTTACTCTCAATATTACATCACCTCCATATTCTTGTCATGCATGAGGGTTTTTTTTTTAAAGAGTATTTCCATCACCCATGTCAGAAATGTTGGGAGCCCCTTATGTAGGCAAAACCCCCATAGTTGTAGGTTATTTTAATAGGGTGTCCATTAAACCTGCTCACCGCAAAGCTAACCAACAAGTCAATTACATTCACACCTGCCTTTAAAGCCCCTTTACCCTGCCAGAGATGTGTAAAAAGGCGCCTATGTAAATGAGATTCAGACCCATAATAACTAAATTGTAGTCAGCCAATTGGACTCTGACTTCAAAGGCCCTAGTTGAAAGAGATCTAGCGTGTTTTAACTTCCAAAACAGGCTAACTGAGAATCCAAGTTTAATTTCCCAATAGGAAATTCTTGGAATGATGAATCTTTATTGTCCACGTGTTAACAGCTTATATAACTCTTGCAGCTGGGCCTATTGCAGTGATGGAGACCACGTGTGAAAGGGAGTCCACCCCACATAAGTCCTGAAGGGGTAAATTAGACCAGTTAACCTATAAGCCAATGGTTCTCAACCTTTTTCTTTACCACCCCCCACGCTAAAAACTCCCTGGCCCACCTCCACCACCACAGCTGTTTTTCTACATATCCAGTAGATTAAAAGCTGTATTCGATTGATCGTTATACAGTTAAACACAAAGGCACACGTCTATAATATAAAAAAGAAAAGGATAACACAAGTACAAAAATAAACGGAATATGATTTTTGTTTTACTTACTCAGTGTGGAACTTGTTGCTGGCGCTGACCCACAGGCTAGGGGGCCTGCTGAGGTGAGCCGGGGGTGGAGGTGGTCCTCCCTCCCTCAGCCCTGCCGCCCGGGGCTGAAGCCCGAGCCACGCTGCCTGGGGTTGAAGCCCGTTTTATTTTGGCAGACCCTGTTAAAACTGCTCGCGCCCCCCAAGCGGGCTGCAGACCCCTGGTTGAAAACTGCTGTTGTAGGCAGAGGAAAACCAGAAGGCACTAAGGCCTAATTGGCTGAGGGAGTCCAGCTGCGGGAGGGGCTGGGCTGGGTCTATAAAGCCAGGGAGCTGGCAACAGAGGGAAGTAGTCTGCAGTCAGCTCCCTCCCATAGGTGCCAGGTTTGTATAATTTTTGGTGGTGCCCCAAATGGGTCCAAGCAGAGCCATCTCCTCCGTAGGAGGGACCAGGGCAATCGCCCTGGGCCCCTTGCTTCAGGAGGACATGGGGTACAAGGCAGCCTGGGGAGTTAGTGGGGGGGCTGGCGCCGGCAGCAGCAAGCGACCTGGCCCGAGGCCACTCCGCCCTGTCCCACATGGCCAGCTCCCAACATTGCTCGAGGGAGGGGAGGAAGACAGAAAGAGGCAGGGCAGGGGTTTGGGGGAAGGGGTGAAATGAGGGGGGGAAGAGGTGGAGCAGAGGCGTGGGGGAAGGGGTGGGGCAGGGTGGGGGCCAGGTCGCTCGCTGCTGCCAGTGCCAGGCCCCCCGCTAGCCTCCCAGGCTGCCCCCCAAAGTGTGGGGCCCGGGGCGGTTGCCCCAGTCCATCCTATGGACAGGACGGCTCTGAAAATTTAAGCCCAAACATTGGTGAAGCCGGACCCAGGTTCCTGAATATTGGTGGAGCATGGTCACCACGGACCCATATAACTTGCCGCCTATGCTCCCTTCTCCCAGGTAATGTGGTTGGGGCTGTAGTGGCAGATAGCCTACAGTTAATCCCTGGGAGGAGGAAGTTTGGGCTGGCAAACTCAGAGGAGTGGAGACAGCCAGAAGGTACAGAAGTGGATCAGGGAAAGGCAGCAAGATTCAGGAGGGAATAGACCTTGGCTGCTGACTAGAGGGTCCCTGAGATGGAACCTGGGCCCGAGTTCCCCCAGCAGCCACTGCGGAAGTGACACCTCAGGGCAGTGCTACTGCCGGAGTGAGATTGTTTGTGCAGAAGGACTTTGGGATTTCCAGAAGGGGAAACGATGCAGTGACCTGGCCAGGGGGCCGAGTGACGTTGAGGAGGCTGAGAGAGGAGGAAAAGGGGCATTGGCATGGCAGAGCTAATCCCCAGAACCGCCAGGAGGCAGCGGCAGCCAGCGGGGAGTCGAGCACCCCGTCACATCACTCTCCTGTGATCACATGGCACAGTATGGAATCGTCACTAGCTTGTCCGTTGTACTAAGCCCACTTTACACTGCTCTAGCAGCATAAAGGGGCTATAAAGCTGGCATACATTACATTGGTATCTATGTAAATGAGAATCTGCCTCTGTTTTTGCCATGTTGGCTTTACGTTTCCTCAGTTGTGTGAGATCTCGCCCTGCCCCAGTGTCTCTTCCTCTGTCTTGCAAAACAAAGTCAGAAGACATCTGAGTTCAGGGGAGAATGTCATTCTGGCTTTTAATAACTTCTTTTTCTCGTAACGACAGCTGTATTTCAATAGCAGCTATTCCCAACAGGAATCCTGGCCGCACACACGTCCCACGTTACAAAGGGACTGCTAGAGAACTGAAGATAGACCCCATTGTAGCAAAAGGCATTGGGACTAGAAGTAGTCTTGGGACTTCTAGGGCCTCTTGTGAGTGAGCCTTATCCTCCAAGATGCTGACCTCCTCCTAGGAAGTAGAGAGTGGGAGCTGCATGCGCTGCATATCTCCCAGAAGATGCTTAGCACTTGTTTCTGCACCGCTAAAGGGAATGGGCCTGATTCTCCATTCCCTTGCCCCTTATATAATCCTTTACAAAGCAGGGGTAAAACACAAGCACTGGCATACATGAACAGAGAATGATGATTTGGCAGCATGTTGCACCCACTTGGCATAGGTGTAAATAACTACACAAGGGGTATGGCATTGGAGAATCAGGCCCAATGGGAGTTCTACCACTGAGTTAACGGTGCAGGATTGAGCCCAATATTTAGACTATGAGGCATTGGGCAAACTGGTTTTAAACACTTAGAACGTCCTCAGAAACATGGGCCAGGTTTCTTCAGTGTTGCACGTTCTCTTCTGGAATAGAAACCTGGTAGGTAGGCACAGGGCTCGGGCTTTTATGTATGAATTTTTACCAAACTACACACAACACCTGTCTGAGAGAGTCTTTTTTTTTTTCTCTGACTTCAGTGGGCTTTGGATCAGACCTGAAAATCCGAAAACCTTCATTTCAGTATTTGGTTCGGAAGGCAGCACCCTTGATTCTCACACGTGCTTCTGCACGAGGCTGATTTCATCATCCTCATTATGGCCAAGCTGCTGAACCTTGGGTTGGTCCATTCTACAAGCTCCTCGGGAAGAAAGCCAAAAATGAGCAGAGATTTCATTAGAATAGAGCAGAGAAGCAATCTTGCCCCCGTCTACATAGGAAGCACTTTGAGATCATGGCCTGTTTGACCCAATGAATTGCGAAGACTCCAAAATAGAATTTATGTGCCGTTGTATAAACTCTTCCCAATTTGCAGATGAATGGCTTGATGAAGCATAACAGCGCCATAACACGGGCACTTTCAAAGGGACCTAAGTGAGTTATGCACCCAAATCTATGGCAGGCGGATCCCAGCTCCCTTGGTCTCCTTTCAAAATCCTAACCTTAATATATCTGTAGCAGGTGCATACAAAATGCAAGTAAGGTGGAGTTTTCAGTGGTGTCTAAGTGATTTAGGAGCTCACATTCTTCTGGCTTTCGGTGAAACTTGTGCTTCTAAGTCACTTGGACACATTTGGAAGTCTCACCCTGAGTGCACTAGTTTAAAAATAATGCCCATGATGCTTTTATTTTAAAATGGAGTCACTCTGGATGTGCAATTGCTATTTTTCTACTCAAAATAAATGTGCTAAATGGAATTTTTCTCCCCAAATCCCAGAGTTCCCTTGTCCACATGATAGGCTAATAAGTTCGGATTCTCCCGCTAGAGCAGGAGTTCCCAAACTTTTTGCCAGCATGACCCCATTTTGAGACTTACTTTTTCCTCCAATTTTGCAAAATGGCAGCCTCCCCACAATGTGACCTTGCACATACTGAGCAGATCAAAATGGCGGCCTTCTGCGGTGGCATTTGTGGAGAAGGTCCAGACACATTCAGGAGCAGACAGCAGCATCTTGCGGGCCGAATCTGGCCCATTGGCCCTGTGACCCCTCTGCCGATGGCTGTGCAGAGGTAGCTGTGCAAACACCATTTTGCCATTTGCACGATCCAGCTGAGACTTGAATCCAGAAAATCCTTATCTGTGGGCAGCCTCATCAACGGAGCATCCTCTCTGCCTGAGCTGGTAGGAGACTGTGCTAGCCTTTTCTGAGATAGGAACCTGCAGTGGTTTGTAAGCTCCCTAAGCCAGGGTCCGTATCTTCTTTTATGCCACCATGAGTACCCTGTTGGCACTTGATAAAGAATCATTGTAAGAAACTGTCTCTACGATGTCCTAATGTCACCACACAGGGCCTTTCTAAGCCCTGGCCTCATTTGTTTAAACTCTGAATTCCTCTTTCTGGTTTGTGATAAGAGCCACAATGGACTCATTTTTATGCAGAGTATCTTCTTCAGCCTCCCGCAGGGTGTCTCGTGATCAGACTCGTGGTTTGCAAAAGCTGGGGTTAACCAAAGTGGTGGTGTTTTGAATTTGAGGGCTGTGAAAAAGCTTCTCTTCATAAAAAGATTGTATTTAAATAAAGTAAAACAAAAAAATGTGTGTGGAGAGGGCAATCTGGTCCTTTGTGACTAGCACATTACTCCTTCCTGAAAATTTCATCCCAGAAATATTTGTAAGAATTACAGATGCATGACATGACCATTCAGAAAATCTCAGGGGCCTATAAACATTGATCACCGGAAATAGTGGGGTTTCTGGTATGTATAGTATAACGTTGTTTAGCTGCATGAATATGTGTATGTAGTATTACCAACCTTAAGCATTCAAAAATCATGATTGGCTTAAAAATCATGAGATTTAAAAACAAACTAACTTTAGGTTATTGTTGTTTGTCTTCTGGCTTTTGAACCTGTAAGGTTCACATTTTCCAGCTTTACTATCCAACCACAAAGGCCAGATTTTTTATTATTATTGTTAGTTTAAATAAAGATGAGTTTTTCAGGTAATATTATGATTCCAGGAGCTGTGGCTTTAAGAAAATCTCCTAATGTCACAAGATTCATGATGTAATTCCAGCTGGCAACAGCAATATATGCAAGCCTAGATATCCATCTACGTGCCAGATCCCAGCTGACCCAAGTCAAAGGAGGCATGGTGATTTACACCAGATAAGGATCTGGCCATAAGACCTGTATCAAGAAACCACAATGGATTCTTGGGCTATTTCCTTCTTGTGGTCAGTCATGCTGAAATGACTTAGTATTTTTTCATTGTAGTTCTAAAATGTTCCAAGACAGGTGAAAGTTTGACTTGGATGGACTTCGTTAGTGTTCCTAAACTGGCCCACATTTCAGTATAAAAAAGGGTTGGGATTTCCTTTTCAGCTGTCTAGGTACAGCTTAGTAACTGGGGATTTCTGTGGCTTTTCAAAAAAGACAAATAAATCTGTCATGCTTGTCTGTGTATAACTCGTCTGCATTCAAAAGTTAAGAATCTTATTTTAAAATCAAACAAAAAAACTTTGACGTAGTCCCATCAAGCAACCAGAAGTCAGGGGAAATTATTTGAAATATTCCCTATCAGCATTCCTTTGATATAAAATTCATGTCAGTTTGAGATGACTCAGATGAAAAAAAATTAAAGGTCCCTCTTTTGTTATCACAGTTGACACACACCCGGCAGCGTCTTACTATAACTTTGTAAACTGCCCTGCAGTATGATTGAGAGACTGCTTTTAATCAAGCCTCACAAAGGGAAAAGAAGTACGTACATCTGGAGGAAATGTTTCTGTGCATGTCATAGAGTTGAAGGCCAGAAGGGTTCACCAGATGATCTAGTCTGACCTCCTGTGTATCACAGGCATGGGTGGCGGGTAGGGGAGGCTGAGCCTCCACAAACAGCCAGGAATGACCCCGCCCACTGTGACTTTGCACCCCGTAATGCTTTATAGAAATATGCTTATGAATGTAAATATGACGTAACTGGAATATGTTTTATGCTAGATATGCCATGTAACATATCTTTGCAAAGGTTTTGTTCTTCTGCTTGTATTCATCCTATTCGTATGCATGTATCATTTTTATATCTGAAGTTATGAGCGTTGGATCTATGCTTGTATTTAAAGTGTTTGCTGTAGAAAGCACCTAAGCCAGATTTGGTCAACATAGTGTGAAGGGGTTATTCAAGTAAATGGAAGTACTTGGCCAGCAATGAACCTTGATAGACGTCAATCCACATCTGAGCTTTCCTGGGAACGACCTGTAGAAAACTGAGTCATGCATGGACATGTGACTTGCCCATGTGACTCCAAAACTCCATTTTATAAGTGGATTCTACACAGGGGGAGAGAGGGGTTTCCACCCACAAGAGAGAGACTATGTATGCCTCTGGGAAAACCCCTCCATTTTGTCTTCAGCTGGCACAAAAGATAGGCATCTCCTTGGGGTGGAGAAGCTGAAGGAAACTGGAACAAAGGACAGAAACTACAGGGGTGTGAGTGATTGCTGGACCCAGACTAGAAGGAGGTTAGTCTGTCAAAGAAACTTATTGGAACATCTCTGAGGGTGAGATTTACCTGCATTTAGTTTCCTACTGTATTAGGCATAGACTTTTATTTTATTTTGCTTGGTAATTCACTTTGTTCTGTCTGTTACTACTTGGAACCACTTAAATCCTACTTTTTGTATTTAATAAAATCACTTTTTACTTATTAATTAACCCAGAATATGTACTAATACCTGGGGGTGGGGGGCCAAACAGCTGTGCATCTCTCTCTATCAATGTTATAGAGGGCGAACAATTTATGAGTTTACCCTGTATAAGCTTTATATAGGGTAAAATGGATTCATTTGGGATTTGGACCCCATTGGGAGCTGGGTATCTAAGTGCTGGAGGCAGGAGCACTTCTTAAGCTGTTTTCAGTTAAGCCTGCAGCTTGTGGGGGACATGGTTCAGACTTGGATCTGTGTTTGCAGCAGGCAAGCGTGTCTAGCTCAAACAAGACAAGGTACTGAAGTCCCAAGCTAGCAGGGAAGACAGGCTCAGAAGTAGTCTAGGCTCATCAGGTGGCAGCTCCCAAAGGGGTTTCTGTGATCCAACCTGACACACCCACACTTCGCCCCCAGGGCTCCGCTTCGGCGGTGCCGCTGGGCTCCTGGGGTTAGGGCCACACTGCCCGCCTTTCCGGGGCTGGGGGGGGGGCCTGCGGGCACTAGCCAGCCTGGCGCAGTGCCGGTGGCCGTGGTGGTGGGGCTCTAGGTTCCAGGGTGAGCAGAAGGGCCTCGGGTGGAAAGGGCAGGGATGGGGCTAGCCTCTCCCAGCCAGCGGTTCACACGCCGCCCATGACCACAGGCCTCCAGTACCACCCAGCACCCACACACTAAATCCAATAACCGAAATTAAACCAAAGTATTATAGCCCACAGGAGTCTACTCTAGGCTATCTTGCCACAGGCTGAGAATAGGAGGAAGGGAGGTGCGCCAGTGCCCGAGGCCCCATAGTGACAGGGAAATGATTAAGTAAGATACACCCAGATAATCCTGGTAAATCTGGTAAATCTCCTGCCCCTTGGCGGCGTGTGAACCACCAGCAGGGGGAGGTTAGCCCCTAGCCCCACCCCTTCTGCCCAAGGCCCTGCTCCTTCTGCGCCCCCCACGGCCACCGGCCCAGGCTAGGGCCCCCAGCGCCAGGAGGGTGGGCCGCCCACAGGGGGACTGGAGCCACGCCAAGCAGGAAGTGGGGGTGCGGGGCCTGAGTGCAGCACGTGAACGGGGCCACACCTGGCTGTTTGTGGAGGCTCAGCCTCCCCCAGCCTATGATACCCACCCATGCCTGCACCCCCTGCTGCAGAAGGCAAAACCCCCAAATCAGACTGTGAAATCCATATGATCATATGCCTATGGTGGTTTGCGTTAGCTGAAACTGCAGATGAGCAGAACAAAAAATTATGACTAAAGGGAAGGCCAGCTCCCATAGACACTCTGGTGCTGTTCAGCTGAGGAGCAAGGAGTAGGTGTAGAATCTCACACTTTGTTTCATCTCTTGGAGTTGAAGCTGGTTGGAAAATGGCATTGTTTTCCCTGGAAAATTTGGAAATAATTCTCATCGGGCAGGTTTCAAAAGAATAATTTTTCAGCTTAAAAAAATTGTGATTTTTTTTTTAACTGAATTTTTTTTGCAAAAAAAAAAAAGAATTTTTGTTTTAATTTTCAGATTTTAATTTTTGTCCCATCCCCCGCCCCCCCACACACACTCACACACCTCATTTTGCCATTAAAAATGGGGAGGAATTAGAGGGGGGGGGGAAACAAAATACAGAAAAATGGGAACCTGAAAATGAAAAATGTTTGTTTAATCAGTAACTTTTTTTTGGTTTAAAAAAAAAAAAGGCAATTTTGGGGAACAGTTGTACTAAAGATGTTGACCTGCTCTGTCTTAGAGCCACATTCTGCCCTTTGCTGCTGAAAACTCTTCAGGTATGAAAGCAGAACAGATGGTATCCTTCTTTTTTGGAAGATCTGTTGCCAAATGCTGATGGTGTTTTTCATCCAATGAGGGGGTTTTGTTTTGTTTTTCTGAGTATGGGCATGTTTTAAGCATATTATGGCAATGTTCCCTTTAAAAGCAAACATGGGGAATCTGGAAGGATGACAAAGATTATGGGTAAACTGTTCCCCTTTTGGGTGAATTATTGAGCTGGGCAAAAGAAATTTCAGGGCACCAAAAGTATTGGGAATCTGGGTCAAATTTGGTGAATAGTTTTGGTGGATTTTTTTAAATATCAAAACCATTTCAAAATTAAATATTTCAACTTTTTGCTTGTAAATGGCATTTTGTTGTGAAGTTTAGCTATGTTTTTAAGGGGTGAACCCCGACCCCAAAATGCAACAAAACTCCCACGAAATCTTGATCTTAGATCAAAATACCGGCTGAAACCAAAACAAAAACCTGAATTTGTTTAGTTTCTTTTTTTTTTCTGTGTGTTTTTGATCCAAAATTAATGTTTATTTTTGTTTTCATGAGAAACCCCCTCAAACTCAGTTTCTCTTTGAAACTAACCAAAATTTTGGGAGTCTTTTTTGGTTGAGCCCCCCACAGCAAAAAATCAATTATTCACTCAGCTCTAATTATACCCAGGGAGTGATTGGCAGCTGTCTTGTAACTCTTTCTTTCCTGGGCTTTTTCCTCCACTCTCTGACACCATGGGTAATCATTTGCACCTATGCAAAGTAAACGTAAAGTATGGTAGCTTTGTAAATCCGCTTGGCACATACATAAATGACTACATAAGATTCAGGGCACCAGAAAATCATGCCTCACAGGATTTGTATACATTAAGAAAAAAGGTCAGGATTAGGTTTGGTCAGCTAACCATGACCTAACCACAACCTTTCCCCCAGGATTGATGTCGACCAGTTAAACTGGGGTAAATGGTGTTAACCTGCATCTACACTAGGGAAAAGGTGCTTGTTACAACGGGGTTACATAGCTATCCCGGACCTAGTCTCAACCTCTTTCCTAACCCAGGCAAATCCTGAATGAAATTGTGCAAATGTTTTTCTTGTATGCATTAGGGCTGGAATTTTCAAAAGTGCCTAAGAAACTAACGTGCCCGAGTCCCAATGAAAGTCCCTAACGGACCTGGTAGGGAAATGAATTGTATCCCCTGAAGAAAATTTAGATGAAATGAAAAACTGAAAACCAAACCTCACTTTTGGGCCAAATTATTATTTTTTTTTTCAGTGAAAAATAAAGTTTTCAAGGAAAGCAGTCACTTCCCATGGCAGAGTTCTCAGTTAAATGAAAATTAACTTTCCAGAGGAAAAGTTTCACTGGAAATTTTTTGACTAGCACTAGTCAATAGGAGTTGGGTGTCTAACTCCTTTATATGCTCTGGCAAATCCCACCCTTGATATCCATTACTGGTTACCACCCCATCTAGCCTCCAGTAGAAACCAATAGTGAGCGTCAACGGATTCTAATAGTCACAGGGAATTTCTGGTAGGAAAGTGTTCCTTCCTAGCCCTCTCAGGGAATCTCTTTACATCCTGAAGCATGAGGCTTGGCACAGTGTAGTTCTTGGTGAATTGATGACTTTGCAAAGATGTGGCCGTCCCAGGAGTGCCCTAGATAGTTAGTGAAATCACTGGTTAGCTTATAGGTCTGTATTGCACACTACCTGCGTATTCATGTTCTTGAGAAAACGTTATGGCTCTGCCTCTCTACTGCATTACTCCGGTTGTGTGAGGGTCCATAGACATTGAAACCAGCGGGGTCACCCGGAGTCGTAGTGCAGTGGTGAATCAGGGCCTATCATTCTGTACAGTTCATCACGGTGGGCTGAATTGCAACTCCTGGAACACGACACTGCCCAGTGTGTCGCACCCTACGCCGTAGAGAAGCAACAGTGTCATTCGTCTTTCTTCACTGTCTGCTGCTGTGGAAACGCTGGGAGATGGTGATTGTGCTCCTGTTTTGCAGAATGGCAGCCAGAGACGTAATAGGTCAATGGACCCCAGGAGGCTGGCTCAGCTGACCGATACGCAGACCATGGCGGGTGAAAGGGCAATGGGGTGCCTTCTGCGAAACAGGAAGTGGAGAAGATCTTTTGCAGCTCTAATTACTGTTCTGTTCTAAATTAAAACGCAACTTTGGCTTGTAAGTTCCAAAGCCAAAACAACACTGCAGGCACTCTACGGCGCCAGGGAAACCCTGGGCAATATGTGCTGGAATCTGAGGTTCTGATCCAGCAAAGCTTTTAAGCACGTGCATAACTTTAAACCTGTCAATTGTCTCACTGCGGTCAATTGATCTCCGTGCATGCTTAAATGTAAACACATACTTAAAGGCTTTTCTGGATTGCGGTCTGAGAAGTCTCATTTCCTAGAGACCCTGCCAAGTACGCACTACCACTGTGACGTGGGAGGGAGGAGAGAGCATTTGTAGGAGATTTTCAACTCCTTTGCAATTTGCGCTGCTAAACTGGAGCTCTTCTGGAGTAGGCTGATCTATTCTCTGACTAGGTCAATGAATAGGAGCAGGAAACTGCAGCCTTCCTGAGCCCAGAAGGCCAGGCGTATTTTGCTGGATCTGCCCTTATTTATACATAACTATCTAATGTTGTTGCAGGAGTCACCAGGTGGCACTGCTACACATAACCTTGCAAAAAAACACTTTTAGGGTATGAGCCGTGTTCAGTTTTGAAGAAATGCTGTATTGTTGTTAGCGTTATGATGGATATTCTTTTGGGTGAGCAGCAGCAAACAACAAGAGAATTTGCGCTTTGCCTTAACCTCACTAGAGTCAATTTGGGGGATGGAGTGGCTTCCTGGGAACCAGGTGTCGGTGTATGAGGAGAGATTAATAAGACTGGGACTTTTCAGCTTGGAAAAGAAGCGACTAAGGGGGGATATGATAGAAGTCTATAAAATCATGAGTGGTATAGAGAAAGTAAATAAGGAAGTGTTATTGACTCCGTCTCATAATACAAGAACAAGGGGCCACCAAATGAAGTTAATAGGTAGCCAGTTTAAAACAAACACAAAAAAGTATTTTTTCATGCAATGCATTGTCAACCTTTGGAACTCCTTGCCAGAGGGTATTGTGAAGGCCAATACTATAACGGGGTTCAAAAGGGAGCTAGATAGATTCATGGAAGATAGGTCCATCAATGGCTATTAGCCAGGATGGGCAGGAATGGTGTCCCTAGCCTCTGTTTGCCAGAAGCTGGGATTGGGTGAGAGGGCATGGATCACTTGATGATAACCTGTCTGTTCATTCCCTTTGTGGCCCTGCCATTGGCCACTGTCAGAGGACAGGATATTGGGCTTGATGGACCTTTGGTCTGACCCAGTATGGCTGTTCTTATGTTCAGGCTGTGATTTCTGGAAGAGGAGATTGCCTGCATGCTGTTTGTGACCACTTCTGTTTAAGGACTGGAATGCATCATGTAAATAAACAAGTTACATTAAGAAAACACTGATTCCATGTCATGGATTTCTCCTCCAAAGGGGAAGCTGATCAGGGACTGGTAAAAGACAGGAAACAAAAGGTAGGAATAAATGGTCAATTTGGAGAGAGGTAAATATAGGTGTCTCCCAGGGATCTGTACTGGGACCAGTACAGTTCAACATATTATAAATGAACTGGAAAAATGGTAAACAGTGAGGCGGCAACATTTGTAGACAATACGAAATTACTCAAGATAGTTAAGTCTAAAGCAGGCTATGAAGAGTTAAAAAAGGATCTCACTAGACTGAGTGACTGGGCAACACAATAGCAGATGAAATTCAATGTTTATAAATGCAACATAATGTACATTGGAAAACATAATCCCAATTATACATACGAAATGATGGGGTCTAACTAAAGAGATCCTGGAGTCATTGTGGATAGTTCTCCGAAAACATCTGTTCAATGTTCAGCGGCAGTCAACAAAACAAACAGAATGTCAGGCACCATTAGGAATGGGATAGATCAGAAGACAGTAAGGCTGTCCTTATGAAAGGCCCCAAAATTCTGCTACTGCTCCTCAGACAGGTAACAATAAGAAAACGAGGCAGCTGTCTCTTCACTGTCATGTTTAGCAAGAAATTAGCCAAAACGTTGTAACGGTAATGATATTGGTTACAAAATGGCAATGCACCCAGTGGGTTTGGAATGCCCCATTACCCCTTATCCCCAAAAGGCAATTGAGTTGGGGGAGGTGAAGGAAGAGGGAAGACCCACAAACCTCTCCAGCAGAGATAAGGCTGTATAGTAAACACCTAGATAACTTGTTTGAACAGCCCATAGGCAAACTTGGGAGTGACTGGTCCATCTCTGCTCCGGGGGTCAAATAGCCCATGGCAGTTCCTAGTAGGAGAACTCTTCTGCATGGCCATAGGGTAGCTGGTAAGTGTGGTAAAAGAGGCAAGGGTAGGGATTGGGGGAGCATGCGAGGCAAGGAAGTTGCTTGCATGAGCTCTTCCCCCTGTGATTCAGCTTGACCAACCGTGCAACTCACCAGAGGGCAGAATTTGAGAAGTTTATTATTATTTTCCCCTTGTCTCTATTTGCACAGCAGGAGCCAATCTCTACAACCTCCTGTAACCTGTGTGGCTTGGACTGGACAGGAAAGGGATCAGACGTAGCGTGTGAGTGAAAGAGAATAACATCACTGGAATGAACCAAGTAAAGAGTGATATTGATTTTTTTCCCTGCAGGGAATTCCAGAAGCTGTGCTGTGATTCTGTTTTGTGGTAAAATACTGCTTTCTAAACTGAAGAAAAGGATCAAATACACTTTCCTCTGAATGACTGAGATTTAGATGTTTGTTTTCAACTTTCCTTTTGTGCTGGCTGCATTCCGACAGTACAGGTGAGCCTAGATACAAAAAAATCACTGGAAGGATTAAAGTTGGTAAAAGGTTATACTGTCCCCAGCAAGTCAAATTGCACTGTAAAGGGAATACAATGAAGCCTTCTCTTCACTGAATACATGATCTAAGGTCAAGTCAGTTACGTGTATTATCGGTTTTATTTATGTTTTGTAAGGTGTTTAAGAATTAGAAGGAATTAAGAGGTGCAGAAAATAGGTATAAATCTGCCTTGTTAAAAACCTAGCGCCAAATCTTGGCTCAGATACTCAGATCTGCAGATGAGGACAGAATCTCCCCTGTAATTATTGGGGTATATTTTTGTGCTTCAAGACTTGGAAATGTTGGTCCTGGAGCTAGAGTTACATTTCTGTAGTTCTGAGATGGATCAGCAGTGACCCCCATGAGAACACGTCCGATTTCTACACTGGGATCAGGCCAGAGTACTCTTTTATGTCACTTTCCGCCTCCATCTCTTTCATTTTTCTCTTATATTAAATAGTCACTGCCAAATCCTTTGCACGTGAGGGGCCCCCCCTCTCCTAACCAGCCCAGGAGAGCCACAGATGGAGGCAGCGCTGTTTTGTGTAGAGCATCTCACCTGTGGGGCAGCAGGTGCTCTGCTCTGGTGCGGCTCCGCTGGGCAAGCATGTCTCCTAAAAGCATTCATTGACTTCTGCCTCCACAGCTGCGCCTTGGCCTGCGCTGCGCATTACTGCAGCATAAAATGGGGAATTTAGGGCCTGATTCAAAGTCCAATGATGTTCACGAGAGCCTTTCCAATGGGCCTGGGATCAGGCCTTTATGCAGCATCTTTACAAAAGAATTAGGCAGTCATTTGTACTGCCATGTAAGTGCATAATATGGGGGTGGCAGTGGGGGGTAGGGTGAGCACCCGTCCCTAACTGGGGGGACAGTCCCGAAATGTAGATTTCAAATCCCGGTCCTGGGCTGAATGACTCCAGGACAGCATTTGTCCCAGATTCCCCTCACCACAGTTCAAATTTACTGCTTAGCAAGGGTCAAACCATAGCAACTACGGCGCAGTGCAAAGCCCCACCACTCCCGCATCATCCACACTGCTTACCCAGCCCCAGAATGATTGACACATGGTGTAGCCAATGTAAGACATCAATTATCATCCCAGTAGCATGTGACTTGTTACACGTCTCACGTGTTCCCAAACAGCTGAAACTAATCTGCCTTGGCGATGCAGTCCAATGACGAACAAGACACATGGGTAAATTGATATTTAATTTTTAATTACCATGATTAACTATAGAATATAAAATGTGTACGTACAGAATAACCCCCCGCCCCATTTTTTTAAATGCCATGTGTCCTGTTTTTGCATTTGGAAAGAGTTGTGTATAGTTCTGAAAAATATCCTCTTTGGAGCCCAAATCATTCAGCAATTGCACCTGCACGCTGGGCTCTGTTTACCATCCCAGGGGACATGTACATGCAGCTGACACAGCATGCAAGTGGACAGTTTATGAAATTCTCTGAGTAATCTCGAGGCTGAGTCTGGGTCAGTGCTGTTTAATTGGGTTGGGTAACCAGAAGCTAACACGAAAAAGCACAGAGGAAATTCCCAAAGGCTGTCTCCTCAGATGACCCATCTTACCTCCACTCCCCTGTCTCTGCTTTATTTTGTAGTTAACCACTGTAGAATGCAAGGAGCCTGTGATGATCATTCATCATTATTACTATCTCATGCTTCAAACAAGAGGGAGTGTTTTCCAAGTCGACCCTGTGGGAAATTTCAGTAAATTCCCACAGAAGCTTTTAGACTTCTTTCTTCACTTTCAAAGAGCACAGAATCTTCCCCAGTCGAACTCTTTATTAAGGATACTGACACACCAACGCACGCCTTGCCTCTTTGTTACATGTTTAATAGATCGACGTCGAGATCTGCTGTTGCTGTATGTCTCTAGCCTACAAAAACGAAACAGCCTCCATTAGAAAGTGAAAGCATCTGGTTTTCCGTTAAGTGAGTTAGCGGAATAAAAACACTACTGTATTGTAATGTGTTTAACCACTACTGTACTTACTTAACCTCAGCTCAGCATCCTTGGAATGCGCAATCAAATGCCATCTACTGGCAGAGACAGGAGTTAAAACATATCAGAGAGAAGGCAGGGTGAGGTAATATCTTTCATTGGACCAACTTCTGTTGGTGAGAGAGACGAGCTTTCAAGCTACACAGAGCTTCTTCTTCAAAAATGTCGCCTTGCCACTGAAAAAACATTCAGGGCGTCCTAACAAATGCTGTTACAATCCAGGCGTGAGATCTTGGCCCCACTGAAATCAAAAGCAATACTCCCATTGATTTTGAGGGAGCCAGAATTTTTCCCCTGGCTTTTCCACTGGGGACCCCTCAAGAGCAAACCTAGGGAGCACAGCATATTGTGATGGCTGGCATGCACTTAACTGTCATGTCATCCATTGCGTGCAGGCGCTGCTCATGTGAAGAGGCAGCACCTTGGAATTGAATTCCCTGCCTGTTCACAAGAATGGAGCAGACAGGCATGGGTGAGAGGGTACCTGGAGCATTTAGAGGATTATAAGAGGAGGTTGGGTTTAGAACCTGGGTGGGATGGGGGAAGAGTTGAGCCAGGGGAGATTCTGAGCAGTGGGGAGTGTCTCTGTGTTGGGGGAAGGGGGCATCCTAGCCTGAGGGGTTGTGGATTTTACCTCCTCATGGGTGAGCCTGGTGGGGCCAGGTGGGATGGGGCAGCAGGGCTGGAGCCTGAGCTGGGACTAGGGACTTTCTGAACAAGAAGAGGCTGAGCTGGAGGAAAGGTGCTCTAGGAAGAGCACGGGGAAGGCAGCGTGAGGGCTGTGAAATGGGGGATGATGATGAGTATGGGTGTAGGGATGTGGGTGGGCATGAGGGCAACAGGCAGGAAAAGGTTAGAGTGGAGGGACAGTGAGATTAGAAGGCACTGAAGGAACTACCGAGGGGAACCCAGTGTTCTTCCACTATGTCCTTCACTGTGAAGTATCTCCGTTTATCATCCTCCACCATAACCCTCCCTCCAGTGTCCTGGTTTTCCAGTGTGAAAATCTGGCCAAGTTCTAGGAAGGGTGGGAATCAGATGGGGGAGAAGGGTATGGACCCCCACCCCCACTTACATTGGCCACCAGCCACTGCTGCATAGACACTGCTCCAAAACTAAAAGGAATGTCTTGGAGTGCTTCTATTACTTAAATGTTCAGTAAAATCCCCCTCAACCACGGCGTACCAGAGTGACCTTTTATCCCTGCTGAGAGGAATTGCTGGCTAACAGAAGACAGTATTTCTGTAACAGAGGCAGCTGCGATCCCGTGTGGTAAGAGTCTGCAGACTGGGGTCTATTCCCAATTCAAGGACTGACTGCATAGCCTTGGACAAGACACTTCATTTCTCTGTGCCTCAGTTACCCTCTCTGGAGTAATGGGGGTAGCAGAGCTGACCCACTTTTGTAGAGCCCTTTGAGATGTGCAGGGCTGAAGTGCTATATAGAAGTATGACCAGTAGTATCACTGTAGGACTGTGCTGCTATCTGAAATGTTGCATAGCCAGTCAGTTACGGGAAAGGCTGTGGAGTTGGGAAGTACTCTGCGCAGTAATATGGGAACTGAGCTTGCTGCGTGTCCACGGCTACCAGTAAAGACAGCGGCAAGACACATGGCGTATGCCCTGTAAGAGTAGTGGGCTGGGAAGCAGCAAAATGCCAGCTGGGAAGAGGTTATATTAAATGAACCCATACTGGTTTTGCATGCATCCCAGCTGTGGAGGGACTGAAATCTCCTAGCAGAGGAGACACAGATGGCCTAAGCCCCAAACCATGTAATAGGTGAATAGATTTTTAGGGCTAGAAGACACCATTAAATCACATAGTCTGAGTTTAGTTCCTCAGACCCCAACTGCCAATTATCATTCGTATCAAGCCTCATTGCTGGCTCTGTTCAGTGAGTTTAAATCAGTTTCTCAAGCCTTTGGATAGCAGAAGCATGTGTACACGCAGTGAGGGCTGCACATAGCCCATAACACCAGCCTGAAATATGGTGTGGAGCAAGGATGAGCTTGTGGTTAAGGCACTGGACTGGGACTCTGGTGAGCTGAGCTAAATCCCTGTCTTTGACACAGGCTCCCTGGGTGTCTTTGTGCAAGTCACTTAATCTCTCTGTGCCTCGGTTCCCGCTCTGTAAAATGAGGGTAGTAGCACTTCCTTTCTCCTATCCTTTGTCTGTCTTGTCTGTTTAGCCTGTAAACTCTTTGGGGCTGTCTCTTGTTCTATGCACGCACTGTGCCTAGCACAATAATGATAATATCTAGCTCTCTTGTAGCACTTTTCATCCATAGATCTCAAAGCACCTTCCAACGGAGGTAGATATCATTGTTCCTATTTTAATAGGGGGAAACAGGCCTGGGGAGGCAAAGTGATTTGCCCAAGGTCAGCCAGGAAAGCAGTGGCAGAGCTGGGAATAGCATGCAGATCTCCTGAATGCCCTGATCTTGGGTGGGACCTCTAGACACTACTGTCATATAACAACAAAGGTAGAAGGTTATAATTTATCAGAGGAACCCATGTACTATGAATGATACATAGAGAGACACAGATGGAGATATAATCTGATCGATACAGCTGGCTCCTGAACTTTGAGAGTCTTGGATGGAAGAAGCTAGAGATGTGCAGTGGATTATTGAATCATAGTGATAATCCTCTTACCTAGCGCTTTTCATCAGTACAGCTCAAAGCACTTGGCAACTTTTAATGTATTTCTCCTCCCAACACCTGGTGCTATGATCTTCAAGCCTGGTTTGGTCCAATCCAGTGTGGGGCAGCGCTCCCCATAAAACTCAAGGGGAAGTTCTGCTTCAAAAGGCATTGGGACGATCTTACCCTTTGTCCGCAGTGAAACTTCCTGCTGCTCCAGACTGCACTGCGCTGGCCGGGCAGGGGACCAGCTCCCTTGCATGCTGTGGGCTGGTGCTGTTGTGCTTTGGGAAGAGGGGGGAACCTTTCCCTTTCCAGCCTGTGCCTCTGGCGCACAGCACATCTGAGCCACTCCGGACTGCCTTGCCCGCAAGGAGGGGTATCCCTGACCTCCCGAACACGGCACCCCCGCCCCGGAACTCCTGCTTGGCGGGGCTGCACTGGCTGACGCATATGGCTCCAGTCAGGCAGCGAGGATGTGACCTTTTCCTCTTGACAGGCACAAGGCGATCCCCGGTCATGCTGTTTAATCAGCACTCCCAGTCCAGAATCATATTTCAGCTCTGGGAAACCAGAAGTGTGTCCCCCCGCCCACCCACCCCCCCAGGCCTACACTCTCGCAGAGTGAACAGGGTGAATCAGAACTCCCAATTCCTGCTGCAGTGTTTGGAGCACCTTGCCAGCTTCCAAGTGTTCCCCTTCCGAATCATTGGTATAATGATGAACAACTGCAGGTCGCAGACTTGCATGGACACTGCATACAAAGTCTTTAGGGCTGGGAGAAACCTCACTGGCGATCCCTTTATGAGGAAGAAATGTCCAGATTTGGGAGCTGGGAGTACATTAATTATTTTTATTTAAGTTAGGACAGGACACTGGGGGGAGGGAGGGTGTAATTTTAGACAACACAAAATCACCCCGGAAGAAACTGACAGAATCATAGAAGATCAGGGTTGGAAGAGACCTCAGGAGGTCATCTAGCCCAACCCCCTGCTCAAAGCAGGACCAACACCCACTAAATCATCCCTCCCAGCCAGGGCTTTGTCAAGCGGGACCTTAAAAACCTCTAAGGATGGAGATGCCACCACCTCCCTAGGTAACCTATTCCAGTGCTTCACCACCCTCCAACTCAGCTGTTCCGTATCCCTCCCTGTGTTCATGTTAGCGACACACTTGCAGCTGCAGTTGTTCATCGGCCTCAGGGATGGGTTTGGTGTGGTTGCTGGCTCGCTTTTCCACGGGCGGGCTGGGAAGAGCTCTAAACACGCGGGCGGAATTCGTTTGCAAAAGCCAGGGAGCAGACTTCAGCTCCCCTGGAAAGAACCCAGTTCCTTCCCTCACTTTTCAGCGGGGAATGTGGACCAGGCAAAAGCAATCCGATCTGCAGAGGCTGAAGCGAAACGCACGGACCTGCCTGCAGGTCTGATATCTCAACAAGGCGAGTCCAGTCCACAGCCCAGCTCTGCGGCGTGTGCTTTGCTTCCTAAACCTTGTCCAGGGAAATCGATTTCTGTCCCCCTGGCAGTGACTCTGGGGAACTCAGCAGCGCCCCCGGCTGGAGCTGGACCATGATGCAGTCCCTAGTCTACAACCATTTCCACTTTTTCCCTCTGGTTTTCGTTACACCCCCTTAATCAATCCTCCACTGTGTGCCGTGAGGCTCCCATTTAATGCTCGGGATCTTTGCCCTAATAATACGATACATACGAGCAATGATATCAAATCTGATGAAATAAGAAGGGGCTATTAAAGTCACATGGCCTCCCCACCAAACAGGCAATCCCGCCCGGAGTCAATCCGTATTCAACACCAATCCTCTGTTATACCCCGCGTCCCCGGGAAGGAGGCACCGTTAACTTCTCATGCATTTGGGGAAAGGGGAGCTGGGATCGGGTTTTAAAGCGTTCAGTCAGGCGTGTGGCGGGGACACATACCATTGCCCATGCCTGGCAGATCCGTACTGGGCAATCTGCTCTTTGCAAGTAACAGGGGACGCGTTCACACGCAGCAGTTCGCACCTGGACCAAAAGGCAGAGAGTTGCGATCCACTTAAAGTTCCCACAACTAACCTCCTCCGTTTGCTCTGGATCCAAACGGGTCTCTCGTGGCGCCCCCTCTCCTTGCTGCGCGAAAGCACTTTTCAGGGCTTGGGCCCAGATCCCCGAAAGCCCCGCTTCGGGTGGGGCGCGCTGGGTGTCCCCCCGCCTAATCCGGCCGACTCCCTGGGGCGGCGAGGGGCCAGGCTGTTATTCCAGGGACAGAGGGCGGAGGGGCGCTGACTGTTTTCCACCAGGGCCCTCCTCCCTCTGCAGACAATGAGTCCCCCACCCTCCCTCCGCCCCTCGGGTGCCCGTGATTTGCTCCGGCGGCTGGGGGCGATCCCAGCTCCGGTCGGCGTTTCCTGCGCTGCAGCGCCCCTATAAAACCGTGGGCACCGAGCGAGCGGAGGCATGACCGAGATTTCCCAGCGCCCGGCGTGCAGGGGAGCCGCGGATTGCTCGCCGGCAGCCCCCCACAGCCAGCTCCGTGCTCAGCTCCGCCGGCCCGCACCATGCTGGGGCTCTGCTTGGCGCTGGTGGCCACGGCCCAGCTCGGGCGCTCGGCTCCCGCCCAGCCGCCGCCCGCGGGCGCTCAGTGCATCGAGCACGTCTGCTTCGGCGTGTTCTGGGGGCGCCAGCGGTTCCCCGGCGCCAGCCGGCAATGCCAGGCCCGCGGGGGGCAGCTCATGACCGTGCGCTCCACGGTGGCGGAGGCCGCCATCTCCCTGCTGGTCCAGAACCGGAGCGACGCCAGCCTGTGGATCGGGCTACAGCTGCCCCCGGACCAGGCGTGCTCGGACCCCGGCCGCCCGTTGCGGGGGTTCCGCTGGGTCACGGGCGACGAGAGCACGGACTACAACCGATGGAGGTCGGGCGGCCCCGTCTGCGGGTCCCAGTGTGTCGCCGTGGCGGCCCCGGATCTCACCTGGGAGGAGAAGCCGTGTGACTCCGAAGCAGACGGCTTCCTGTGTGAGTACAATTACCCCGGCACGTGCCCCAAGCTCGCCCCCGTGGCGGGCCTGGCGGTGACCTACACCACCCCCTTCGGGGCGCAGGACAGTGACCTCCTGGTCCTCCCTCCCCACAGCACTGCCTCGGCCCCGGCCCTGGGCGTGGAGCTGGTGTGCCAGGAGCACAGCAGCGGGGGCATGCGGTGGAGCTCCGCCAGCCCCGGGGCTTGGCACTGCCAGCTGGAGAACGGCGGGTGCGAGGCTTTGTGCCAGTGGGACGGCGGGACCCCGCGCTGCACCTGCCCCCCCGAGAAGCAGCTGGACCAGGACCAACGCAGCTGCTCTTCCCTGTGTGCCCACGCCCCCTGCGAGCACCTCTGCATCCCGCTCGACGTGAACTTCACTTGCATGTGCCACGAGGGCTATGAGCTGGCTGGGGATGGCATGAGCTGCAGAGACATCGATGACTGTAAAACCAAACCGGACCTTTGCGACCAAGTGTGCATCAACACCGACGGGGGCTTCCGCTGTCAGTGCCACCCGGGCTATGAGCTGGTGGAGGGCAAATGTGAGGACGTGATCGATTGCTACGAAGAGAAATGTCAGCACCAATGTGTTGATGTGGCAGGGGGTTACACCTGCAACTGCTTTAGTGGGTACGCCCCATCCCCCCAGGATCCCCATAAATGTGTCCTATTTTGCAACCAGACTGAATGCCCAGCAGACTGTGACCCCCATACACAGGATACGTGCTACTGCCCGGATGGCTTTGTTTTGGATCACTACAATGGTAGTGCAAAGATGTGTGTTGATATTGACGAGTGTGAGGTAGAATTTTGTGAGCAGCTGTGCACGAATAAGCCAGGCAGCTACACGTGTCATTGCCGGGAGGGGTACAGACTCTACAAACAGACCTTGTGTATTTCTGAGGATGAGTTTTCAGGTGAGACGGAGCTCTACCCGGAAACAGCAGCCCCCACCCGTGTCCCACCGAAGTCAGACAGCCTCCACCCCGGAGTGCTGATCGGAATCAGCATTGGCATCTTGTCCACAATTTTGGTCCTGATGGCCATTCTCTATCACCTGATGAAGAAGCACTTCCCAGTTCATGGAGCCATGGATTATAAATGTAGCCACAGGACGGAAAAGGAAGTGGTGCTGCAACAAGTTCCCCCAGGATGCCCCCCTGCTAACCAGAAACTGTAAAGAATCCCATTGGATTGGAAGGAGAAAGATGGAATCGGTTGGAATTGTTCAAATTTCCGATGAAAAATTTTCAAGGAAAGTTATTAAACTAGCTGCAGAAAAATATGCTTTGCAAGAGATGAGAAAACAGAATGGCAAAGCATATAATGCTGAGCTAATCCCATTTCTGCGGCTTTAAAGAAACCAGTAGATGCCTTTTTGATTCCCCCCTTTTCCAGACTTGGCAATCTTTGTGGGGTTTAAAGAGAGAACTTTATTATATTTTGTGCATTGCGAAAACTGCCTTTGTTTGGAACTGACTATTGAAATCTGACCATAAAAGAAGAGCATATATGCAACTGACTAGTCAACAGGAATAAACTTTGAAGTGGTGTGGTGAAAGTGACTTTCATCCAGAGACAGTGTCATGAGTTCTTTCCCACATCAGACTGGAGCAATCAGGAAGTGATGGAATGCTCCTGCGACAGACATAGGTTTGGCTTATTTTTAAAAAACTGCTAATTACTAACAAGTAGCAAAGATCTTTCCATCAGTTCTTCCCCTACCTTCCATCGTCCTGTCCTCTTTGTTATCTGTAAGAAATTGCAGCTCCCCACATGTATCTATCTTAGGGGTTTGTACTGCCACCCATTACCATGGTATCTGAGCACCTTTCATGTAAAATCAATAGCAAAAGCAAAGCCCCTAATGGACTTTATGGAATCTCTGCCCCTTCCCCCTTTCAGGGTCAGAACTCTGCTTATTTGGTTGCTGTTTGTTTGTTACAGGTTTTTTGTTTTGGAGGGGAGCAGGTGTTTGGGTACATGGACTGTCAATGGTGTGTCATTCTTGCTATGGTGGAAGAGCCTTCTCATTTGATGGTTGTGTCTTCCAGTCACATTTCCTCTAGAGGTTTTGTTCCCCTTCTCTCACTGTCAGGTTAAAACATCATTAACAAAACCAGTTCATATTCTCCTGTTGATAAGAACATAAGAACGGCCATATTGGGTCAGACCAAAGGTCCATCTAGCCCAGTATCCTGTCTGCCGACAGTGACCAACGCCAGGTGCCCCAGAGGGAATGAACAGAACAGGCAATCATCAAGTGCAGGGCCAGCTTTAGGCCGATTCGCCTGATTCCCTGGAATCGGGCCCCATGCCTAAGGGGGGCCCCGCGCCTTAGGCGCCTTTTAAATTTTTTTTATTCACCCCGGCAGCGGTCTGTTCTGGGGTCTTTGGCAGCCCCGCTCTCCTGGCTGGAGCTCCGGCCGGAGCACTGCAAGCCCCGCGGCCCCACTCTCCTGGCTGGAGCTCCGGCTGGAGCAAGGCGGCCCCGTGACCCTGGCCAGAGCGCGGCAGTCCCACGACCCCAGCAAGGGCCCCACGACCCCGGCCGGAGCGTGGCAAGCCCCACGGCCCCGCTCCCCTGGCCGGCAATCTGAAGTGCCACCGAAGACTGGGGAGCACCGCCCAGTGAGTACAAGCCCCAGGAATCGGGCCCCGCACTTGCTAAAGCTGGCCCTGATCAAGTGAGCCATCCCCTGTCACCCATTCCCAGCTTCTGGCAAACAGAGGCTAGGGACACCATCCCTGTCGATCCTGGCTAGAGACATCATCCCTGTCCATCCTCCATGAATTTATTTTGTTCTTTTTTAAACCCTGTTATAGTCTTGGCTTTCACAACATCATCTGGCAAGGAGTTCCACAAGTTGACTGTGCATTGTGTGAAAAAATACTTCCTTTTGTTGTTTTAAATCTGCTTCCTATTAACATGATGGCAGGGCATTTTTGCCCAGTGCTGCTAAATCCCTTGGCCCCTGTCCAGATGGTTGCTATGGGCCCAATCCTGCCCACGTGGCAAAACTTCCATTGACTTCAATGGGAGCAGGCTCAGGTCCTCTGTCTGCCATCCAGTACTATAGTGGGCAAAATCTGAAAAAAATATTTCACATTTTCCTTTCCAGATCCTTTTATCAAGTGTTGAGATGAAGGGTTAGGAGGTTATAAAAGCCTAGGGTCAGACCAGTGTTCAAAGGAATCGGGTAGTACAACCTTCATGAGATTGTGGGAGAAAATAAGCCCAAATGCTGAGAGGACTCTAAGGGCCTTTTTCTACTTCTATTAAGCCAATGGAAGCTTTGACATTGGCTTCAAGAGGAGCATGATTGAGCTCTACCGGATAAGGTCCCGTGCCTATGAAATATTGATATACAGCAGTGCTGTTTTCTAGCAGTACATTTTACAATTCTGGGATAGCAAACCCAGACATATAGGTGATGGCTTGCAAATGAACTGATTGATAAAGAAGCATGCAGGCTACCAGCTGGTTGTATTTAAGAAAGTTTACTGTTAAGAGATTGAGAAACTTGATTTTTCTACAAAAAAATCATGCATCTGAAGAAGTGAGGTTTTTACCCACGAAAGCTTATGCCCAAATAAATCTGTTAGTCTTTAAGGTGCCACCAGACTCCTTGTTGTTTTTGTAGATACAGACTAACATGGCTACCCCCTGATACTTGATTTTTCTAATCTTCCTCTTTTTGGGTGAAAATAACTGTAGGTACATACAAAGTGAGACTGCTATCACATGGTATTATTTTTTTCCTGATATGTCAGAATGATCAAAGTACATTTCAACTTTTGAAAAAAAGAAAGAGAAGAAGAAATGTGTTACATGAAATCTAGCTTTCTTACTGTAAATGGTTCAATCCACAGTTTTGTAAATGCGGCACATTTGTAAATAGTTATTTATTTATTGGAACTGTACCCTATGCAATGCATAATCACTTTGTGATTTCACAGGCATACAAATAAAGCTTGACAAACCTGGTTTGTAGAAAATGTGGTAATGAAATGTTCTTTCGCTCCTCTCCCCACGACCTCCCTGAATAACAGCAGATGCTGATCTTTCCTTAACCAAGAATGATTTCGTTACTGGCCAGATTATCAGAAGTGCCCAGCTCCCACAGATCCCATTGCAGTCCATGAGCGTGGCAAGTTCCAGCACCTTTGAAAATCAGGCCAAACGTTCTTTTGTGACTATTTCGCAAGTGTGATTATTATCAGTGATAGTAGACTGTAAATAATGGAGAACAAGATTAACATTAAAAGATCAATGTTAACGAAATAGAAATAAAGTGATAGCTACGTAGGGCCAAATTTATCCTTTGTATCACTCCACTGAAATATCTCTCTATCCACACGTACAAAACTCCTTTGAAGTCAGTGGATTTTTGTGAGTACGAACAGGATTTGACCCTCTGGGAGTTTCCTGGGGCTGAGACAATTTGGCCATGTGTCTTTATCCAAATCCTGTTGACTTGAATGGGCGTTCAACATGAGCAAGGATTGGGCCTAACGTTTGTACGTTACTGCAGATAAAATCAGCTTTAGTGGCACCTGTGAAAGTTGAAATGCAGCTCCTGCTATAATCCTCCTTTTCCAGTTGCTCATAAATTTGACAAATACATTCCTTTGGGGCTGAATTTACTCCCATTCCCAGCCCAGGGGTGAGTTTGTTTATAGAAAGTTTCAGCAAAAAGTTTTCAGGTACTTTTGAGTGCTGCACAGGGGGGAAGAGAATCTGGTCAGAAACTGTGGCGCTGGTGCATTAAACACAAGACTGAGGGTGGGGAGGCCTGGAGACTCGCTTTGTGTGACTTTGCCACATCTCTTTAAACTCTCTGTGCTCCACTTTCCCCATCTGTACAACAGGGCTAAAATTACCTTCCTCTCAGGAGGGTTGTGAGGATTGATTAATCCTTGTACAGTGCTTTGAGAATGAAAAGTGCTGCACGAATAAAAATAATCACAGAAGAAATGTCCGGCCTAGTATCCTAGTTTTACTGACTTCTGCAGGGAACAGAGTGTCTTATGGGCATATATGTTATGACAAAACGGGGAGGGATCAAGGTGAGGGGAGGAAAGGTTGCCAGAAGCATTTTCTTTGGTGAGAAAATGCAATTAAAAGGTGATGGGTGAAACCTTGGCCCCATTGAAGTCAGTGGGGGTTTGGCCATTCACGTCCTTGGGGCCAGGATTTCACCCCCGAGAGAGAAGAGTGACAATAAAAGATGAAGGGGTGGCCCACTACCCATGGGTGGTCAGGAGGTTTGGGTCAAGGGTGGCTGGTTTTGCAAAGCTTCCATCCAGGGTGGCTGGATTCCAGTGATCTCAGTCAAGGATGGTTAGGAACTGGTCACCTTATTCAAGGGCAGTAACTACGTTGTGGAGCCAGTCCACATAGGTGCAACTCAAGGAGCTTGCAAACTACTGGCAATTTTATTGTGGTTCCCCCACCCCCTTTCTTTCGCTAAACCAACACAGCAACAAAAGTCCCAGAACCAGGAAATGAAAGGGAATCCTACCTTACTGTAAATCAAGGCTGATGGATCAGAACCCTGACATCATCAGGAAGTGCCCTTGGTTCTGTTCCCCAGGCCCATGCATCGAGGGGCTTGTGTTTGGGTGCAGGAGTTACATTTTAGTTATTTTTTCTCGGCTCTGCTCACTTTCCCAGGATTTGAGCCCAAACACTCCTGTCTGCCCCCAGCTGCATAGGTCCAACTCCTTGGAAGGTAACGATGTAACAGAGAGCAGGGTTTGCCCCTCTGGTTTTCTAAGAGTTGATTGCCAACTCTTGCTGCAGCACCTACAGTACCCATCCTTGGCCATTTTAATAACGGTCCTTTCACAGAGACTTTTTGGCCATGTCCCCTTATTACTCACAGGCTTTTAAAGTCTCAGGGCATGATTCTCAGTGACACTAAAACCACTGTAACGTGAAGGAACCTCAAAGGGATGAAAATGGCCCTCTGAGAATACCTGGCCAGTGAAAGGCTGGTGAAGTGCTCTACCCCTGCCTGGCTTCCAGGTCCCAGCACGGGAGATAGATCGGGGCGTGGCTGGACTGGCCGGCACTATGGCTGTTCATTGAATCTCAGCGCTAACGAGAGCCATGGGAAGCAGTGTGTAAATTAGAGCCACCCTGAGGCTACTCTGACTTATAACAACGGGCAGGCAGAGCCCTGCACCGCCCCAGAATATACTTAAAGCCACTTAATCCCCTCTCTTCATCTCTGCCTCCCTCACCCCTCCGTGCAGGAAAGGAGCAACTGGGAATCAAGCTTTCATTATTCTAAGAGGTTTACGTTATGTACGTCCACTTCAATTTTTATTCAAAGCAGCGACAAGTAAATGAAATACAGATGTTTCCCCTAGAGCTGCTTCAATGTATGCCCATAAATAATATGGTTATGTTTTAAAACAACCCCAAAAGTTTACATCTGACAGTGCAGCCAAGTGTTTCCCTTTGGGTGGCATATGAGAGACTCAACCCTACATCAGGAGGCTCGCTGGAGTCCGGGAGACCCAGGGGACAATTCCTATGAGTAAGGGAAGTAGGACTTAGTGTGATATGATGAATTCCAGCCCTACAAATACCCCACCTGTCACTGATGTCATCCCTTGAATATGGCTTCCAGATGATTCACCCCACCCTGATTTACGTCTGGGAGATCTTGGACGGCAAAGTCAGGTCAGGGTTTAAACTTCCTTGGAATGAACTCTCGGAAGATCCAGCTGTGGGTGAACGCTTCCCCCTGATCCTCCCCTTTTCTCCCTCTGCCTTTTGAGCTTTGCCCTGGGCTGCTGGGTCAGCCAGCTCGCCCGTCTGCAGACAGCGGGAGAGCCATCAAATAGTGTTTTAACTGTTCAGGGTGAAGCAGAATGTAATTGAAGGGCCGGATGTTGCCAGGCTCTTTCCGCGGCCCGTGGAGGAGATGCACACAAGGAACTTTCCATCTCGTTTAAGTGCCCTGCCCGCACGCCTGTGACAGTGGGGCAGAGGCTGCTGCCTCTATGCACCCTCTGATGTCCTAAAGGGATGGAGAGGAGGTGGACCCATCCTCCTTGTTCCCCTGCCCTCCATGCACCGGTCAGCTCTGCTCCCAGGCTCTCAGTGGGCAGTATGGTGCCTCCATTGGAAGCGTGTAGCAACAGGCATGTTCTTTCTGTGCACTAGGGAGCTCCAGCACAAATTCCTAGTAGTGCAATCTGGGGAGAAAGCGTAAGGAGTCTTGGTACAGGGGCCGGGTAATTGCAGATAAACACAGTGACTGCTCCCTGTTGGAGCTTGCTAGGGTGTGGCCTACCTCATGCGGGGAGGGAAGCCTGTGGAGGGAGTGCCCCTCCCCTTGTTAGCATCCACACACCAGTTAGCAGAGCTCACCAGTCATAGAGAGGAGATATGCTAACCAGTAATGGAGAGGAGAACATGCTGCCATGACCTCCCCTTCCCCCCAACCACATACTTATAAAGTAAACAACACTGAGAACCAACTCCCCACCCCTAGGAAATAGATTCCTCTAGAGGGACTTCCAGTGGAATTCATGTCCTGGTCACACTGCCAGCTGTACGGTCTTGATCTTGCACCTTGTCACTTTGCTCCTTGTGCAATCGTTTACACCAGTGCAAGGTGCGTGCAAAGTAGGTGCAAAGCAGTTGCATAATGCTACCTCTCTGATTTGGTAGCGTTTAGCATTCGCTTTGTCTTGGGGTAAATGACCCGGGAGGTTGAATAACAGGGAAAATCAGGAGGCATTAAATACCCAACACTTGAGTTTTTGAATTTTGATTTTTAAGTGCCAAAAATAACCAAGCTAGAGAAATGAAGCTTCATTGAAACCTGGTGATTCATGGGGAAACTGATCCAGACTTTTACAAAGCGAAGCTACCAGTCTGGTCCAGACTTCCAAGTCCTTCATTTGGGACAGGCCACTTTTAATTGTTTAATAAAAGCAAATGGAAGATACCACATGCACAGTTCCTCTGTCCCCATGTTAAATGTTCAAATTGAACATTGTCCCCTTCTCCGGTGAATCCAGGCTTTGTAACTAGGTTAACGTCCTTAACAGAAAGGGAAGGCCAGAGAAACTTCTGAACACCAACAGTAACGTTCTTCCCCAGGATATAGGCTGGTCCAGAGTCCCTAAGCCTCGGGTGGGATGTTCAAAAGCAGTCAGTGTTGGTCTAAGGCAGGGGTGGACAAACTATGGCCTGGGGGCCGCATCCAGCCCTTCAAACGTTTTAATCCGGCCCTTGAGCTACCGCTGGGGAGCAGGGTCCATTGCTTGTCCCGCTCTGGCGCTCCAGCTGGGTAGCGGGGGCTTGCCCTGCTCCACATGTGCCATGGCTCCGCATGGCTCACAGAAGCAGCGCTATGTCCCCGCTCCGGCTCCTACGCATAGGGGCAGACAGAGGGCTCCATACACTGCCCCCGTCCCAAGTGGCGCCCCCGCAGCTCCCATTGGCCAGGAACCACGGCCAATGGGAGCTGCAGGGGTGGCACCTGCGGATGGGGCAGCGTGCAGAGCCGTCTGGCCGCGCCTCCACGTATGAGCTGGAGGGGGGACACGCCGCTGCTTCCGGGAGGTGCTTGAGGTAAGCACCGCCTGGAGCCTGCACCCCTGAGCCCACGCCCCAACCCCGTGCCCCAGCCCTGATCCCCTTCCCATCCTCCGAACATCTTGGTCCTGGCCTGGAGCACCCTCCTACACCTCAAACCCCTCATCCCCAGCCCCACTCCAGAGCCCGCACCCCCAGCCAGAGTCCTCACCTCCTCCTGCATCCCAACCCCCAATTTCATGTGCATTCATGGCCCGCCATACAACTTCCATACCCAGATGTGGCCCTTGGGCCAAAATGTTTGTCTACCCCTGGTCTAAGGCCTGATCTACACTTAAAAGTTACGTTGACATAGCTATGGTGCTCAGGGGTGTGAAAAATTCCCACCATTGAGTACATGGCCAGGCTGACCTCACCCCTGGTGTAGACGTGGATAGGTCAATGGAAGAATTCTTCCTTCAACCTAGCTACCAACGCTCAGGGAGGTAGATTACGTACAGGGATGGAAAAACCCCTTTTGGTGCTGTAGGAATCACCTACACTATGGCACTACAGCGGCGCATCGCTGCGGTGCCAGACCTGTGCCATTGTAGCAACTGTAGTGTAGACACGGCCTCACACTGCTCCCATTGAAATAAAGAGGAGTTTTACCAAATGGGAACAGAGTTAGGTCTGCTCTATATATGAAAGTTAGACTGGTATAAATATGATGGTTAGGGGTGTGATATTTTTTCCTGATACACTTATACTGGTACAAGCTTTAAGGAGGATACAATTATGCTGGAATAAAGATGCTTTACATTAATACAGTTTATTCCCCATCCTCACCTTGTACCAGTGTGTGTGTGGTTGTCCCACTTTAACCATACCAGTATAACACTAGCCCTATACCAGCATAGTTAAGAGGCACAACTTTCTAGTACAGATAAAGCCATAGGCCAACACTGAGTGCTTCTGAAAATCCCATCCAATGTATCTGAACTAACCGAAAAATTAAGAAAAAGGACCCCCCTTAAATTAATAATAGTAAAAGTCCCCCAAACACGCCTTTTCTGCTATTTCCTCTGACCCTTCTACTGTGAATCATTTTTATAGCAGAAAAACAATGGAAAAAAATCAATTAATAGCCACAGGTGTTTTAAATGAAAAAAGTCACGACAGAAACAAAAACCTACTCTATAGCCACCCCTATAAGAAGCCATCCAGTGGGATTTTTCTTAATGTTATCATCCTAACTCAGTCAGACTGGAAATAAGATGCATGTTTTTATCAGGGAGGGTAATTAACCACTGGGACATGTTGCAAAGGGATGTGGCAAATTCGCCACCACTTGGAGTCTTTAAATCAATACCGGGCGTCTTTCTACAAGATGCACTCTAATCTAGTTCATCCTGCAATGCTGGGTTTGATGTAGGACTCACTGGGTGATGTTCTATGGCTACAGGGGTCAGATTAGGTGACCATTCTGGCCTTAGCTCTCTGAATCGAAGACACTTAACTAAAGCACTCTTGAGATTTGACAATATCCTGAGTTACATGCAGTGCCAAGGCTCCTGTGAGCGGCAAGGGAGAGAAGGGCGTGTTTCGATGTTGGGAACATTTGTAGTCATGGGGCTGATTGTTATTGTACACACCCAAGGCACGGCAATATCCCAGCACACCCAGAAATTAGCTTTGTACTTTTTATTGCTTGAGCATAATTGAAATGTTATTAAAGAACTCTCCCAGGCCAAGATCCCTTTGCCTCCCTCATGTGCAACTGAAAATTAAGAACAGTGTAACAGTTGTCAAAGTCAAAAGGGCAGCACAGGGTTGTCCTTTGGGAACATAACCTTTGCCTGTACCTCAACTGGCAGTGATGTAGTTAGAGAGTAATCAGCAGCTCTGGGAAACCAGCACCGGCGGTTGTTGTGCAAGCGTTTGTGGGGCCTGAGTCTCCTGCATCAGGTGCCGTCCTTTACATGAAGGCAAAATGGGTGCGACATGTAACCGGATCAGAACGCTAGGGGCACATCACACTGGTGGAAAGGACTGCACAAAGCGAAGAGCCAGGAGAACCAGCCCCATGACGAGCTGCCAAGATAGTGCAGTGGTTAGCCAGAGGACAGGAGTCACTTAATGCCATTTTACAGGGCGTATCCAGCAGATGGAATCCCTTACATAAATCTTCCCAGGACCGCTATGGCTCCCAACGTCCTGATCTTGAAAAGATAGAAGCACCTGTTTATCCACCCTGCGAGCTGTCTCATCGACTGACAACGGGACTACTCGCAGTGCAGAACGGTAAGCACAGGCATGGTGGGGGCCCAAATTGGAAGCATCTCAGATAAACCTGTCCACCTCCGATTCTTGTACTCCTTTGTCAACTGAGAGTGATGAGGATTAAAGTGGGCTCCAGTGTCCATGTGACTACTTAGATTGTGAGCTCTGAGACTGTCTTTTTGTTCTGGGTTTCTAGTGCAACAGAGTCCTGGTCTCTAACTAGGTGCTATGGTAATGATAATAATTAACAGTAATGAGTTGTTGTAGGAAAGAAGACTAATGGGACCATGTTGATGGATGTTGCCATCCCAGCAGACTGAAGCATAAAAAGGAAACAAGACGAGACGACAGTGAAGTACTATGCAGAGCTATGCCACAAAGTGGAACGATTATGGGAAACGCGGACAACGATGATTCCAGTGATTGCTGGAGCACTTGGAGCAATCTCTAAGGGTATGAACGGGCAGCTCAAGAACATGGCAGGACATCACGCTCAGTGACTTCCAGGAGACAGTGTTTTTAGGTATGGCAAGAATTTTAAGGAAAGCCAAATGAGAACAAGTGCATTTGAGCCCCTAAAATGCAGGAATTCCATGGAGGATGGAACAAAACTCCTGACTACAAACTTTTGGAGTTGGTTCATGGTTAGGATTTATTACTGATTCACCAGGATACATTTTAGACTGTAGCTTTCCACTTTTTATGCCTAAAGATCTTGTATGCTGTGAAGGCTGTTTGTTTAAAAAACAAAACCATCCCCATAATGTAATAGTCAGGGATAATAATAACAGCGTTACAGGCCAACATGATGGCTTTTTATTTTTCCGTGACACAATTACAGATCAGATCATTCATGGCACAACTACAGCTCAGTCCTACCCACCACTGCTCTTTCTAAGGATCTAAAAGAACCTCAAGCATTTAAAAAGTCTGGATTCTGTTTATGCTCATGTCAATGGGAAAATTCTCATTCACTGCATCGGAGCTAGGCTGAGCCTGAAATCAATATTTTGGGGTTAGGTTACTGTCACTCATTGTACTTTCTGCAAACTAGGGTACTGTTTTCCCTTTAGAGACACTTTATTAGGTTAATGGGTGGACTTTCAAAAGGACCCCACAGCCCCCTTTGTTTTTAATGGGAGTTGTGCCCTTCTGAAAATGTAGTCATAAATTGCTAAGGATTGTGCATCCCCTTCCGAACACTGGTCACAAAAGATTAAAGAAGATACGTTCTCTCGCTCTCTTTCTTGCATTTTAATTACCAGCCTGGCCTTAGAAGGGCTGAGCGAGATCAGAAGAAAAACTCCTCCTGAAGTCATCAGGCGCAGGATGTGGTCCCAATGCTGACCATTAACCTGTATCATATCCCTAGCCCCTTGTGCTGAGCCAGGCTCATAGAAACATAGAATCATAGACTATCAGGGCTGGAAGGGACCTCAGGAGGTCATCTAGTCCAACCCCCTGCTCAAAACAGGACCAGTCCCCAAGTAAATCAAAAATATTTTTAAAGTAATGTTGGCATTCAGTTATATATGTATTTTTTAATAATATACCTATCTCATAGAGCTGGAAAGGTCACAGGCTGGACCAAGTATTGTCACTGACAGATTTTTGCTCCAGATGGCCCCCTCAAGAATTGAGCTCACAACCCTGGGTTTAACAGGCCGATGCCCAAACCACTGAACTATCCCTCCCCTCATAGGAAACAGCCCATGTCAGAGAAGGCCAACAGAGAACTCCTGCTCTGTGAGCAAATGCCTGGGATGGGAGGGGCTAAGAGAATCCTCATTTCCCTTTGCCACCTTGCGTGGCACCTTACTCCAAGCACCGTCCCCATGGTCTCAGTGGCAAGGGACTGCTCAGGCTACAGAAGGAATCGATCAAGACACAAGCCCAGCCACCCAAAGAGAAAAAAGCAGGTGCAGGTCTCTCACCCAGCTTACCCAGCACCCATACAAGCCCCATCCCAGCCGCAACCCAAAGGCAGGAGCCAACCTAGAAGCAACTGGCCCTCACGCCGAGGACTTACGCAGGCTTCTTTACCCCGTTCATCTGTTTCTGAAGGGTGAGATGCAGCGGCAGGGCAATGGTGCTCATTGCAAGATGCTGGTCCTGCCAAGGCAGGGGCCGAGCCAGGAGGAGGCACCCTTTCAGAAGGCAGAGGAGGAAGACACAGGCCATCTAGAAGGTGGTCGTCTTTGCAAGGAGGGTGCCAGGAGTACAGCAGGGCTCAGGGTGCACCGGCTCCCGCTGGCAATGCAAAGATGGGCACATGCAGCCCTTGCTCGTCTCCTCCCCCTTGGGGATGGCACAGTAATCTAGCGGCTCCTCCTCCTCTTCCTCCTCAGCGGCACCCAGGTCCGGGTGGCAGCAGCAGCAGAAGCTGGCGTCGCAGCATCGCCGCAGCACCCCGTGGAAGGAGTGCCTGAAGTTCTCCGAGAGGAAGCCGTAAAGGATGGGGTTGGCGCAGCTGTTGGAGTAGCTGAGGATGAGAGAGGCATTGTTCACCGTGGCATCCAGGTGGCCGGGCAGCAGCAGGTTCACCAGCTGAACCACATAAAAGGGCATCCAGCACACCACAAACATGGCCACCACGATCAACACCAGCCGGGTCAGCTTCCCCTCCGAGCGCCGCCGCTGCTGCCAGCCCACCCGCTGAGCCACCGCCCGCATCTTGCCCACAATCAGCAGGTAGCAGAAGCCCATGGCCAGCACCGGCAGCAGGAAGCCCAGCAAGGTCGTGTAGACCACAAAGGCAGCTGACCAGGCCGGACTAGGCCACAGCAGGTTGCAGGCCACCGCTCGGCCATCGTGCGTGGCCGCTGTGCCGGCGAAGATGGGGATGGGCGAGGCCACCAGAAGCGAGAGCAGCCAGACCCCTCCGTTGACCATCTTGGCCACCCTGGGCCGGCGGTAGGTGGCTGCCCGCAGTGGATGCACCACAGCGATGTAGCGGTCCAGGCTGAGCACGGTCAGGCAGAAGACGCTGGTGAACATGTTGAGCCCGTCCACGCCCAGCACGGTGCGGCACAGGGCCCGGCCGAAGGGCCAGTGGTGCAGCGCAGCCGAGGTCGCCACGAAGGGGATGCTAAGCATGAGAAGCTCGTCGGCGATGGCCAGGTTGAGCAGGTAAATGTTGGTGGCCGTCTTCATCTTGGCGTAGCGCAGGATGACAAAGATCACCAGTGAGTTGCCGAGAAGCCCCAGCAGGCACACCAGGGCGTAGATACACTGGATCGCGACCGTGCCTGCAATCTCTCCGGTAGTGCCACCCCACTCCTCCACCCTTTGCCACTGATCCGGCTGGGCCAAGGAGGTGCTGGCGTTGGGAGGGACGTCGGAAGCCATCCAGCTGGATGGAGTCCACAGAGCCCCGCTCGCCTCCTGGGATCCCGCAGGCAGGTGGCTGGCATCGGTGCTCATGTTGGCAGCTGTCCCATGGGGGGGGGGGGGCGAGACAGCAAAGGCCTGGATGCTGTTGGGGATGGATGATGCTAGAGCATGGGGGATGGCTGCCAGGAGCTGGATTCCGCCTGCCAACGGCTGGTGCTGCCGGGAGATGAAGAATACCGCCGGGGTTGGAGGTAGGCTTCTCAGCACGCAGGGGGTTCAAGGAGAGAGAGAGAGAAAGAGGAGGAAAGGTGAGTTTTCAGCAGCTGCAGAATTGTGCTCTCCGCTGCGGCTGCCTGAATTGTCAATTCGCTGCCACACCCACCCCCCCCCAGTCGCTCCAATCACAGGCCGCCCTCCCCCAGGCGAGGGTGCCTTTGATTTGCTTCAGGGCTCGACAATAGTGTGGCTGCAAAACGCAGCCCTGGGACGGTTCGGCATTGACCGAGGCAGACCGTGGCCGCAGAGCCAGGGGGGTGTAGCACTGTCGCTTGCTGCGACGCCACTGCGGCAGTGGGCGCTGAATAGAAAGGACCAATGCTTCAACTTTTCAGCTGCACTCCGGCGCGCCACAGACCCGGGTTCGTTCCTTAGCCCCGGCAAGGAAGGTAAGCCGTAATCCGACTCCGCCGACAGCCGCACTGACCTCAATCGGCTCCGAATCTGGTCAGCAATAAGGTCCTAATCGGAGCGGGATCTGGCCCTTGTAAAGGCCAATCTCCTTCCATTTTCATCCGAGTGACTCCCATGGGCTTGACTCATGTCTGGCCTGCAATAAACTCTTTGCCCGAGAAGGTACCCCTTTCGGATCAGGAGTTTCACATTTAACATCAATGCCCACCCTTCCCCTTTCTGTTTGCTATTCCCCCGGCCAGTGCTCTGAAAAGGGCGAAGGGGACTGGTCCTTTTTTCAGTATCGCCACTGTCCGTCCCAGCAGCCTTGTAGAATGGGGGAGATGTTCACAATACGCAGCTCGTGCTGATACACCTGTCACTCTGCGTCCTACCTGCCGGTTGCATTGCAGGGGCATTACGGGCATCTGGGCGAGGGGGAAAGAGGCTCACGGCAACATTGTCCCCGATCAGTAACAACATTTACATGTATCATCCCCAAGGACCGCGCAAATTGTATACGAACAGGAATCAAGGAGGTACCTGTGGGAGACGGTCAGGCAGGCAAAGCGGTACCCAGCACAATCCAAGGTGTCACCGCATGGGCTAGGCAGTAAAGGAAGGAAGGTTGCCTTGGCAACTAGAGATGGGCCTCCCTGATTGGCTGGCGCTCAGGTGTTTGGTTTGAAATCACTTCCCATTGAAGAGAAGAGCAAAGGGTTAGGGTTTGCCTCCCCCCAGATGGAATTTCTCTTGCCAGTCTGGACACAGAAAGGAAGGAAGGGACTCAAATAAACCAGTGGTTCTCAATCTGGGGGTCTGCAGACTATGTCTGAGGGGTCCGCAAAAGGCTTAGACTGAAAACTGACTGATCAGAATTCAACTATATGGAAAGAAAACGACACACTTCTTTTTATAAATAAAGACATGATGGAAGGAGGAAATCTAATAGGCTGGCAGAGGTTCTGGAGCAGGTTGGCTGTCCCATCACCTTGTTCATTACAATGTTCCCAACACATTGTATAAATGTTATAACACAAAGGGTGTGTCTCCAGTGGTCTGGGACACCTGATTCTAAGCATTTCATCTCAGGCCTGTGTCTTGTTCCTGAGGAAGGAAATGGTGGTACCTTGCAAAGGAGTGTACTATCCCTTTAAGGGCCAGCCAAGTGCTCACAACCAAAACTACCTGGGGTAATCAAGAAGGCTACCTGCTCCACCTTAAGGCTCTCCTGTTTAAACAGGAACGGGAAGCAGAGCAGAGAGGGGACTAGAAGCTATCCAGTTTGCAAGTGGTGGTGAGATCTCCCTTCAGAGGCTGTGGTGAGATCTCCCTTCAGAGGCTGTGGCCAGTTCATTCCGGTGCAGCCCGCCGTCTCCTACAGTTTCCAGCGGTGCCAACTCTCACGACTTAGACCACAGCTGGAGCCAGCTTCACAATGTCATGAAAAACTCCAGCCCTCGTCCAATTTCTAGCCCTGCCCAGGGGGAAAGCCCCTCTGATTGGTTGCCTCTTCCACTTCCCTGCCTCCTGGGGAAGAACAGCCAATCAGGGCTGCTTTGGCGGCAGGGAGAGCTCTCTCCTCCCCAGCCCTTCGGGACCCAAAAGGAGATTTTGGGTTAGGGAAAGCAGAGAAGGGAGCAGAAAAACCCCAGCAGCTTGGGGCGACCCTGCTCCCTCCTCCCCTCTCCTCCACCCCCAACACATGAGCAATGGACCAGTCTGCTCTCTGCTCCTCCCGCCCCCACTCTCTCCATCCCTGCAACCGCTGGAGCTGCAGGAGGAGCAGAGGTGCACTGAGGGGCACAGGGCAGTTGTGGGGCTGGGCAGTATTAATTGCTGGGCTGGGGAGCAGGCAGATTTGGGGCTGGGGGCACAGAATGAGTTAGAATTTGAGGGGTTAGGGAGAAGCTGGAAACTTCACCCTACCTGGCAGCCAGTGAGAGCACCTAGAGCCAGGGCCGGCTCTGGCTTTCTGGCCGCCCCAAGCAAAAGAAAAAAAAACCCGCGACGGCCAGAACAGCAAAGCAAAAAAAAATCCTGCAGCGCAGATGGAGCCAGGGTGCAGGGGGACTCCCTGCGCTGCAGATGTGCCCCGGCTAGCGGGGGAAGGGGAGGGAGTGGGGGGAGAGAGAGAAGGGGGGCGGCCAGGGCTTCAGCGTGGCGCTGCCACGTATCCCCTCCTGCCGTGCCCCCTGCCAGGAGGCTCTGCACCACTCCGGTCGGCTGGGAGGAAAGGACGCGGGCTGCCCTGCCGGGCTTGCTGCAGGGCGCTCCCATCCTCTGCGCCGGCGCCCCCTACAGGGTGACCGGAGTGGAACAACAACAACAACAACAAAAAGCGGCCGTGCTGCCCTAGGATTGGGCGGAATGCCACCGCCAACAAGCTGCCGCCCCAAGCACCAGCTTGCTCGGCCGGTGCCTGGAGCCGGCCCTGCCTAGAGCAGGGGCCAAATCACCTCACGGTATAAAATTGGGAGAGATGGCGGCACTGTAACTGTCTCACACACACGCACACATTGGGGTGAGCAGAGGGAGGTCAACAATCAAAAGACAGCCCCAAATCCCCAAGTGTCGCCTTTAGAAACAAAAACCAACTCTTGATTTTTGTGGCAGTCTCATGATTTTCTGGAGTCTAACTCATAATTTTTGACCCTTTGAAGTTAGTGATACTGTTTCTGGCACGTGTTTCAATGATCTCTTCCTTGCCCTCAGCAGTCTGCTTCCACACGTCCAGCCACCATCCATCGTCTCTTCTAGAAGATGCCTCCCTCCACAACTTGTTTGCAGTGGTGTTGTAGCCGTGTTGGTCCCAAGGTATGAGAGAGACAAGTTGCGGGAGGTGATCTCTTTTGTTGGACTGACTTCCATTGGGGAAAGAGAAGCTTTCCAGTGACATCGAGAAGAGCTCTATGTGGCTCCAAAGCTTGTCCCTTTCACCTACGGAAGTTGCTCCAATAACAGAGATTGCCTCCCACACTTTGTCTCTCCCTTCCAGGGCCGGTGCAAGGAAGTTTTGCGCCCTAGGTGAAACTTCCACCTTGCGGCCCCCCCCAAGCCCTGCGGCAGTTCCCCGCCCCCTCCCCCACCCTGAGGCAGTGTCCCCCCCCCCCCCCGTGGCAG
>NC_048300.1:8126172-8147931 GCF_013100865.1 Trachemys scripta elegans | reverse complement strand
CAGAGATGAGCTGGGGTGGGGAGCTGCCGCACGGCTCCCCAGGCCGGGGGAGCTGCCATGGCGGGGGGTGCCTCAGGGTGTGAGAGGGGGGAGCTGCCGCAGGGCTCCCCACCCCAGCTCACCTCTGCTACGCCCCCTCCTCGAGCACTAGTGTAACAGGGCCCAGCTTCAGCTTCATGCTGATTTGTACGAGCAGAGACTCTGAGGAGGTACAGATACCGCCCAATGCATTTCATCACAGCAACTTCCCCCTTGCTTTCTGTGTCTTGCTGGAGGATCCTGAACATTTTAATGTGATGAAAGTGAAGCCTCAGCCTGGCAAGCTGATACGAACATTCCTAAAAGAAGCTCTGGCCAAGTAATACATTCTGTTCTGGAGGTGGGGGTGCCGTGTTAAACACGGTTCCTGTTACAGCAGTAAACCGGAAGGTGTGCAATAAAACAGTGTAATGGAATGCAGATTACACTGAATTGCTCCCAGTGCTAGAATTGAACAGGAAATGATTAAATACTCCTTTACTGTAAAGGAGGAAAGTGGTGTGCTCCAAAACTTCTTAGCAATTACCGAGGTTTTAGCAATTACTTATTCTTACCATAGAATTTGGCTTGAAACAATAAGAATTAACCCTGTGTCCTGAAATCTAGTGTTTAATTAGTATATTGAGTCATTAGAAACATCATCAGCTGGCAAGTGAGATCAAGAGTTCCATGTACTGTGTTAATAATATATCATGGGCTTTCATACATGTCTGAATGCATGACATTTTGCAAAGGCATACCATGCCCACACTCACATTGCTCTGAATTTTGTCAGCCGGACATGACATAGTTGAAACAAACTAGTGACTTACAGATGAGGCAATGCTGATGTCTTAGGCTGGTCTTGTAGTTAAAACACTAGGCTGGGACACAGGAGATCTAGATTCCATTTTTTGCTCTGTCACAGATTTCCTGGGCCTCAGTTTTCCATCTATAAAATGGGAATGGTAAATCCTTCTTTTCTCCCACCATTTTTCTGTCATGTCCATTTAGACTGAAAGCTCTTCAGGCCAGGGACTGTCCCTTACTGTGTGTTTATGCAGTGCCTAGCACAATGAGGCCTGATCTTAGTCAGGGCCTCTAGGTGTTACTGTAACGCAAATAAATAACAAAAGTTATGCAACTATCAACTCACGCACTATTTAAAAAAAAATCAACCTGCCACAAAAATCTCTCTTTCCACTCCCTCCATGTGAAGTACCCCCAGACCTAAATTTCCTTGGTCTGAGGCCTAGGACAAGCATTAGTAGTGCTGGACTGTTGACAGGTTTAAGGACTAATGTCTCAAAGCCCATCTGGACTTGGAATTGAAACTTTGTACCATGGGATAGGAGATATTCACAGCTTTCCACTGAGTGCTTGTGTCTAACCCCGACAGGTCCTGAGATCTAGAACTTCAAGGTCATGGCATTTGCATGCCCAGAAAAGCTATTTGAGGTCATTGTAGAGGACTTTTAAATTGATTGTTTTTCACTTTTTTCTCCATCTGAGCCTTGCTCACTCAGACTCATGGTAACTGTGAAAATTGGGATTTCCATCCCGAATTGGGATGAAAAGACAAAAAAATTTTGTGGAAAGGAAAGCTTGAAAATATTTCAGTTTGGAAATGGTGAAACATTTCTGATTGAAACAAAACATTTTGACATTCCTGAATTCAGAACTGTGCTTTTTTTAATTTGGTGAATGGAACGGAAAACATTTCGTTTCAGCATGGTTCAATTTTTATCTGTGCCCCCCTTATCTGCTGTGATACCTCATGGGAGACGTAGTTTGAGTTGCTCATGCCTTCATTATCCTCCCTGGGCGAGTTTCCCTGGTCAGATTATATCTCACATGAAAAGTGAAAATTTTCAGAAAAAAACAAAATATTTTGGCAAAATCAACGTTTTCCCAAAACGTTGATTTTGCAGAAACTGTATTTTCTGCAAACAAAATAAGAAACCAAACCTAACTATATCAATGGAAAATTCCCAACCAACTCTAGTGTAACTAAGGGAATTGGAAGGGTAGAAAATAGTAGTCCCAACAAAAATTTGAAAGCAGTTTAAAAAGACTCCTGAATTTGAGAGACAAGCTGGCTGAGATAATATCTTTTAATTGGACCAATTTTTGTTGGTGAGCGAGACAAGCTTTCGAGCCACACAGAGCTCTTCTTCAGGTCAAAACACATGGTCTCTACTTGCCAGGTGATGATGTTTCTAGTGACTCAGTATACCAACAACTAAATGCTGCACTGTAGCACACAGGATTAATTCTTAGTTTTTCAAGCCAAACTCCATGGTAGGAATAGGCTGGTGGTAACTGCTAAAACCTCAGTAGTTGCTAAGAAGTTTTAGTGCACACCACTATTTTGGGACCAACATGGCTACGATACTGCATAGATCCTGACTTTGTGTGTAAAATAGGTGCCATACAGAAAATATACACTGGTGTGGTGTAAAGGTTTTACAGGCCTTCATTGAGATGATTAGCGTAACTCACTTGTGGTTTTCAACTCTCAAGGGGTAAGAAAATATATATGGGAATTTGTTTACATTTTGAAAAATGACAACATCTCCCCCAGCTCTAGAGTTGAAAATTACTGGGGAAAATATTATTAAAAAATATCTTTGTTTTGGGTCGGAAACTGAATTGCTAATGAAAATGTTCGGTGAAAACTCAAAATTTGGAAAATGCCCACCGGCTGGACTCATGAGTGATATGGCCATTCCCAACCCATGCTTATGAAACCTTTATATGACACTTCATGTATCCTCATGTATATTCTCTCTCTTGCTCATTTGTTGTGAATTTTAGTGCCTGTGACTTAGGTTGGATCTACAGCTTTAGAAGCTCCCTCCTTATCAACAATAATAATAATAATAATTGCCTTAGTGCCTAAGAGCCCCAATCACAGACAAGGACTTCATGGTACTAGGCGCTGTACAAACACATAACAAAAGGACATTCCCTGCCCCCAAAAGCTTATAATCTAAGTAGAGGACGAAAGACAACAGGTGAATACAGTCAGACAAAGGGGACACAAGGAAACAGTGAGACAATACTAGTCAACTTGATAGCAGTCTTAGCATATCAGCTGTCTAACCATTGTCAAGTGTTCTGTAGGCATCACAGCAAAGGAGAATTTTAAAGAAAATTCCCAACCAACTCTAGTGTAACTAAGGGAATTGGAAGGGTAGAAAATAGTAATCCCAACAAAAATTTGAAAGCAGTTTAAAAAGACTCCTGAATTTGTGAGACAAGCTGGCTGAGATAATATCTTTTAATTGGACCAATTTTTGTTGGTGAGAGAGACAAGCTTTCGAGCTTTCCTTTGCCCAGGACAAAGTGATGCAATTTATCCCAGGCTCACCTACAGAATTTTCTCATACCCTTAATGGGTGGGACAATGCTAAGTGCTGTATGGGGCATATTCTGATCCCATTAATCCCACCAGACTCCACAAATGCTTTCAGTGCTACTCAACCTGAGCAAAGGGAATCAGGATCTGCCCCAATGGCAATGCCTATGAATAAATGAGAACACTGTGTCCCCTCTTCTAAAGTTGTGTTTGTGGGTGCCTACTGCATGCCAAAGTCCGTACTGTGCTAGACTTTGGTGAAGCACTGCCAAAAACACCAGATGAAACAGATCTCACAAAATTATCCCTCCTGCTTTATTGGAAGAGCTTCTCTTAGGAGCAAATCCGCCTCCCAAAACCCAGCTGAATCCTGAGGAGATCCACAGGAGGTCATGAGAAGGAGGAATCCTTCCCTGAAGACATGGAACAACAGCAGAGCTATTGCACAGAGACTATTCCCTCCTAGTGCCCCAGTTACAGAGGGGAGGAAAGCAAGAGTATGTGTGGTGCAGGGCATTAGTCCCTTCTCTTGTTCACCCTACCCCATAACCAAACTCCCCTATCCCCTGCTGCACAGAGACCCACCCCATGAAGGATGTGCAAGTCTCCTGCATAGCCCCCCAGTCCTACCAACCTTATGTTGCTGTATCACACTGGTTCCGCTGCCAGGGGCTTTCAGCACCAGTAACGGGAATCAGGATTTACCCTTTATAGAGAGAAGAAAATACACTTATCTTGTAACGCCTCCTGATCTGCATGTGTCTGATTGCTGGGTGGAAGACTGTGTTTGCTCAATCTGGATTTAGAGGAACCGTTCCCTGCACTGTATTTGTTTATCTGCTAAGCAATCAATGGGTGAGGCTTTGCGTCTTTTGACAGCTGGCTAATGAAAATACATCCTGTCCTCCCTACAATATGATCAGTCTGGAGTTTCATCTTCAAGCATGAAGCTTTTCTCTTCGATGCATCTTCTTGGACTCAGCAACTAGGGAGCTACGAACCCACCCCTTCTTGATTTCATGAACTGTCTGAAGTAATTTCACATGAGGTACAATGCTAGTGCTGAAGACGGACTGCTTTGACTTCCTTACCACAACTGGTATGCGTTAAGGTAATGCATTCAAAGCCCCTGCAATCTAATACATGTAGGGTGAAATCCTGGCCCCATGGAAGTCAAAGGGAATTTGACCGAATACTCATCATTTTTGAATGTATTATTGTGAAACACTCACTGAGTCCGTAGGACTCATTTTCACTGTAACATTAAAAAATGTTCCTTTCTATTAGTATAATTACATTTATTATTTGTATGATGGTGGCACCTAGAGGTTGCATCTGAAATCAGTGCCTTCCAGACCAGTGCTAGGTAGTTCATACACGTGGACAAAGATAGCCCCTCTCCCAGAGAGCTTACATTCTAGACCAGGAGTAGGCAACCTATGGCACGTGTGCCAAAGGCGGCACACGAGCTGATTTTCAGTGGCACTCACCCTGCCCGGGTCCTGGCCACCGGTCCGGGGGACTCTGCATTTTAATTTAATTTTAAATGAAGCTTCTTAAACATTTTAAAAACCTTATTTACTTTACATACAACAATAGTTTAGTTCTATATTATAGACTTATAGAAAGAGACCTTCTAAAAACGTTAAAATGTATTATTGGCACGCGAAACCTTAAATTAGAATGAATAAATGAAGACTCAGCACAGCACTTCTGAAAGGTTGCCAACCCCTGTTCTAGATGGAGAAAGGGAGGAGGCAGCAAAGATTATGGGGAACTAAGGCTTGGACACCAAGAAACCCGGGTCTCACAGGAAGTCTGTGGGAGAGGCAGGTGGAGTAGAACCTCGGTGTGATGAACTCCCTGGGAATGGAGGTTGGTTGTGAACTCTGAAATGGTCGGAACTTGGAACAAAACGTTCTGGGTGTTCTTTCAAAAGTTTACACTCACAGGCCATGCTCCTACCTGCAGCCCCGTGATCCCCTGGGTTTCCTCCAGACCCCCATGCACAAACCTATTCTCTGCCTGAGCCCCACAGCCCTGCTCCCCCTTTCCTCTGAAAACTCCCATGTCCTGGCAGCCCCACTCCTCAGTGAGTAAATTTACTTAGGCAAGTCTGTGGGGCTACTCTGCTGAGTAAAGTTGCACATATGCTTGAATGTTTGCTCCTTACCGATAGGGCTCTCTGTGGGGAAGGAATCCATTCAGTGGGATGCCAGGGGGTGTTGGAGAGGGGCATGGCTCAGTAGGGGCATACCATGGACAATACATATCAACACTGAGAGCTATTTGTTTGTATAACTGTCACTGCTGATACTTACTACAAAAAAATACTGGGAAATCGCTCAGTGTCCCTAAAGCCTCACATTAGGCAGCAGTTCAGATTTTTGCACAAAAACCCACAGTGTCATCACATTCCTTGTTTGCCTCTAATATTAGTGCAGACCAGCACTTCCCTCTTCATCCTCCAAATCAAAGGTTCGGTGTTTTTTAAAGCCAGAAGAGGGCACTGTGATCACCGACCACAGTGTTTCTCAGCCTTTTTGATACCAGGGACCGATTTGCTGCCTTCCTAAACTGAACCAGGGAGCTCTCAGGGACCGGTCATTGAGAAACACTGCGAGTCTAGCCCGACCTCCTGTATAACATAGGCCAGAGAACTGCACCCAATAATTCCTGCAGGGGAGGGAATGATATTTCCTTTTTATCTTGGTGATCATGTTTCAGATCTTAGTTAGAAGCTGAAAGAAGCAAATAGAACCTCAGATCTGAGGACTTCAATGACCTTTCTTCCAGGAGGGGCACCAGTATCTGTTCCATGAATTCTCTCAGATACCAAATGCTGGAAGAGTGTGTTACTGTGGTAACTTTATCTCTTCGCAGTAGTCAGGGTCTGAAAATGTTAACTTACATGGGGATGCGGTTGGAATGCATAGCTGCCTATTCTTTCCCTTCTCTAGAACCACTGAGCTCAGATCAGAGTGGGTCAGATTAGGAAGGGAATCAAATATGACCCGGGGATGCAAAACCTTCTGTGAAATTGAGACTCCATGACAAACTCTGAAGATCCATTTTAATCTGCTCCGATTCTCTCCATTAACCTGTGGAAAAGATACCAAGAAACCATGAGGAGCAAGAAAAGAGATTAGGAGGACGACAGTTCATGCTAATAACATAACCGACCTGAAACAGCAAGACTCACAAGCTGGTCAAGTTCAAATATCACATGCTAAATTCTTTTTCCTCTTGGTTTAATATAGATAAAATTGCAGCATCTGCTCAGGGTAGGGTCTAGCATCTGTTCCCATTTTGATGCTCAGGTTTAGGGCAGGTTATTTGGGAATGTAGCAATGGGCTAAAATGTATAAACGGACTATGCTTGCAAAAATGCTGTTTGCTTAAGCAGCTCTACTGAGAAAATTCTAGTTGGCCCATTGTGTCCTGTCAAGAAAGAGCTGTCATGTTTTGTTTTGCTATTCTCCTGGAATGTCTTACAACGATTTCTATAAATTGTCTTTGTGAAAATAATGACAGTGGGGTTGATGGAGCTGTAACCTTCTTCTCCAAGGTTTAGGATATCCTGAGAGCACATGTATCCTCTGTTAATAAAAACAAAAGTCTGCAAGGAATGCTGCACTTAATTTAGTTTAACGAACTTTCAAATTGGAGAGGGGTAGAAAGCAAACGTGAGCAAGAGGTTCAGCGTGGGCAAATCTGCACTGCTCCACTGACGTTAGACCTGGTTGGGAAGTGAGACGGCGTCCCCTGGCGCCGTGAGCAATTTAGATAAAACCAGACTTTTTTTTTCACTATTGTTGAAAAACTTTAAAGTTGTTCACCAGAAACATTTTTTGTTTTGTTTTGTTTTTTTTGGCAAGTCAAAAACCCACCCAAACTGAAAAAAACGTTCCCTCTGTGTTTTTGACAAAACCCAGAACAATTTCAAAGGAAACAGAATTTTTGTAATGGAAATCTCCACTTCCTTGAAATGCCATTTAAAAACATTTTTTATTGAAAACATTTTGAACGGCTCCAATTGACGTTAATGCCAGTTTACACTTGAATAGGATCTGCCCTAGTTAGTTGAAGTGACGTAGTTCCAGATCAAGTTGTTCTATCGTGTATCCTAAAGCACTGGGGAATAAAACCAGCACTGCTCACAAGCCCTTGCTCGAGCATATAGGAGCTCACTGTAGCATAAGAAAACAATAAGCTCTGGCATCAGCAACAGATTTAGGCAGAACTCTTTGCACGGTCATGGGAAGAACCTTTCTTCCTGTTAATAAGAACAGCCACAACCTGTAAGATGGCTCAAAGTAAGGGATGAAGAGAGGTGGAGACTGTATACAGAGAGCTGGAGGAAAATATGCTCAGCGTGGTGAAGAGAGGTGGACTCCACAGGCGAGTGTAGAGTTCCTGTTTGTAAATCAACTCCTGCAACTAACCTAAGCCATCTAGCTGAGTGTTTGTAGAGTGGTGTCCAGACAAGGGAATCAGTTGTTAACGCAGCTAGATGTGTCCATACAGGGACAGGGTTAGGGCAGTACCAAACCCTACAACCAGACATGCAAAGTGCAAGTTGCTAATCGCAAGCCGGCATCGCTGTGCAAAGTGAGTTGGTTATCAGGCATATCCAGTAACTATTGTCACAAGGGCAGATGTTGCAGAACAATAGGAATGATGATGAAACCTGACTGAAAATAAAAGTAAAAGGCCTAGGTATTTCACCCCCCCACTCTGTCCTCTGGGTTACGGACACTAGCCTTGCAGTGTTGTGGCAGAGGGATTCACCAAGTGGTGAATGGCTCAGCTGAGTAGTTACAAGAAGTCTCACTTGTGTATCCAAGACCAAGCTGTCTCTCAAACCTCTTAGGTCCGTCTACACAGCTTGGGTTGATGCACATGCACCAGCTCTGCTCAAACTAGCACCTAAGAATAGCAGTGTGGGGGCAGCACTAGCCGAGCAAGCTGGTGCTTGGGGCGGCAGCTTGTAGGAGGCGGCATTCCGCCCAATCCTAGGGCGGCACGGCCGCTTTTTGTTGTTGTTGTTGTTCCGCTCCGGCCACCCTGTAGGGGGCAGCGGCGCAGAGGACAGGAGTGCCCTGCAGCAAGCCCGGCAGGGCAGCCCGCGTCCTTCCCTCCCCGCCGACCAGAGCAGTGCAGAGCCTCCCAGCAGGGGGGGGGCGCGTGGCAGTGCCCCCCGCAGAACCCCTGGCCGCCCCCTTTCTCTCTCTCCCCCCGCTCGCCGGGGCACATCTGCAGCACAGGGAGTCCCCCTGCACCCTGGCTCCAGCCACACCGTAGTTTTTTTTTGTTTGGGGCGGCCAGAAAGCCAGAGCCGGCCCTGGCAGCAGCTTTGGCTGGTTGCCCAGAGTCTGTACCTAGGATCTCAGATGGGGTTGTATCTCCCAGCTGCTGTGTAGACATACCTTAACGGCAAGCCTTTCACACCATTATAGAAGGAGCAAGATGTGACCAGGTTACAGTTTCCATAGCAGTGCAGGTATACCTATCTCATAGAGCCAGAAGGGACCCCGAAAGGTCATCAAGTCCCTGCCTTCACTAGCAGGACCAAGTACTGATTTTGCCCCAGATCTCTAAGTGGCCCCCTCAAGGATTGAACGCACAACCCTGGGTTTAGTAGGCCAATGCTCAAACCACTGAGCTATCGAGGGAATGGCAGCTTACTTAGCAGGTAGATAGCAACTCTGTTTCGGAAACAGAATTTGTAGAGGAGGAAATTGTCAAGTGTACTAATGACCATACCTCTGTTGTGAGGGATATTGGGGAGAGTCTGTTAGGCCAGCTGCAGGGGATAGTTGATAAATAGTTGGTCTAGGGCTTGTTGAGCAATGTGGCCTATATCTTTGGGGACTGCAGACCAGGGCAGTACCCATATAGTGTCTCAACTACAGGCAAGGAACAGTTCAAGTAGGTGCCACAAGAAGGGGGAAAGGAGTATAATGATTTTCTCATAAGAAGGTCAGGGAAAACGCTGACTAGAGCTAGTCAAAAAAATGGGATGAGCTTTCACAGAAATGTGTTCCCAGCTGTACTGCTAACAATTAGTAGTCGTTAGGGTGGAAGGCACCAGGTTGTGCTGTTACACATAGACTGACAAGTTCTTTTCCTTAGTGTGTGAGCAAGCTTTTAGCCTTTGAAGAACTGCTGAATTGTTAGTTTTGTTGTGGCAGATTTTTACGATCAACTGTGTCCAGCAGCAGGAGAATTTGCTTTTTGCCTTGATCCCTATCACTAGAGTCAATCTTGGAGACTGAAGCTTCCTGGATACTAGGCATTGGGATGGGGCTGAGATTTCTGGAAGAGTTGGTTCTGACCAGGAATACTGTATAAGTGTAAATAAAACATGTTACACTAAGAATGTACCCAGACTCCATGCCACTGATTTGGGAATCCATGTCCTCCAGTGGGAAGCTGACCTCTGAGCCCCTGGACATTTGCAGAGGAGCAACATTATTTTATTTTACCTTTTAGGATGATGTTATTGCCCCGGCCGAAGTGTAGCTACGTTCATGTTATACTGTAGAAATGGTATACTGCTGAGTGACTAACACAGAGCGCTGCATATGTAGGAGACCCCAAGTTATGAGCTTGTTACTGAAGGTGAGGAGGTGTTACTAGGGTGACCAGATGTCCCAATTTTATAGGGACAGTCCCGATTTTTGGGCCTTTTTCTTATATAGGCTCCTATTACCTCCCACCCCTTGTCCTGATTTTTCACACTTGCTGTCTGGTCACCCTAGGTGTTACAGAGGTGAGAAGTGTGTGCTCGTCCAAATAGTTTTGGTTTGGAAAATAAAGTTGATGAAGCTGGTCTTCTCTTGAAAGTGGATTCCAATGGTTGCATTACATTGATATACAAACTAACAACTTATTATGGAGGCACTGTTTGTGGGGCTACAGTTTCAGGTTGAGTCAGGATTTTGCCTTTGACAGGATCATCAAACCTCTCTGGATATACACACACACACAACTTGTGTTTATTGTGTGGAGTCTATTAGCTCTTTGCATTGTATGTAATGAGTAAAGCCCTGATTATTATTGTACGCTAGTCACGTGGGCTGACACATGACCTTTTGGAAAAGGTATAAACATATTTGATTTGCTCAGATCTGTTGGAAGCTGGTTTCACAGGTGTTGCTGAGTTTGAGATCACACAGATCAAAGTGTAATGTACATAGTTTTAAACATCTCTATTTGTTAGAGTAGCATCTGGAGACCCCAACTGAGATGAGGGCCCCAACTTTTTTTTTTCATTTCATGTAGTTTTTAGGTATTTTTTTTAATTTATTTTTTTGGGGGGTGTCATTTGTTAAAATCTAGCTAAATCTCAGAACTAAAGATCATTTCAAAACATTTTGTTTAAAAAAGTTGAACTAAAATGTGACTTAGGTTTGGCTAATAAAAGAGAATTTTTTTTTTGCCAAATTTGACCCATATTTCTGACTAGTTTCATTGACCGCAAATGATATTGGTGAATAAATTATTTGTCCAAAAATATTTGCTCAGCTCTATACTGGAGTGCATAAAGCCCCAAATTCTCTTAGGTGTAAACAAAGGCAGACCGTAGTCCTCAGTTTTTTGCTGTGATCTCATTACTAATGACAAACATGTGGCTATGATTCACATTTCTCCCATTTATTAAACCGCAGTGTCTGGGGAAGAAGGGAAGGGGGCTGAAAAATTGATGCCAAGATGTCAGTCACCGCTCAAAATAGGAACAATGAGCACTGGAGGGGAAAAATGCTAATCAGGGTTTCAAATGTAGTGGTCTGTGATATCAAGTGCACTTATAACTTAGATAATAACCTATGTCCTCAGTGCGCCTTGAGGTATTAAACATGTACTGAAAACTGAGCTGAAAGCAAGAGAACTGGACACATTCAGACTAGAAATAAGGCACACTTTTTTAACAGTGAGGGTAATTAGTCACTGGTACAATTTACCAAAGGTCGGGGTGGATTCGCTATCACTGGCAATTTTAAAATCAAGATTGGATGTTTTTCTAAAGGACGTGCTGTAGTTCAAACAGGAATCAATTCAGGGAAGTCCTATGGCCTGTTTAGACAGGAAGGCAGACAAGATGATCACAGTGGTCCCTTCTGGCTTTATAGTGGCTGAATAATAAATTTTTTTTCTGATGTTCCTAAGTTTGAGTCCCTATGTTTATCAGTGAAAGCTTAGGCCCTGATCCAGCAACTCTTAAGCATGTGTGTAATTTTGCTCACACGAGTAGTCTCATTTAACTCTGAAGGACTGCTCCTATGAGTAAAGTAACACCTGAGCTTAACTGTTGGCTGGCTCCGTCTTAGACGCCACCTCTCAAATAAATAAAAACTCTTTTTGTTTTTTTAAAAAGATGTTGGGTAAAAAGCCCACCTTTCATGGTTGCAAAGACAGCCATCTTGATGCTCAAATTGGAAGCCGAGACTCTGCCAGGCCAGAACAAGCTCAGTGCACCTCAGGAATTTGCGCCAGATTCTCAAAGGTATTTAAGTGCCTAACAATGCCAATAGGCACCTCGTGGGAGTTTCAAATGCACCTATGCTGGTTAGACACCTAACCCCCATTGAAACCAACCTGCTTAGTGACTTTTGAATATCTCACTAGGCAACCATCTGCACCTTTAGGTGGCTACATACCTTTAAAAACCTTGCCCTGTGTGTCTTAGAGGGCAAACAGGGTTGTATGCCACTTCTGGAATCCTTGTTCTCTGCAGCCCCACTGGACCCTGCCATAGATTGGAGCAGTCTCATGTTATGGTGATGAGGGTCGTATCAGTATTGGATAGATAGTATGGAACCTATGCCTGACTCCACATGGCCCGAAGAATCCATTCCACTAGCCATGCAACGTACACAGGCTAAGAGGGTGGTGGCATAGTACCACAGTGGCAGCTCTGTGGTCCAGGGATTTTTCTTTCACAGGGGGATCCTTAGGAAGCCATTTAAGATGACTTTCCATCTTATTTGCACCACTGGAGCAGCACAGGACAGCTGCAATGGGAACCACAACCTGGCCCTGTTTCTTTTTATGGAGGCCCAAAGTAGATACATCTTTTAGCCCTTGTCTTTGTTTCAACATTATATATTATTGGCTTGATCATCTAGTCTATTAGGCAGCCCACCAGGGACAGGAGAAGGGAAAATTGGTTCAGAAAACGCACCAGCACTGAACACAATGATTTCAGGGCACCGCTGTGCATCTCTGCTCAGTGGATGTCAGGCACAGCAAAATGGGCGGGGTCTGTGGGAAAGGAGGCGTGGTCAGGGGAAAACAGTATCCCATATATAGTCACGTGAAATGTGCCTTTGCAGCAGGTACAAGGGAGAGTGTGAATTAAAACTTGAAGTAAACCTTGAAGGCAGCTTTAATGCTATCATATGGGTCAGAGTGTTTGCCTTTGGAGGCAGTTGTACTGCCAAGAAACCTTGCAATATAAGTTAAAGGCCTTTACACAGCTTCCTCTCCGTAATGTTGATCGTGGCATGAGAGGCTATCGTTGATGGGGTACAGTGACAGGTATGCCTATGACCACCCTGTAGAGAGGATTTCATCCACATCCTTTTCCTCCTAGCCATGGGAACGTGCTGTCTCAAGAAATGATGCTCCTTCCTAACAGAGCTCCAGGATACTCTCCTTGAACAGCTTCTCCTTCGAGGCCAGGGTAGCGCCTGCTGTTGTCGGTGGCTGGCTGGTCATCATCAGTTCAAACTTATATCAAGATTTACTTTGCATATGTAAAAGTGACTCCTGCCCTTTTCATCCCGATGAGGCAGCTGAAGCGGGACAATCATACGCAAGTGCAAACTCAAACTGTTACCTGTTTATATGATCTCCTGTGGCACGTGGAGGTTTTTCTTTGACTTGCCTAAGTTGATCCTGCAGGACTTCAGTAGCTGTCATGTCTATGTGATGGGGCCCTGTGTTAGAAAACCCCGGTCATCCTCTTTGCAAAGACACGGTGAGACATACCGGGGTGCAATCCAGACTGATGAGTAGATATGTCTCCTCTGCCCTGTAACTTGGGATGCCCTTTTGTCACGGAGAAACTAAGTGGATGAGAACCTTGAATTTGGGCGCCTTTGATATAGGAGGTTATTATGACTAAGATTGTTAGGAATGTTTGTTGATAAGTAGTTTATTGATATTAGGAGAAGTGATGACCCAGAAGGTGTCACTATGATCTTTGTCTTTTGTAAAAGTTAATCATAAAAGACTAGCTAATACAGTGAATTTTGAAGCAGTTCTCTGAAGCTATCCTAAGAGAGATGTTTTTTCTGACACCTTTTTTCCCCCCAGCGGGTAAGCAAGTGGCCGCTGTGGACCTGCTGTCAATTACTCAATACCGTCCCAGAACTTAGGTAAATATCTGGGGATGTTCTAAATCTATTGCTTGTGTCTGCGTGTGCTTAAGTCTAATAAACTGTCATTTTAGATTAGGGCATGTTTACTTGTATTAATCTTTCATCAGCCGGAAGCGCTGCGTTGCCATTGATTTATTCCTGACACCACCTGGAGTGAAGCAGTTAAGTTACCACGGCTGTGGGTTCTGAAGACCCTGGGTAACACTGCCAAACATCCGGGTGCAGAATCGCATGTCCCAGCTAAACCCTATTCCTGGATTATTGATTGGCCCACAGCTTTCTGGGCTCAGATGGAAGGCACTGCTTTGTTCTGGGCACTCCCCTCTCTGCTGGGTTGTGCCAAGCTCCTACCCTTCTTCCCTTTGGGCGGTGGCAGATTTATATGTATGGTGCAGACGCATAGGGACCCCCCCACTCAGGCTGCTAACTGGGCCTGTGTCCCACCCCTGAGCTCAGGCTCTCAGCTGTTGTGTCTCTGCAGCATAGGACGTGTCCTCTCCTGTGATCCAGTCTGGAGAGGCAATCCTGTCCTCCAGCCAGGGGACAGCTGGCAGCAGGAAATAAGGGTGAGATCCTGCCAGCTCTCTAGTCAACCAGAACTTTGGTGGTGGAGAGGCAGCCCATCTCTGGAGGCAAAGCCGGGCTTCCCAGGAATCACTGGGTGAGCTTCTGACCTCCTGCATAACACAGGCCAGAGACTGGATTATCATAATGGTCCCTTCTGGCCTTTAAATACATGGAAAGGAGAAATGAATTCTCAAGCAGCTTTGGTTGGAACTTTCTCTCACGACGCAAGATTCCCTGCACATTAACTTGCAAATTAGATATTGCATTGGAACTAGTCCTGCTTGTGAAATATTTACGACTCCTTTGAGACGCAGGGAGAAACAGGATAACCACAAGAGCAATAATTTCTTACTTGTGCTGGAATTTGGGAAGGGAGAATGAAGTAGCTGATGTTGAAAAAGGGAAATGGGAGATAGACTTTCCAATAAATATTGAAGATGGGGCTGCCGGAAAAACATCAGAAGAACATCTTCATGCCCGGGGGAATTTCAGTAGCTTCCATAAGTGCGGGAGGGAGCTCAGCTCATGTGTCTATAATATGGCAAAAGTGATCACATTTCTCAAACAGCGCCATTATTACTAATTTTTCTTTGGGTAGTGCCAAATTAAGGATCAGGACCCCATTCTGCTAGGCACTGTACGGAAGAGTAATAAGAAGACAGACCCTGCCACCGAGAACTCATAGTCTAGGTTGAGGATTACGAGCCACAGCTCGAATAGATGAAATGGACCCATAGGGTTGGGAGTAGTAGAACAAGATAACAGTTCAAAAGAACATTTTAGGTCCCCACCAGTGTCCACAACTCCTCATCCCAGAGAAATAAGGCTGTTCACCAGGAGCGGTCCTGACAGATTTGCCAGCCATGATGAAAATGTTTTTGGTTCCTCCACCCCCCCCAGTAGCCAAGCCAAAAAAAAAAAGCCATGTGGCACAATGGATGTCGCTGCCCACCCTCACCACCACACGCTCTTCCTCCCAGCGCGCTCACCCTTGGGTGGAAGGGGCGGGGCCGGGGGTAGCTTCCCCAAGCCAGCAGTTCACCTGCCACCCATGCGGCGCCGGCCAATCACGCCGGCCCGGGGGCCCCCCCAAAGTGTGGGACCCAGAGCTGTCGCCTCAATTCGCCGTTCCCTAGGGACAGCTCTGACTAGCAGAGTCATATAATGAAGGGGGGTGAGACTTCCTTATGCCCAGTATCACAGTTCCCAAGAATTTAAGATGATCCGAGATCAGGGCCAGCCCCATTGTGCTAGGCACTGTACAAACACCTAGCAAAAGACAGCTGCTGTTCCGATGAGATTATGGTCTAAAGAGAACAAAGGAAATTTTGCACAATGAAGATCTAAGGTACGAAGAGGTTAAAAAGCTGGGGCTAGAACCCAGACTTCTTCCAGCCTTGCCTAGCTAGCCTTGCCTAACTTCAGCCACAAAACTACCCTTCAAGCTGAGCTGCTGTCCTCGTCAGCCCTCGTGGTGCTTCATAATAGCACTGATATTCTGATACAGTGAAATCACTGCCCGATGGTAAAAGGCTAATCTCCCTGTGAGGATTTTACTGGGGGATTTGTATAAATACTGGAAGTGTTTGTGTAATGATATAATGCCCTCTTTGAAGGGATTTTACTGGTGATCTCATTTTATACCGAGGTTTACATAGACGTAGATTCAGGAGCTGTGGGAAACTCATTTTTCGGGTTCTTTGCCATTAACAGCTCCTGAGATTGGAGCTTGGCTTCTCTTTCATTTCTTCCCTTGCCAATATGGCATTGATTAAGTATGAACAAATGTGTTTAGAAACAATAAACCATCCGCTGCTTTAGACTTATAAATCCTTGGATTTATCCAGACTAGGAATGAATGGAACTGTCTTTAAGCTTTGAGGAACAGATTCCTGAATAGAAGCCAATGGAATGATACTGATTTGGGGTGAGAGTTAGAGGGGAAAATGACAAACTCGTTTTCCAAAAAGTGTTGGAAGTTGTGTTCATTTTGAAGGGATCTAAACGGACCCATTTTTCATTTTTTGTGGAGAGGATTTCCTCCCCCTGCCCCCACAAAACGTTTGAGAACACCATCAGAATATTTTCTTTGCCAAACCTCAGGTTTCTGGTCAACAAAAAAACGTCAATAAACATTATTGAAATGACTTTGATTAAAACAAGTGTGAACAAAAATTGGAAAAAATGACAAGTTTTAAGGAAAAATATTGGCCTATTTTTATTTAAAACATTATTTTGGAGAAAAAGGCCAGTTTTCAATGGAAAAACTTTTTGTTCACAAAACGTCAACCAACGATCTGTCCCTGAAAACGTATTGCTAAGCACTCCCCACCCCCACCTCCCAACGACTTGTGTAACTCCCATTTCTCTGCTCCTTCTTCCCATTCTTATCTGGGACTCCGCTCTTCCTGGTGGAGGTGTCCAGCAGCTTTCTCTCTGTATCACCAATCCCGTCCTTGGCACTTTCTGGAGAAGACAATTGCTCCCTTTCTAGATTTTCTAGGAGACATCTGGGTTCTAGCTACCTCGCCCTCCACATGGATGGAAAAAGTCATCTCTGGGCTAATTGCCCTGACCTTTCATCCACTGAGCAGCAACAGAATATGGAAATCACCCATTGGTCTCCACTGCCTTTGAACCAAAAAATCCCTGATCTGTAGACAATGCCAAAGGCTGTTTGGGCAGAAGTGAGGTTTGAGACAGCGCCTATGGCCCCCGCTTCCCCAAATGGAAGGAGAAATGAAGGATCCTTGTCTTCAAGGAGATCCCAGGGAGGTAACCCTGAGTCCTCCCCACAAGAAGACCCCATAAGGTAGTGGAGACCCAGGCTTGTTGTGGGGTGAGTATTTATGTGGGCCTGGGAGGAAGGTTGCTAGAGCAGGATTCTGGGGGTGCAAACATTTGGCTGGTTATATGAACTGAAGCTGAACTTTGAGTTTTTGCAGGTTTGCTCTTCACTGGTAATGACCACTTTCACTCTCTGTGGGGCCAGAACTCACCAGAAAGCTATACACTGGTTAGAGGTTCATGGATTATTTTGAGGAAATTTTCACTTTCTTCCAACATTAGCTGACAATTCGCTGCATCCACGAACACTCCTACCAACAAGCCAGTTTGCTGGATTACCGGCACACTGCAAACCTAGAGAGAGCACACACAAAAAGAGACACAAAAGCATTTTAAAAAGTCAATTGACCACTCATGAAGCACTTTTTTTTTCTTTGTGACATATGCCCAGTGTGGTATTGGCGATTGTGCCTTTAAGGGCTGAGCTTCCCAGACAGACTGGACAGGGTGCTGTGAAACTCTTGTTGGTATGCACAGCCCATTGGAACAAACACAGAATAAAGTTGAGCTCCAACGCCATGCCCAGCACTTGCAATCGGAACCAATGTGCACCAACACAGCACAGACCAAACTTTTAAGTAGGTTCAGCCTTGCCTCTAAGGACCTGATTGTGACTGGTCTGTGCATGGCGGGATGGAGAACCGTGTAAGGCACCTCTTCCCCATGAAACTTACAACCCCCCTGCAAGTGTTGTGTGATGTTTCACTCCTCTGCCCACAACACAGAGGGTGTGAGTTGGTTACAGACACAGTTGTGGAGGCTGGCTCTTCCGCTCTAGCTGTGGAGATTTGGGCTTTCAGCTCCGGCGTCCCTGGGTCACTGTGACTCAAGAAACAATAAGTGCCAACAGACATGGGGCACAGAAGGGTGTGCACAGGGGTTACAGGGATCTCCTGAGTCTGGCATGTACATTCTAGTTCGCCAAAGAATGTCATGGGAGGTCTCAAATGAAAGCTGGTGTCACCCTGCTCATCAATGCCATTGCGAAACGCAAGCGCGGCTGTTGTGTATGGAGTGATGAATATACACCAAAAATTACATTCTTAAAGGCTGGTCAACAGCAAAAGTGAAAAACAAGTTTTCTGTTAGACAAGAAATGTTTATCTAGCCGGCCGTTTACATGTAAAATAAGGATTGTGTAGTTCGCAGTCGGTCTCCTCTCACCAATCTGAACTGAATACTAATGAAGGGTGGTGCAAACTTAAGAGAGAGAAAAGTAACCGGAAAAAGCAAGCAGCAGGAGTGAGGGGAAATCCTGTCTTGAGGTGCATATCAGAGGTTTGCTCGAGTATATTTGGGGGACAAAGAAGATGCCCTAGCATCCTTCACTGCCCTAGGAAGTAAGCAGACAGCACGTTTGCTTCATGAAAGATGGGTCTCAGGCAGGTTTGGTTGAAAACACTGGTGGGCGCTTTGGGTGAGATGGGCTTCTTTAGACAGGAAGTTCACCTGTTAAGTTTAGTCTCTAGAAAGCGTGTTGTGATTTACTTTTATCTGGAGCCATTTGTTTCCAGTACTCTTATTCACTATCACTTACATCTCTGTTCTTTGACAATAAACTTACCCTTCTTTTCAGTATCAATATAGCTAAGAGCTGTGGTGCTAAGCACGCTGCTATAGGGAAAGATCTCCCAGCATGCAACACTACTTCTATTTGCTTTATCCTCAGAACACCAGTCCCATTTAAGACACTGAAGCGCTTCTGCCTCTTATCCCTCTCCCCCTCAACCCGCGATTTCTGTGCACTTTTAATTGGCTGCACTTTGAAGCAGATCTTGAATTTAGTTTGAATATCAGGTTTACATATATTATATATATATATCTATTGCTCAACTGTTTTTCATTTATAAATTACAATTTTAATATTGGAAGTGCTGGAAATAATTGCTTTGAAATTTTGTTGGCTGAGCTGCAAATGTATATTAAAAAGTACAACATATCCAGAGGGAATTTATCTTTCTTTCCCTTTATACTGGAACTAAGGTATGTGTTCCTGAAGCGTGGGACTTATGTTGCAAAACCATGATTGGAGGGCTGCAATGTAATCATGAATAGTCAAAATGAAAATTATTCAGGAGGAAACCAGAAAGATGAAGGCCAGTCAAAGTAAACCAAGAAAGCATGGGTCCCTAATGACCCTTTCCCTTCTTAACGTTTCTTGCATCTGTTTTAGTTGGCTGTACTGAGTGCATGTTGTCATATTCATCATTGATAATACCTGGATGGAAAACCATATGTAAACTGAATTAATGAAATCAGTGTGTGTTGTGCAAGAGGTATATGGAAGTGCATTGAGATTATTTTCAATCTTCTTACGCCAGTTTGAATTTGACACAGAGCAACTGGTGCAAAGAGACTTGGAGGCCTTAGTTGCTTGAAGTGGCCTCTAAGGCCCAGATCTTGCAATAAGCTTTATACAGGCAGGGCCCTGAGTCCTCACAAAGCCCCACTGAAGTCAGTGATGTTCCTTGTGATCACAGGGGCCTGTCCATGCAGAGCTCATAGCAGGACTGGAGCTTTGATCTATGAAGGCACATTTTGTGTTTTTGTAACTCACCGGTGAGTGTGTGCTATGGGGCCCTCTCTGTGCCTGAATCCACAGGGGACACGAGTCTGTTATAGCCCCATTATGGGTGTTTTAGCTCAAACCGTAGTAACTCCTGTGTTTAGCCGTTGATGTTCCTGGTTCAGTCCCTGGTGTGTCGGCCAAAATGGCAGCTGTTGCGTTTGTCCTGATTTCTGCAGACAGAGCAAATGCACTTCTGTCAACACAATCAGTGGGGGCATATCTGGGGAGCATGCACAACTTTAGAGGCCAGTGGAAAGTTTGCCCTTAAATGTGATATTGTTACCCAAGCAGCTAGTCAAAGTTTGGAGCCCTGGGGATGGTCCAGTTAGGAGGAAAAATTGTGATAGGTATTTCTTTGATGCAATCTTGTGTATTTACAAGGAATGTACAAGGTCCAGAGGGTATCAAATAGCAAGAAACAGCTTATTTTGCTCATAGCACCAGGAACACTCTTTTCAGCCTGCACCTCTGACCCAAAAAAACCTCTGCCCAGGTTTCTTCCAGGGTCAGACATTGTGCTTTCAGCTGGTTCTTCGGGCTGCTGTGTTTCTCTCTGGTCCTCTGCTTTCACACACACACAAACACACACACACACCCCTACCCAAAACAATATCTGGCAAAAGCTCCTTTTGTCCTAGGTGGGGGGCTATCCTAACAATTATGTAAATTGAAGGATGCATTCACACCTATCAATCTCAATGAACTCTTAGCTCAACCGTAACGAAGTTTCATCCAGCTCCTAACAATATTTATATTATCCAGCTATCTGAGTTTTAAAACCACAGGACCTCGTTAAGGAACCTGAAATTGGAATTTTAAGATGGGATTTTTAGCTGTGCTCAGTTTTGCCGCCATTGATGTCAATGGGAGTTTTCCCAATGATTTCAGAGTTAAGCCAATGCTAAGTGCTCCTGAAAACCTCTCCCTTAGCTTTGACTGAATCCTGGGCCATCTCCTCAGCTGGTGTAAACTGCTGTAGTTCCATTGTCAGTGAAGTCTGTGGGAAAGACAGAAACAGAAAAAAAGTCAACTTAGTCCCAGTCTGTCCACTGAACCCTCTCCCCGACCTACCTTCAACACCAGACAGAATCCATTTGGCCACACACAGGGAAGTGAGTGCAAGCCACGCTAAGGGCTCGTGTAGAATGTTTGCTTCTCACGAATGGGGCAACTCATCACCTTCCCAGACCTGAAGGTGAGCTCTGTGTAGCTTGAAAGCTTGTATCAGAGGGGTCGCCGTGTTAGTCTGTATCCACAAAAACAACAAGGAGTCCGGTGGCACCTTAAAGACTAACAGATTTGTTTGGGTCATGCCCAAATAAATCTGTTTGTCTTTAAGGTGCCACCGGACTCCTCGCTGTTTTTTTGAAAGCTTGTGTCTTTCGTCAACAGAAGTTGGTTCAATAACCGATATTACCTCCCCCACCTTGTCTCTCTATTATACTTATTTGATGTTTTAAGTAGATAGCGGTTGGTGGTGATCTTGCTTTGTAAAAGCAGCTTCACAAATACGTCAGACACAGAAATTCCAGTCAGAGCCTAAAAACCCCCAAATCCTAACATAAGATGCTTAGCTAATTATGTGTTTTAAATATATTTTACACAACATGAGGCTACCTACTGGACTGCAATTTATTGTGGGTAAGGATCTTAAATGCCTACTTTGTAACCAAACACAGAGGGTCGCTTTACAGGGACTAAATTAACCAGCGAGTTGGATACAATAATTGTTACTCTGAAAATTGTATTTGTTGTTTTCTTCAAAAATACAAATTATTTCAGGACATTCCCACTGTAACCCCAAAGATCCTTATTCCTCCACATCTTCTCCAGTGTTTATGACTTCCACTTTATATATATATATATGTCCTTAGCTTAAATAGAATGAGGTACCATTGATGAAGGATTTTGCAGAACTTGGGGTCAGAAAACAGAAATTCTGACATTTTTGAATTTTTGTTTTCATCCTGAATTGAAAAGTCAAAATGTGTAGATATATCTATAAATCA
>NC_048300.1:8066858-8125875 GCF_013100865.1 Trachemys scripta elegans | reverse complement strand
AACCTTATTGAAATGTTGCATTTCTCTATTGTCAAAATATTTCATTTCTATAAGGTCAAAACACTGTAATATAACTGTAAAATATAATATATATCTATAGAGCTTAATACTGTAATATAACTGAATATAGTATAGACATCTTAACAAAATCAAATTAGAAAGTTGAAACAAAATGAGAGAGTCAAGATGAAACACTGTTTCTGTTTTGAAATGCTTCCATTGGAAATTTCATCGAAATTGACATGTTCCTCGTCTACAATGGAGACATAGTGCGTGGCAGGCCATGATAACGTTGCCATGTGGCCCCTGCTGTCGTGCACTCAAAGTTCTGTTATGCACGGTGACTTCCTGCCGATTGGAGCAGGCGTACGTCAAAGTGCACTGTGGAATGTTTGGTGCACGGTAACAGCATCCGCATGGCCCCTTAGCACAGGGAAGGCTCACCTGCTGTAGATTTATACCCTGGTTTACGGAGCAATAGTCTCCATATAGACAAGCCCTTTCATTTTGACAAAATAGTGGACAGAAAACCGTTCCCTTGAACATTTTTTGACCAGCTCTGTCATTTTGTAGGCATCTTCCCCCATGGCTACACAAACGGATGGGTTATACAGATGCCAGAGTTGTACACTTCCCCTCCCAATCCAGTTTAGTCGCAATCTGTCATCTGTTGGCATGTATTTTTGCCAACATCATGGTTTAAAAGGCTATGGCTCCTCTCAGATACAAAGCTTATTGGCGGGATCTCCACCCTGCGAACACTTGTGTATGTTTGGCTTTCCTCATGGGAGAATTCCCATCGAAAGGTCCGGCTTGGAATGATGCATCCGGTCACCGTTCTGTCTGGCTATCTGCAGTATCTTTAAGCATTTGAAACTGCTTTCTTCTTACTCATGTTGGAGAAAACACCCTGCCCCCATTTGGCGGCATGCTAACTCCAGAAACAATGGGAGACCTTGCCTTAGTCATGGAGATGATCAAGTTGGCTAGAATAGCAAAATGCACCTAAACCTTTCCAGGATCTCATAACATTTAAGTTGACCTTATTTAATATAACTCTGTCTTGGTGCCATGCTGTGTAATTCCCAATAAACTTCATATTTGTGATTGTTATTGGCTACGCTACTTGTCATGCAGTAGCACCTAGAAGCTCCGATCAGGGCCAGGTTGTGTTAAGCACGGTATACAACTGTAACAAAAAGATAGTCTTTGCCCCAAGATGTGTATAATTTGGGGCCAGATCCTGGCCATCCTGTGGTGCAGCACAAGGGAGCAAAGGGAACATAAAACTGCCCCATCCTCCAGTGCACTGGTATGTCATACCACAGCTTTCTGTATGGCGAGGGCGGGGAGAAGAAAGCAAACTCCAAAAGCAAAACATCCTGCTCGCCCATGGGCAGGAAAGGGTGGGAGCTAAGCCTTGACCCTCCCCCCCCATGCACCTGGCAGCCTATGGGGAGCATATGTTGCAAACTCTCCCTCCCAGACTGCTCCAGGGGCAGTGCAACGAGGTGCTAGCTGATCCCAGACGGCCAGTCTAGCCCTCTGGGAGCAACTGGTTCCCTAGAGCTTTCCATTTGTCAATCTCGCTGCACCTCGGGGAAGTGAGTAACGCTACCCCTGTTTCCCCAGCAGGGCATTTCCTCTGCCAGACGTGTTCACAAACACAAGGTGACGTTCTCACGTTCATTCAGTAGTCAGGAATTTTTCCTGAGTTTCTTCAGTAAAAAATTCTTAGCATGGGACTGTGACTTTAGGCCCAGCCCCATGCTATGGGTCCTGAGTAAGGTGCACTATCCCAGGAGTAACCACAGGGGGCACTGTGCCTCCAGAGACATTCTCAGAATTCCAATTCCTACCAGCTCCCATTTGCTCTAGACACCAAAATGGTGCACAGCCTGCACCAGATCAGCTGCACTATCCAGCTTGGAGGAGAAGCAGAGCCCAGGCTCCTCCCATCCCCCACTCACTCCTTGCCCATCTGGGTGTCTGGGCCAAAGGTTTGATTAGCCTATGGGTTCAAGGGGAATTTTCTTTCCCTTTTCTGGGAAGGCTGCTATCTTGGCCAACACATCAGGGACTGAACCAGGGGCTTCTTGAGTTAAAAGAATGAGCTGTTTCAGGTTGAACTAAAAAGCCCTGTCTCCGGAGGTGGGGCTGTCACAGACTCATATCCTTTGCAGATTGGGCACAGAGGGAGACCTAAATCAGACAAGTAGAGGGGGAAGACCGGAGACAAGAAAAATCTGCATTTCAGAAAACAGAGGTGGAAGAAATAGCGTGCATGTTCTTTCACTACCAGACACCATGTTGTCTTCCTTACTTTTGAGTAGCCTTTGCTTTGAGGGGTAACCTTCAGGAAAATGCATCTCAAAGGGGGACTGGATTATAAAAGTGAGGGGCAAACACCCCAGGTTCTCTCCCCCTATCCATCTCTCTTGTTACCTAGGAAGACAAAAGAAACAGCCATTGGACTTTGGAAGCAGATCCTGGCCTGAGCAGTTGGTCAGCAATGTTCTTGGGAACATGTGGTAAGGGACTTCCCCTGGAACCAAGTCTAGTTTAAGTTTAGAAAGCATTTTATCTTCATTTCTCTTGTAACCATTTCTGACTTTAATGCCTCATTACTTGTACTCACTTAACATCTATCTCTTTGTAAGTAAATACACTTGTTTTATTCTTGAATTAAAACTAATCCAGTGTTGTGAGCTGTGTGGGTAACTCCAATTAAGGTAATAGACTGATGTATATTGATCTCCTTATAGGGGCAATGGACCTAATATATCTGGACTGTCCCAGAGAGGGCTGGACAGCGCTGATCACATGTTTTGGAGGGGAAATCTGGGAGTGTGTTGGGGTCACCCTGTGAGTAGTAACCAAGACTGATGGAAGTCACAGTGTGGCTGGTGTGTTGCTGACAGGCTGGTGGGGTCAGAGCTGCTGGACCAGGGCTGTGGCTACACACACACACTCAGGGGGTGGCCTGTTTGGCTGTTTGTGAGGAGCCCAGATTGGACGCTACAGCAGCAAATCCTTGTGAGGCATCCCAGGTTGCAGAGCAAGTGGTGACTGGAGGCCTGGCTTGACATAAGTAACTTGTCTCATTTCCTAGTGGGCATAATTGGGATGGTGTGGAAGGTTAAGTTAAATTTATGGAGATATCCCATCTCCTAGAACTGGAAGGGACCTTGAAAGGTCATTGAGTCCAGCCCCCTGCCTTCACTAGCAGGACCAAGTACTGATTTTGCCCCAGATCCCTAACTGGCTCCCTCAAGGATTGAACTCACAACCCTGGGTTTAGCAGGCTAATGCTCAAACCACTGAGCTATCTCCCCCATAGGGACTTGACAAACAGTATCCTGGAGTGAGGATGTCTGAGCTAGCTAAGATACGCAGCAACACCTTGATGCTAGGGACTATGGACAAGATAAACCTGGAAGGTAAAGATCAGATTCGACATGAACAGCACATGGACAAAGCACGCTGTACACGGATTGGTTCCTGCAAAGTATCTAAACCAATCCAAAAATGTGTGATTTAATGTATAACAAACACAATGCAATGTGTAAATGTGTATAAAGGAAGAAATGGTCTGTGTAACTTTGGATATATGATACACCCAATACCCACCTCCTACGCTTGAGTCTGATCAACTCAGCATAGCTTTGCTGTATGCCAAATAAAGGAACCTGAGTGATGAAATCCAGAGTCGAACTGAGTGTTTTGGATCCCTGGGAACTGGATGAAGTCTTCTCCCAGAACTGGACAAGGTGCTCTGGATAAGCTGAGTGGAAAAGGTCTCGGAGGGAATCCCAACAGTGACATAGCCCCTCACTGGTCTGGATTGCACCCTGGAATGTCATAACCGGTTTCTTTGATAATCCTTCCATATACCAATGTATACATCACTTTTAAACAAGGACACATAATTAGAGGCCTAGTTCCTAGTAAATAGGGCACTGGGCTGGGAGTCAGGAGATCTGAGATTGATTGCTGGTTCTGCCACTGATCTGCTGGATGACCTTGGGTTCACCTCTTTCCCTTCCCACCCTAGGTCTGTCTTGTATATGTAGATTATAAGGTCTTCAGGGCAGGAACTGTCTCCACTATATATCCGTACAGTGCCTAGCATGATGGGATTCCAATCTTGGTTGGTGCCTCTAAATGCCAACACAACATTAATAATAATATATAATTGGCTGGCAGCAACCGCCACACAGAGCTGCTCACATACGCACATACACTATTTCCCCCAGAAGTATAAATAATTTGGGGGTGTAAGGGCTGTGCATAAGGACTATTGGTGAGTCAATGTACAGTGGCTATGGGGTCATAAACAGGCACTGATGTGAGCTCTGCTTTACCTAGGTGCAATGCAGCTACATTAGAGATTTGCACTGGAGTAACTATGTCACATGGTCTGTAAGTACCTCCATGGGGAGATGGGCAAAGTGCTGGCTATGCCTATGCACCGAACTCCAGTTTGGCATGCCTGAGCAGATCCTGAGCTGGTGTAAATCATCAAAGCTCTGGACCTCTGACAACTTACACCAGCTGCGGATCTGCCCTGCTATGATTCCCTATTTTCTCTGCTAATTTTGTCTGGTCATTTGAGAAGCACAAAAACTCTTTTAAAAAAAATTTGTATTAGAACAAAGACTCTAAGAAAATATGATGAAATTTGAGTCTGACAGAGGACATCACTGGCATGAAAGGTACTGTGATGGGGTGTATCAGGCTCTGAGGCCCCCTGCAGGAGGCCTTGTGGTCCTATCATACCTGCCTCAGAAAAAGAGCAGAAAAGGTGAGTCCTCCAAGCTACTTAGAGAGGCTGTGTGGGCAGCATCCACTTAGAGTAGAGAGGCTGCAGGGAAGCAGCCAATCAGATCCCAGCAGATTCATATAAAAGGAGCTGCAGGGCCTGAGCAGGTTTGGTTGCTGGCTAGAGCTAGGGGAGAAAGGAAGGTTCTCCTGGCTGGCTACTAGAACTCAAGCAAGACTTCAGCCTGAGGTGAGGATGAAGCTGAACATGGTGGGGAAGTGGCTTAGGGAGCAGTAGCAGCAACACATTAGCTAAAGGGACATAGCAGGTGGCTGCTATTTGTAGGGTTCCTGTGTTGGGACCTGGAGTAGTGGGTGGGCCTGGGTTGTCCCCCACCAGCTGCAGGTGATGTGGCTGAGGGCCCTGAGGAGGGAGAGAGCTTACATGGGCCCAGGGAAGGGGCTGAAGACCTCCAAAGGTGGGCAGTACATGTTGAACTTTAATACCCTTGAAGGGGGATGAATTGAACTGAAAGAGAGATTCAGCTGGGGTTGGTCAAGGCTCACTATAGAACAAAGAGTCTCCAGGGAGGAAGCCCTGGGAGCACTGCTCCATTCCAGAGCAGGGACTCTGTGAGAACTGGCCCAGGTGAGGCTGTGGACACCAACTAGGGTACTGGGAAAGGCCCTATTGGCCTTTTACCCTGGAAGAGGTTTGTTTTGTTTCACACATGAACGGTGTGTGACTTGGCTGGAGGGCTGAGTCACTGAAAACCCACCCGAACAGAGCACTGAGAGAGCAGGCACATGCATACCTGATAGAAGACACTCACGTGAAGCGAGTGGCCACCCATCACAGGTGCCTTTAAACACCCCTAAATATCTGACTCTAAAAAACCCAACAATATAATGTCCCGTGTAAAGCTGATCCTGTGCTGAGCAGGGGCTGGAGTCCACCTACTCCAAGCTCATAGCAGGACCCTCACTGCATAGTGCTGGAATTATTAAAAGAAAATCTCTGGAGTGGGGGGTTGAAATGTTCCTGACTTTCCAAAGCTGTCCTCAAAAGATTCCATTTTTATACCCTAGACGTTCAGATCACATTCATTCCCTCTGTCCTAAGAAACACTCAAATGTTTTAGGAAGGATGGACTCATCGAGACTTGCTGTTTTAAAGAGTAATAATAACTCGTGTGATAAGCTGTAGGAGAGGATTTGGGGGTATATGGTTACTGAACAATAAAATATCAATCCTAGTGAAAACCTGCTTTTTTTCCCCCCTGACCGCAGGTTAAATCTGCTACTGTATATTTCCTCCTCCATATAACCACTTCTAAAATCTGCCCTAAAATGCACCTCTGCTCTGATACCTACAAAACCACACGATAATGATTCGGGAGAAGGCCAGCCGGGATTGCTGCTTTCTGTACCAGCTATGATGATTTCACTGGGATCTTGTTTTCATCCCTCAGTCCCTCTGGTCACATACTGTCTCCTGTCATACATTTATATTTGGGGCAGAGACCCCTTTTTTATTATAGCACCTAGAACAATGGGGCCCCATAACTTCTCCCTATGTGGCCTACTATCTGCTGAGAGTTCACATCAAAGATTTGCTTTGGCAAGTTTGTTTGTTAAGCTTCCTCAGGGTTCTTTACTTTTTTAGCTTGGATAATTGCATACATTGAAGATACAGTAGTTTGGGGCTGATTTCATTTAAGTTCAACTTCCTGTGGTATAAATGAATAATGCAATAACTCAGTTACATATATACTGCAGCCTATTTTGTAGTGCTGCATTACAATGAACCCCCCTGGAAAGGACAGACCATGCTGCAAACCCCCCAGCTGTAAAGAAACACACACTGCATTAGGAGTGTGAGCTAGACTTATAGCCATCTGGGCTAGTGAGGCACAGGATGGAAACACTGAAACCACTGCTAGTGAACAGGGTCAATTTTTCCCCTTGAGTTTAGGCTCTTGTAAGCTGGCCTACATACTTGGGTCCATTTGGAAACAACCCCATGCAAAATGTATCTGCCCCTGAAACTTGTCCATGCAAAGACTCTATTGCAATCATCATGTGACTCTACCACAGAAGCTTCATGACATTGTCTGAGCTATACCTTCTTGTTATGAATTTTATCTGATCTGAATGCAGAATGGCTGATTTTTCTTAAACTAGAGATTTTCAGACTGGTCCTCATGGTATTCCTGGATGGTCCACAAAGCTTCTCTCTGTGATTACGTTCCTCTCATTTTCCAGGTATTGACAATATAGCCCCCTCTAGGATTCTTTTAAGCTTTTCAGAGTTTAACCACCTCAAACTGCAAAAAACAATCACCTCTCTGTACTGTGGGCAACTGCCTTCTCTTTGCATTAGGTGTTTCTCTGGTGTCAATTTGCACCATCTGAGGATGGAGCCCTTTCATTTTAATCATGCGTGAAGGTAAAACAATGATTGGTTTTAAATTTCAGGAGAGAGAAAAAAGATACCAAGGGCCAGATTTTGATCCCCTCCTTCATGCTGTGTGCCACCTTACTCCACAAGTCCCACTGATTTACATGGATGACTCAGAGTTAAAGTACTACTCAAATGGAGTAAAAGGCTCAAAATCACTTTCCATTGGGGGTCAGTTTTGCAGTGACACAAACTTGCTACGGGCACACTGCAGTAAAACTGGCTGCATTCTTGGCTCTGACCATTCAGAGGAAGCCAGTGTCACTTTTTTTAATGGGGCATTTGATATTCTAATGGGAACAAACAAAGGGACATGCAGGCCATCTCCCAGAGGATGTTGTTCTAAATCTTAGAGGGGGCCACTATCATTTTGGGAAACAGAAAAATTGATTTTCCTGATATTGTTCTGCCCCTTCAAAGGAAATTCCAGCAGTGGGAACCTTCCATGAAACAATAAAATGAGCTCATCTTGGTCGGGGTGGAAGGGCTCAGACAAGATGACCCCTGTGGGTTTTTTCTAAGATTAAATAGTATTTTCCTCCTCCATCTGAAAGCTGATCTTGAAATAACAAGTGGTAGATCTTGCTTTCTCTGTCCAAATGTAAGAGCATTTATTAGTGCTCTATGGTTATTAGCTCTCTAACTGTCAGAGGAGTGACGTTCTGGAACAGCCTTCCAAAGGGAGTAGTTGGGGCAAAACACCTCCCTGGCTTCAAGACTCAGCTTGATAAGTTTATGAAGGGGATGGGATGATGAGACTAGCTTACACAGGCATATAGCTGATCTACGACTGCTAGCAGCAAATATCTCCAACAGCCGGTGATGGGACACTAGATGGGGAGGGCTCTGAGTTACCACAGCAAATTTGTTCCCAGGTATCTGGTGGGTGAGTCTTGTCGACGTGCTCGGAGTCTAACTGATCACCAGATTTGGTGTCTGGCAGGAATTTCCCCCGGGTCAGATAGGCAGAGACCCTGGGGGTTTTGCCTTCCTCTGCAACATGGGTCACAAGTCACTTGCAGGTTTAAGCTAATAAGTGGTGGATTCTCTAACTTGAAGTCTTTAAATCATGATTTGAGGACTCCAATAACACAGCCTGTTACAGGAGTGGTTGGGCGAGGTTCTGTGGCCTGCAATGTGCAGGTCAGACTTGATCATGATGGTCCCTTCTGGCCTTTAAAGTCCAAGTCTACAGTAAGGCCTTGATCTCGCAAGCTTTCCCATGCTGGCAGACCTCTTCTCTCACATGGGGCTCCATTGAAGTCACTGGGGCCCTGGGCAAGCATAGGGGTGTGCCCAAATGGAACAGTTTACAAGATCAGGGCATAAGGCTCCAATTCTTCATACACAGACACGTGCCTCGTCTGGGCATTCCCATTGATGTCAATGGAACTTGAAGAGTTAAACCACATGCTGACTGATTTGCAGGATCAGGGCCTGAGACAGGAGATGGCAAACTTGTAGCTGCCTAGTAGAGCAGCACCCATCTGGCACTTCCTGAAGACTTGGAGGATCTCCTCTGGGTGTGGTACCAGGCAAAGGAAGGCCTCAATGTCCCAATGGGTGCTAGGCTTGGCTGATGGGCTCAGCTAGAGGCAACTTGTGTCCAATTTCCTGCTCTAGGCAGAATAACAAACCCAGAAAAGCTAAAATATGAGGTTTCCTCTGCAGGGCCACGTGCCTTATGGCAAGTAGATTCTCTAGGGATACACTTTATGGTTTTTGGTGTCCACGTGGGGGTATGTTAGCAAACATTTGGCCTTGTTCCGTGGCTTTTTGCAAATCTAGGTGCTGTCATAATGCTTCAGGCAAACAAGCACAGACTGTGACCCATCTACCCCCCCCCAATCCATTCCCTGCCAAATATTCATTCTCTAGGCTCCTCTGACTATCTCGCTCCTTAGCTAGTCCAGGTGTTTCTGATCTCCATCTGGTTACTCTGAGCTTCTTCAATCTCGCTCCAATCCATACAGTGAGCAGTGAACACTTTTTGAAGAGTTCAGCTGTGCCCACCAAGGAGCAAGTTCTGGCCTACACATGAGTAGTTAAAGTTCAGGGGAATTCACATCCACACTTGTGAGCAGAATTGAGCTCCACTGCATGCTTTTTGCTGTCACCTTCTGCTCAAATGCATACTCAAAGGATCACCGGAATCTCAATTCTAATTGATTTCAAGATCCCATGTCACTGAAGCTCCTAAATCCCTTTATAAAATGGGATATAGAGTTCTAAGTCATTTAGTGCTTTGAAAATTTTCCCCTTAATTTGTGTGCATATTTCATATGGCACTTTTTTTGCTGATGTGTCTACACTGCACTTACTGTCATTCATTAGAGTGTTAGACATGCCTGGTAGCTTAGCAGGACAGCAGTTTTCTAGCTGTGATGCTCCTTCAAGAGGTCCAAGCTTTGGGCTGGAACGAACTCTGAGAATTACACCTGAGACAGTTTTTTGGGCAGCTGTCTTGTGTTAAATTGCTTTAGTCCTCTTGCAGAAAAGCACGAGGGGCTGGTGTTTAGGTATCTGCCCAGAATGGGAGAGCTATTAAGAGCCATCAACAATCCAATATCCTATAGATGAAAGAGGGAGAGAACTTTACAAAAAAAAATAATTTCCTCCCCTCCTAATTCTTCACTTACACAATTGGGCAAATGTTTTGAAAGTCAAAATGTGGTTGACCGTATCTGTGATGGGGTATGTTCCCCACACCAGCCCAGCAAGAATTGAATTAGGCCAGGTGGGCCCAAACAACTAATTAGGCTGCAAGCAGGGGAGCTTCAGGCTGGAGGCTGCTAATTGGGAACAGGCAAACCTGTATAGGGATAGGTGGGGCCTGTATAAAGCCAGGTAGCTGGCAACAGAGGTGGCAGCAGCCGCTGCTGTGAAAGGCTGTGGGGAAATGGTCTGCGTCCTTCCCTGAATGGAGAGAGCTGGCAAACCAAAAGAGGGGAAGACAGATATGTAGGGAAGAAGCCCAAGGAAACAGCAGCTAGGGATAGGACTTTACAGGGGCCAAGGCTGCTTGTGATAGGGTCCTTGGGCTGGAATCCAGTGTACAGGGCAGGCCTGGGTTCCCCTACCAGCCACTAGGAAGTGGCATTGGAGATGCCAGCCAGACAGCAGGTTGGGAAAGACTGAGTTCCCTTGAAGAGGAGGACCTTAGTGGCCTGGACAGAGGGCCAAGGCACAAAGAGGAGGCTGCAAATCCAGGAGGAGCAGGGCAGCGAAGCAGGAAAAGATGGAAGTAGATGCTACTGGAGGGAGAGTACAAGCTAGCGGAGCTAATCCCCAAAACAGCCAGCAGGAGGCACCACGAGCTGTGAGTGAACCCTGTGACCACATCCATCAAAATCTCAATGGAAAAAGAAAAATTGTGAAAAATGTCACCATTTTTGTTCACCCCTACAGAACATTTGCTTGACTGGGTCTGTCTGAAGTAAATCTTTCTCTAGGTCCTCCCCCAGCTCTTCTTGTGTGAGGAGAGCTGCTTTTATCAGAGGAACAACCCCTCTCCAATCTGAGCCTTCCCTGCGTCCACAATCCAAGCAGAGACCGGCAGCAATACCTGATCAAGCCCTGCTGGCGACCTGCTTCCCCCTCCCTGTGTGTCTGTAGTCCATAAAAGCCAGGGGGGCAACTGGCCTTAGAGGGTTCCCTCATGAACCCCCAAAAGTTCTATACTAGAGATGGTTGGAAACTGTTCTCCCTGCCCCCTCCACTGGAAAATTGACGGTTCATTTAAAAACCACAACCCCACCCCAAATTTCAATTGTTTTTTTAGCTACTGAAAATTGCTGGAAAAAAGATTTTGGGGGGAGGGCTGAATTTTGTTTTTGGTTTCCTGAGGGGGGTGGGTGGAACTGACTTTTAGAGGAAAGCAGATGCTTTTTGTTTAATTGAAAATACAATTTTCCATTTAATTTTTTGTCACTTCTTTTTAAGACCTGGCTTGTACATCTGGCTACAGGTAAGCTGCAATCACACACAAACGCTGTGTTACCAGTAAGTTGAGGGGGGTTATTCTCTAGTTGAGCTGCAGTAGTTGCACTTAAGCCAGTGGTGTATAGGTGTAAAAGTGATGTTATGCGGTGGAGGATCAGATCCAGTGACTTCTCCAGGACTGCTCCTGGTAGCGAGCACTACCCACTTGATCAGGCCAGGTGATGAGCACTCTGCCCCCAATTCAGGAAAACACTTGAGCACATGCTTAACTTTAAGCATGTACTTAAGTCTGATTCAGCAAAGCACTTAAGTGCTTGCAGGATTGGGCCCAACCTTTGTAAGATTATGTGCATGCAAAATCATTTTACAACCAGTCAGTAGCGCACGTGGCAATTAAAACTCTTTCTAGAAGATAAGTTCTAGCTCAACCCCAACATGTGGGTTTGGTGCAGGAATCACTGGGTGAAATTCTCTGGCCCCTGTTTTAGAGATCAAGCTACATGATCATAATAGCACCTTATGGCTTAAAATCTAGAAGCAAGATCCCCTGCTTCCCAATCCTCTGCTTAATTCACTAGGTTATGATGCTTTTTGGAAATTTCTTCCCCTGCCTGTGGAAGTGTGTTCAGGCATGCTTATGCATGTATGTGTGCGCAAAGGTGACTTTCTAAGTGTCTGCAGGCTGCATGGCAAATAATTCAGTCTCTGGAAATTTTGCAAAAACTCAGAACTTTAGGGTATGGAATTGTGTGAAACAATGTCAAGTGTATATGCTCACAAAATTTTGCCTAGGACTAGAGACTGTTGAAAATACCATTCACGCTAGTGTTGGTTCCGGCAGTGGGCCCTGAGTTATGTCTGACACTGCATGAGCACAGTGGTCCTTTGTCGGTTGTAAGATCAGGGCCTGCACTGGGATATTAGAGTATCATTGCTGTGCTATCTTTGAAATAAACAAAAAAGCTTACAATATTTTTAAAAGGCAACTAAGGTCCTAATCCTGTAATGTCAGGGGCCTGACCCTACAAAAATGTATGCATGTGCTTAATCTACTCCTGTGAGCAATCTCGTTTGCTTCAATGGGATTACTCACAGGAGTAAAGTTAAGGCCATGCAAAAATGGTTGCAGAATGGAGGCCTCATGAGGCTAACCAGGACCTTTACTCATGTGTAAGTCTGTAGGATCACGACATAACAAAGCCAGTCTAATACAAGAACTAGATATCCAGGCAGATGATTACAAACGGGATAATACAGGACATCATAGACTATGCCAATAATGAGTTGACTTTTATGTTCTTTACGCCCATCCTTTGCAGATGATGCTATGATGAACCTCCTGTAGCCAGAACTGAATTTCATTTTCATCGTTCCTCCCATAAACATCATTGTCCCTATTCATGTGTCTCTTATCTCTTTGCAAACAGCCACTCCTTCCTTCGAAATCTTCACTCAGTGCCATGTTTTACTTTGAATGACGTTTTCCATTGTCCAGAGAAACAGATGACTGTGCTTTGTTCAGAGAGCTCAACAAGGCGCAAAGCAAACATTGTGAAGCAGTCTTAGTACTAGTTTAAGTGAAAGTGTTAGGATAGACTTTTTTAATCCGTGTCTATTTGTTGCATTTTTACTCATCCTATCACAGCTTTATATCTAGCTTTCCATTTGAATAGATCTTACCTGGCCCAGATCCAGGACAGCATCTGAATTTTTCAATTTAAGCATATTTTAAATCTGACGGACTTCAATGGGATTTAAGCATGTGCTGAAAGTGTAGCATGTGCTTAAGCGCCCTTCTGGAATAAGGATCCTCTCCTAAATCAGACCTAAAATAAAGCAGGTGTCTATAGATGCCAGAGGAAAGTTGAAGCAAATAATCCCAAACTTGTCTCTACTGTACTTGGAAAGTACCATAGTAAGGTACACTGCAATCTGGGCTACCATATTGCTCTAGTTCATTACTATAGCCAACATAGAGATCTGAGATGCATTCCATATAGCTCAGATCAACATATAGGGCCCATATCGGTGTAATATCTGAGCACCTCAGATTCTTGCATTTATCCTCCAACACCCATGTAAATCCAATGGGAGTTAAGCAGCTAAATACCTTTTCTGGATCTGGTCCAGAAAGACTGACTTGCCCAAGATCATAAAATAAGTCCTCAGAAGTTGAATCCAGGCTATCGGTCTAGCTACCAGACCATCTTTCCTTTTGTATGTCCCTTCCCATGAGGTGTACTTAGAATCCCCTGTGCCTAGTGACATATGAGGCAAGCCATGTTTACCATTGCTGTCTGACCAGAGCAAGATGTTTGACTACATCATAAGTTGTCTCCATGATCACAGCAGCCTTGATCATCTTTCACTTTTATAAAGACTTGTAGGATTGATTGTGGTATTTTCTCAACTGCAAGGTTTTGTTTTCTACCACGGGAATAAAAATTAACTCTATACAATCCTAGTTTTTGAGCTCTTGTCATCTCTACTTTCCAGGAGTATTTGTCTTTTCCTAAAATAACAAGAGAACTTATTCTTTAAATACTCTAGATTTCCTAGGGTGCCCTGTAGTATCTGTATATATTCTGTGACTCTGTACTAAAATCCAGTCACAAAGGGGAGAAATTTGACCTTGGCAATAGCAGTGTCTCCTTATAATTTAAGCTTTCCTTCAAGAGCAGATCCGATTGTTTGTTTACATGTCACAGCAGGATCTCCTGGTAATAGTTAATTGACCACTATCTATCCCATCACATGAACCATTTTTTGTAGTCCCTTCCAACAAGGCAGTGCTTGCAGGAATGGTCACGTACAACAGCCACTTTGATGCTGCCAAGGAAAGGTTATGGCACACTGAGCAGCAGAGACCCAAATGAGATTAGATTCCCATTCTATTGAGAAGTTTTCCTCTCCTGGGGAGAGATCCGAGCGCTGGAGTGGGATTTCACTGGATAAACATTAGAGTATAGCATTTCATAACTCATTTGAACTCTCAAATTATCACAGCTCTAATAATTTAGATGAGTTTAAACATCTCCTAGAATTCAGAGTTTTCTTATTGCATGAGGCTTCTTGCTTTTGAAATATCCAGTGGGTATATTTACAGGTAATGGCAAGCAGGGATTAAAGTCCTCATGGTAGGGCTGGGGGGGGGGGGTTCACCTTTCTCTAAGCCTTAAGCATTTACTTATGGACATTAGACATGCAGAGCTCCAGGAAGTTTTAGTGCAGTCTAGATGAAACCTGTTTGATATTGAAACACTCAGGGCAAGATTGAGATGTGCATCTCCCCCTGGGCAAGGCATGGAATGTAGCTGAACCACCCCTGGGGAGGATCTGGGAATCTGAGGGTCACCTGGTTCTCCTCTTGCTTCTGGGGGGGGGGAGGGGAGAGGGGATACTGCTATTGACTGTTACCAGTAGCAGAATATTTTCTGCTCCACAACAGCCAGCACAGGATGGAGCCTTGGCTCTTCCTGCACCCCACTTCTCTGCCCACTCTTCATACATCTGTGCAGCCCCCTGCTGCCTTTTCTCCCCCATGCGTCCACCCTGGCAATGCACAAAAGGCTCACGGGGATAAGAGGGGCATCTAACACTTCCTTGCATGACGATGCAGGGCAAGTCCCAGTCTTGCCTAGCTGTTCTGGGCTGATCAGATTTGGAGGCACCTTGAGTTTGGGTTTTGTTTCTTTTCCTTCCCCAAGGCACAACTTGTTAGTGCCCCGCAAAGTGCTTTGGGATACAGACTGCAGGAAAGACGTTGAACGGAGCAAGGTCCTGATCCTGCAACCAACTCTGCTTATGCAGACCTGTGTCCATATGCAGCCCTGTTTACCCACTTCGAATGCTTGCTTGAAACAAGCTGCTGGATCAGGGATTAAAACGGTATTGTAGCAGTACACTCAATCATTTTTTAAATGTAAAAAGTTCCATAAAAGCACTAGGTAATTTGCCTGGTATTTTTACAGGTTTGAGCAAATGCTAGAAACACAATATTAGCACTTCATATTCTGAAACTGTCTCATTTGTTACTTATAATGACAAAGCTAGTTTTAGTTACAGGCAGTGGCAGATGTACCACAGACTTCTTGATCATTTCAAGTTTTTTGGAGCTAACTGTTTTGCTTTGATTTTTGACCATTAAAATATTTTTGTTTTTAAAGTAAAATTAAAGGAAATTTTGAGTTAACTAAAGACGCTTTGTTTCAAAAAGCACAATGTAGCTATTTTAAAGTTTGATTTTTAACCAAAACAAATCAGCAAAATTGACACATTCACAACTTTTTGTGGCCAAATCTATATTTTTCCCAGAGGGGGGAAAAAGGAAAAGTTTTATCCATCACTAGTTTTAATGCTTATTAGCTGGTTGAGGTCAATCCTGTGCTTTCTCCCAAGGTTGTCAACCAGCTGTCTAAACTTTAATGTGTTAACACCTGTTAAAAAGACACCTTTTCCCTCATGTAGACATGGTCTACTTTACAAGTCATGACAGTTTCAACACCCCTTCAATTGAGAGAGAAAATGTTAAATTCCTAGCTTAGAAAAACATGGTTCACTGTCTAATGGATCATTTGGGGGGGGGTTAGCTGAGAGCCAGTTCCTTTACAAATTAACAGCTGGAAGTTAGCCCTTTAAACAAAATAAATGACTATAAAACTGCCATTGTAGTTGGTCTGGAATTAATTTCAGCTGGCTGCAGAATTTAGCACAAAAGCCAACATATTGTTATTTCTTTGGGCTTTTTTAGTTAACTTCAGATCTGCAAAAGGAAGATTGTGTTGCACAGTGGTTTCTTAAACTGAGTTTTCATAAAGAGTAAAAATCAGGCATGACGATCCTGAAATTTTGGATTTATCTCATAGTTTCCCTGATCTGCATCTATGCTTGTCCCCATTACAGTAGCATGTTTATTTTCTGCACTGAGAAATCTTTGTTCTAACAACCACTCTATCTTTCTGTATGATAGAAGGTCCTTTCATTGGAGGAGGATCCATCATTTGTTATCCAGGGCAAACTCTTCATTTGCTTATACCCCTGCAACCTCATTGAAACAAACCATGTAGATCGGTTTCCCATCTGTTTTTTACCTTGTACAGTCAACTACATCTCTGAGAATGGGTGTAAAAGGCTAACAGTCTGCTAGACATCTTATACCCACCTGGGACTCATTTTATTCTAGAGCAGAACTGGGCAAAAGTTTTCAAACTAAAATTTTTGCAGTGGAAAAAATGCATGTTTGACAACACCCAAATATTTCACAAATCTCTGCAGTTTTTGCTGAGTTTTTTTGTCCAGAAAAAACCCTAAATTCTGTTTTAATTTAAAACAGTTTCACTTTGGCACATTCAAAAAAATATTTTCAGTTTTAGGCTCATTTAACATTTTCATGAATTTGCTGGTTTTTTAACAAGTGTATTAAAGTCAATCAAAACAAAACATTTTAATTTTGTCAACTTTTTTCCAACCCAAAAGAGAAAAATGGTACAACTTTTTGATTTGCCAAAAAATCTTTTTCACTTCAACATAAAACAATACATCTCTTTCAGAATTAGCAACAAGCCAAAAAATCTCTTTACCCAACTCTTCTTATGTGGTATCTCCACTGCTGGCAGTTTGCAACCATAGTAGCCCAGTCTGTATGATCCTCCATTTAATCTTTGTGAATGAATAACCTTTAGATCTACCCAAGATACATTATCCATTCAAGATCTTTTTCTGCCTCACATTCTTCTGCCATCTACTTTCCCTTCCAGTGCCCATAAATATGCATCACACACTGAACCTGTTAAAATGCTCCCTGCAAATCAAATCTTCTCTTCATAAGATCTCCGAGTAGTGGAATGGTTCCAAAACTATGGGTCGTAACCCTACTTGTGAGGTCATGCTATTTGATGCTATGTTGGGGACACCATTTAATGCTATAGAATAGTGTCCTCCTTGTCACAACTTCACATGCACTGTACATACAGTCATGCTGTGTGGAGGATGACGTTTCATAGAGCAAAATGGTGTCCTCCATGTGGCATGACCTTGCATGTGAGGTCATGTGAGGAGGATGCCATTTTTCTCTACATAATGGAGTCCACCATGCTGCCTGGGGTTGTGGGAATGAATCCGCCTCAAAATGGAGTTATGAAGACAAAGTTTGGGAACTGCACTAGCATTTGCTGAGTTCTAATCATCTCCAGTACAACTCTCCTTAGATGTAAATGCCTAAGCAAGGGGAAAGGCAGTGGAGAATCGGCCCTTTTGAGCCAAATCCATGAAGCTGCCTCTAGTTACACCAGCTCGGGCTCTGACTCTGTGGTTAGAATGAGCTAGGCATAGAATGGGAAGGGTGTTGCCATGTATAGGACTCTACAGTGGGATTCAAGAGGCCTGTGCTCCTTTCTCAGATCGGATGTCAGGGTTTTTTTTCTTTTTTTCTGTGCATGGTCAAAGGTAAATTGCTCAGTCAATCAGTGCCCCAATTCTGATCTCTAACTTGAGGATCATCATCCTCCTTTTCTGCACAGGGGTATTGTGAAGCTCATCAATTGATGACTGAGATGCTCAGGTGTTATAGAAAAACTGTAGTTCTATACTATATGTGTGAGCTTTGTGCCGTTAACAGAGTATCCCACCTTCTCACAGATGTGTGATCTTTTGGAAAATAACATGTTGTTGTCTGAAATCATGTGGAAAGGGTTACATGCATAATCCAGCTCTGAGATGTGGCTACAGCCTTCACCCTTTTCTCCTCAGGGTTACAGGTCCTTGGCTCTATAAGAGCAACTGGTGCCTCCACCTAAGGAAACCCCTCCTAGTGCAGAGATCTCAGAGGGCTTGTCCCTTGAGAAAATAGTGAATACACAATCTATTTCAGAGGAGTTTTCAGTCAGCTATTTTTTTTGTTCTCTATCAATTCCCAGAGTAATAAAATAGTAACCAGGGCTTTATTAGGATAGGGGACAATGGAAATAGGGAACAGGTTAATACAAGACAAAACAATACATAAACTCTACCCCACTCAATATTGACAGCCAGTACAAACCACCCTATGCTACCTTCCAGAACCTGCCAAGGCAAATAGTGAGTTTAGGCTCAGTTTTGATGGGTAGGTGTGGACAGAAGCACCCTCTATTCACACCCTACACATCATTGTAGTAATCTTTGTGTAAAATATGCCTTTTGAGGTATCATTTTAAAAACTAACTCACTGATCATTAACCTATAATGTGTATACAAAATGTGAGTTATGAAATTATGACTAAAATGTGTTTACCAGACAAGTCTGGGCAGGGGGGGTAAACCTGTTTCTCAAAGACAAAGGACAAGACCCTTCTAGCCAGGTGTCAAAGTTGATTAGCAGTCATCTGTCAAGTGGCTGCTCCTTGGCAACAAAGTGGAGGCTGTAACAGATCGATCTGCATCTTAGCAAACAACAACATGGAACCTCTTTCACCTGAGACTCCATGTCTCCTTCCTCACAGCTGGAATGAACTTTATGTAGGGGTAACCCTCAGGAAAATACATTTCAAAGGGTGACTGGACGATAAAAGGGAGGGACAAAAACACTCCAGGAGATAATCTTCTACATAAGAAGTCAAAGGAACCAGTCCTCTGACTTTGTGGGAGATCTTGACCTGAGCATTTGGTCAGCCATGTTGCTGGTAACATGGTAAGAATTTTATCTTGAACCAAGTCTAGCTTGCTAAGTTTTAGTTATTAGAAAGCATTTTCTTTCTGTTGTAACCACTTCTGACTTTAATACCTGATGTCACTTAAAATCCTATCTTTTTTTGTTAAACTTTTAGTTTTTAATCTAAACAAATCCAGTGCTATGTTCAAACTGACCTGTTTGGTAATTCCAGTTAAAGTAGCAAACTGTTGAATATTGACCCTTTACCAGGGCAAAGGACCTTTACTACCAGGCTGGACAGTGCAGAACACACATTTTTGGGGAAAACTTGGGAGCGTGGGGTCACCCTGTGAGTAGCAATAGCAGCCAAGCCTGGTGGAAGACAGTGTTGCTGTTGGGGTCAGAGATGGTGGACCAGTGCTGGGGCTATCCACAGACACTCTGGGTGACCTGCATTCTGTTTGTGAGGCCTCAATTGGGAGCAACAGTAGCAAAGCCTTGTGGGGCACCCGAGGTTGAGGGGCAGACAGTGACACAACCCCTCCCTGGTCTGGATTGCATCCTGGAACGGGGCAATGCTGAAGTTGGTGACTGGCTTAAAACACAAAATCAAAATAAACAAGTAGTTGACAGCAGTAATCGAGCTGATCTTCTCTAGATTGGACACAGTGGGGACGACATGCAACACCCACAGAATACTTCTGTTTAGCTATGACCAATTCCATCCATATGGCCTGGCTCTGGCTCCCACTGAAGTAAATTACATGGTTGCTATTTACAAGAGCTGGTCAAAACTTTTGTTCAAACAGTTTTCCATTGGAAAATGCCATCCTGACAGACTGCTTTTGTGAAATTGTAATTTCAGCATTTCATTTTGCCAGGGGGGATGAAAGTCTAGAAAATATCATCCCGTGCCATGTTAACATTTTTTGGACTAAAGTTTTGATTTTTTTTGTTTTGAAATGTACCTAATTTAAATATAAAATAGTCAAAATCAAACTTTTCAAATGTCACAGTGGAATGTTTCATTGATCCAAAGCCAATATTTTTTGGAATTTTATTTCATGAAAAATTTCAAAATGTTGGCTTTTTGTCTTGGTTCAGGACCATACATTTCAAAATCTCAATTTTTCATGGGACAGAAAATGCATTTTCCAACCAACTCTACTATTGATTGCAATAGCCGCTGTATCAACGTTAAGCATGTGTAAGAATCTGCAGTGGCATGTGTCTATAGCTTTTATAGGCAGTATGGGGTGGGGGGGAATCCATACTGCAGCAGCACTCAGTCTACAAAGACTGATGTTGTACTTTCAGGAAGACAACACTGTGGTTAGACACAGACCAGAAAAGAACATGCCAGCTCTTGACACCTTAGATGCTTGCTTTCTGTTGGAGAATGTCAATAGGGAAGAGTCATGTGAGGCACAAATTAATTTACTCACATCCCAGTTACTTATGTCAGACAAGAACTGATAGAACTCGGGTAACTGCTTTCAAGATCTGACAACCTACATCATGTGTCTGTACAGCACCTACCATAATAGGGCCCTCATCTTGGTTGGTTAGTAGTTATAACTGTAGTAGTAATTTTAAGCAGAACTTTTGATAAATTGTAACAGTGCCACCTTGTGACTCTAAATAATATTACATATGCGATGCATTATAAATATGTAACTGTTCTACCCTGTCCCCTTCCTCTCTATTTACATGGCAGCATTACCAAAAGTGTCTTCTATGATGCCTCCATGAAAAAATTCCAATGAAGAAAACAGAAACATCCAGCATTTTGATCTATATCTAGATTTGGCCCTTGACATTTTGAGGGAGATGAAGTCTGAGCACTTAAAAACAAGCAAAAACTAACCAAGAGCAACCCAACACCTGATGAAAAACTAAGTGCAAAATTTATGGAAAATCCCACCCAACTTTCCATCCCTTCCAATATGAAGTTTTACAATTCTTCTGAACATTAATTCCTAAAACTGACAGCTCATGAGGTATCAACAGATAAAAACATGTCTGATCTGATTTGGGGGAGGGAGTAAAGCAAGGTGATAATCAGAATGACATGATATTCAGGTCCTAGCTCTCTAGATTTCTCAACACTAGAAACACTTAGCAGACCAGCATAAATGCATCCAACACTAATACATTTCCCCAAAGATTCATCCTGGAGCTGATGCTATAAAGAAACGATGTTTCATAATGTTAACAATATAGCAATCCCAAGTTGTCATGATTCTTCTAAATCATCATCCATATCCTGAATACATCATCCAGAATTCATTCAGTGTCTGGTGTGAATGTTCTCTAGAACAAACAGTTTACCATTAGCTAGCCCTGATTTGGTTCCAAGAATCTGTCTCTGCAGTTGCTTTGTACTGACAGACCCACCATCTCTCACCATTTATCCCAAATTGCTTTTAAATACAGTTTTGGTGAAGACATGAATTTGGATTGTTTGGGTACATTGCTGCATTTATAAACAGTAAACTGATGTCCAACAGTATCCAATTTAATAAAGAGTTAATATTAATTTCATAAAATTACATGATATAGATTGGGATGGCTTAGGGAGTTAGCAATGAGATATGTACCATATGGCCATTCATCTCTAGGTGACTGGTTCAGTTCCATCTGAGTTTGGCAGTGAATAGAAGCTGTTGGTATCAAACAGCTCTTAACCTCATAAGAATGGCCATACTAGGTCAGACAAAGGTCCATCTAGCCCAGTATCCTGTCTTCCAGCAGTGGCCAATGCCAGGTGCCCCAGAGGGAATGAACAGAACAGGTAATCATGCAATCATCCATCCCCTGTCACCCATTCCCAGCTTCTGGCAAACAGGCTAGGGACACCATCCTTGCCCATCCTGGCTAATAGCCATTGCTAATAGCCTTTCTGAGGGCCAGCCAGACCCTAGTTTTCTAACATGTACTTGTGGTGTTGAAGTCTAATATTGCAGAAAATAACAGGGAGCAGAAAGCACTGCTGTGGGTCAGCAACAGAGCTGAGATTTTTTTAATTGAAAAATGCAGTTTTGCAGATAGTAAAGTGTTCCATGAAAACAACCTGAACACAATGTGTTTTGACTTTTTTCCAATAAAATTGTTTTTTTTTTCTAGTTCTGAAACAAGCCCAAATGAAAAATGCATTTGAAACTAAACATAAATAACTTCATTTTCTCTCAAATGTTTCAGGTGAAAAGTCAATTTTCTGATGGTTTTAATAACATTGCATTAAAATTGTTCATGGACATCATATTGGACTTTTCAACCAGGGTAAAACTGTGGGGAGCTGGAATTTTCATTTAAAAATCATGGAATATCCTGCTAAATGCATTTCATTCCAAATTGGAACAAAACCAAAGTATGAAATTTCCCAAATATTCTTTAAAATTTCATTTTCATTTTTGTTTTGATTAAATTTCAGTGACAACTTATTTTGTTCTATATTTTCTTTACAACTTGTAATATAGAATATTGAAATGTTCTATTCACTTCATTTCAATGTGTGTTTTGGTTTGGTTTTTTAATTTGTTTTGTTTTTTTCTAAAATGAAATTTTGTCCAAATTGACGTTTCCCTGGAAAGTTTTTTTTTTTTTTTTTTTTAGATTTTGATTAAACATTTTCTTATGGAAAAACACTCTGATGGAAAATTTTTGACCAGCTCTACAGTAAATGTCAAAAGTTTCTAAATGACTTAGGAGCCTAAATCACATTTTCAAAAGTGACTTAGGGCTTGTCTTCACTAGGCAGCTAAATTTGGCACTACTGCAATCGATGCAGCAGCATCAATTTAGTGGGTCTAGTGAAGCCAAGCTCAATCAATGGGAGAGCACTCTCCCATTGATTTCTTTACTCCGCTCAACAAGAGGTGGAAGCAATGTCGGCAGGAGAGCGTCTCCCATCGACATAACATAGTGTGGACCCTGTGGTAAGTAGATCTAAGCTATGCCAACTTGAGTTACGCTACTAAGGTAACTCAAATTGTGTCGCTTAGATCAACCGGCAGCCGTAGTATAGACCTGCCCTTAGATGCTTAGGCTCTTAAATCTCTCAAAGTCAACTTAGTGCCAGATATTTGAACACACGTAGGTGCCTAAAAATGCAGGTAGGTACCTAGTGGGCTTTTCAAAAGCAATTGCATGCCTAATTCTTATTGATTTCAACAGGAGTTAGATGCCTAGGCACTCCTGAAAATCCCACTAGGCACCTATTGGCACCATTAGGTGCCTAAATGTCTTTAAAAATCTGGCCCTCAGTGCCTAAGTCACTTCTGAAAATGGGACTTGGGTTTCTAAGTTACTTCTGAAAATGTTGTTCTAATCAGCAAAGTTTGCTGATTTCCTTTCCCTGCTGACTTTGTTATATGTATGTTCCTGACGTTTTAGAGCAAGACCAGAAAGATCCACCAGATCATTTGGGCTGACCTCATGTAAATCTTGCATCTTTGTTCACTGCCACTGCACGCTGAGATTTGGGGAACTTGCATTTTTCTAGATCAACTCCCAAATACATGCTGTTCCCCTTTCCACCTCTTTTTAGTATAATTTTAAGAATTTACTTTTGCATTGTCTGCATTTAATTTCCCATCTATTATGACAGAATTAATCTCGACTCTTCCATACTGTGTCTTAACATATTGTGCTTTAAATACTCCCTCCCACATAATTTAGCATCACTTCTTAACATAGACCTGTTAGTTCTTACACAATTATCTAAATCTTTTACTCACATTATTATGATTTATTACAGAAGTACTTAGAAACTTCATCAGATGTTTGAGCCCCATTGAGTTAGGTACTATACAAACATAGCTCTGGAGCAGGGAATGTCTCTTACTTAGTCTAAATATATGCAGTGTTGTTGTAGCCATGCCAGTCCCAGGATATAAAAGATACAAGGTGGGTGAGGGAATCTCTTTTATTGGCCCAATGTCTGTTGGTGAGAGAGACAAGCTTTTTGAGTTTACACAAAGGTCTTCTTCAGGGCTGGGAAATGTACTCTGTCACAGGTAAATACAAGGGGGACAGATAGTTTAGCATAAGCAGTTAACACACATTTCAAGGTGAAGTGGCCCATTAACATCCCTCCAGTCATAGGTGGGGGAAGGCAGCTGGAGGGAGTGGCGGTTGTTAGTGTGTTCTAGATTGCTTGTAATACGCTATAAAACTCTGTAACCTCAAAAGTGCTCTCTCACCAACAGAAGTCAGTCTAAATATGACAGCCAAAGGATGGGAGAAAAGAAGTATTATGATTCCCATTTTACAGATGAGGGGAGTGGGGAAACAGAGGCATGGAGAAACTAAACAGCTTGCCCAAGATAACACAAGGAGTTGGGATTTAACCTGAGTCCTAGTCCAATGTCTTACACACACAACCAAAAATTACCAAAATTCTAGGGACTAGCTATGATCCACATGGGCTGGGGCCCGGGAGAATCTGTCTTGGAAAAGGTGCATCTATGGCTCCTTGTTTCCTTCCTAGATGGTCACTTTTGACTCTAAAGAGCCAACTTTCCTCTCCTGTCTATGACTTTGCAGCCTATACAATGGTCTCCAGTCATGGCACTCTGTGACAACGTCGTTATGTCTTGATATCTCCTGTGTCCCTTTGTTTTCAGAAATGAGGTGTTTTTTAAAACTTCAGCAGCTGAGTAAGATAATGACCTCCCTTTGCTGAAACAATTTAGGATTTCCTCAATCAAGCTGTGCTTCCCTTAATGTCCCTCATGGCACCTCCTGAAATAGCTTAATACTTTCCTTACAAGCACAGTCAGACGAGAGGGCTGATTCAGAACTTCCTGATACCCGGGGACCTTTCCTTAAATAAAAGTGCTAAACTAATCCCTCCCAGTCTTTGATTAGTGAGTCTCTCATTTGATGCTACTCCCATTCTTATCTGCACTTCCTTTACAGCCTTTATCATGTGTTGGCATCTTATGGAACTGTAGCTTAGCAATCTCTCTGAGACAAGGTTGAGTGTTACTAGACACTTCCTGCTCTGTCACTTTTTATTTCTGCTAGTCCAGTTTCTAAATTTGAGCCAGGTCTTGACATTCTACCCAGGAAATGTCCAGTAATGGGAACTGAAGAAGCCACCTCTTAAAATAATAACCGCATTATAAAAAAAAAAAGCATTGGATTGAACATGTAACTTTGAAGAACTCTGTCCAGCATTTTCAAACTACTTTATTTATGTTTTTCCATTTATAAATGATGCCTCTGAAATGAATCAAACTTTCACTGATTCATAATCTTCTCCTAAGATAACATGAGCACTGGGGCAATCAGCTAATAGCACCAACATTGTGGATTTATTTATAGCTGGGACACTACATGTTAAGGAGCATATTGAGGAAAAAAATGTTCACTATCCTTCCTTCCAGAGGAAAATCACTGGCCTATTTAACAAACACTGACCCATGAAATATGTTCCCATCTATATGGCTGTCCATTGTGGAGAGCTGGGGTGGAGACTTCAGGTTAATTTATGACTGAGACAGTGGAACTTTTATTCTCTAACTGATTGGGAAGCAATTTATTTGGATAACCTAGAAGTTGGTATAAAGGCTCATCCATGCTTGCAAACTTACTGGAATAATTATTCCAGAATAGTCATTTCTGTATAACCCCCAAGTAGACACACTTATTCTGGAATAAAAGTCCATATGGGGCACTATTCTGGAATAATTTCAGAATAACTGTCTTGTTGTTTCAAGCATACATGAATCCTGAGTCCTGTTTATGGGTGTTTATAGAAGAGCATTCTCATTGTGTGGAGCACATGCCTCTAGGGGGCACAAAGAACTAGCCATGTGTGTCCATGCGCACGCACAAACATTCCTTGTTCTCCAGGGTCTTGGCTTTCATTTAAAACTTTAAAAAAGTCTTTAGCAGTTATGATCCCCCAAAAATGTGATTCAGATATAACTGATGTCACAACATCTTCCTGAATTTGCAGAGAGCCTGAAACAATAGCTTCGATGTGAGCTGTCCCATCCAAATGTCGATGATACTTTACATTTCCACAGTGTTAACTAGGTCACTGCTGATGATCACACATTAGAAAGGAGAGAAGTTTCATATCCTGAAGAGCTCCACAATTTGCTCTGTTGAAAGGTAGAGTGGTTTCACTTTCGTGAAGAAGGGATCATCTTTCCAAGCCTTGGGAACTATTTGCACAGAGGATGGGATTAGCAGACGGTGCTTTTATGTTACTCTCGAAGTTCCCCTGGCAGAAAGTATTGCCAAGTATCAAGACTTGCCTCATGATTGTTGGTGTTTTTCTTAAAGCCCCAGCTGCTTGATGCAAGAGATCAACAGTTCAGGAGTGACAGCACCCCTTATGAGCCACGCAAAGGAATGAACGGAGGAGAGTAGGGCATGGCCTGCATCTCTGGCTCTTCCCTTTACCCAAAGTCAGTCACTGGTATGCTCCGGCAATTCAAAGCCGTTCCAAGCCCAGCTTTACTCACCACTTGAGGCTGGTTTATTGCTGTTTCGGGAGTGGGAGACACAGGACCTGGAGCATTCTGGGGAATCTCTCCCTATTGGCACTTTTATACTTCTCTGGTGAAAACCAAACCAGACAAACAGGCTGTGGTGTATTTTAGTTGCACTAGAATTCCCAGTGTCATTCCAGCAGCAATGTGCAGCACTGTTATGCACCTGAAAGTCAGAATTAAGCCTTGCAGGGATATTTTTAGAGGCCTGGGGCCAGATCCTCAACTGGTGTAGGCAGCACTCCATTAATCTTAGTGGAGTTATTACTCCAACTGAGGTTCTTGACTGAAGGATAAAGTGTCATGAAGTATGCAGATTTCATTGTTTTGTTTTTTTGGAAAGCACTGTGGTTAGAGGCAAACCATTACATGATTTGATTTTTTTTCACTGCACTAAAATCAGTCAAATCTGGATAGACTGATGTGCTATTCATAGGGATGCACTATGCATCAGAGTAGGAATCCTGTTGTAAACTAGCATTGAGCAGCACGTTCATAACTTGTGGGAAGTTGCCCTTTGAACCTGTCTCAGTGAACTGAGGGTGATGTTCAGCAAAGGCCTGATCTAAAGCCTGATCTAAATTAGCAGCATGTTACCACCATTTAACAGCAACTTCCCTTAAAAATAGCATCAACCTAGGGAATCAAACCTATTTGCAAAGGTACATAATTAATTACCTAGATCAATGTAATTTAGTCTAGCCTTCTCCCTCTGTCCAAACCAGGATAGGAGAATCTCCAACTGGAAAAGCGTTGTCAGATATCAGCGCAAAAGGCAGCGGAGTGATGTCCAGAACTGGGCCTTGCATCCAGGAGCGCCACCAACTTTTCCGCCGCCCTAGGCGGCGGAAGGTCCCACCCCGAAATGCCGCTTCCCCACAGAGGTGACAGGTCCTGCCGCGGAAATACCGCCGCGGTCGCCACCCCCCAAATCGCAGTGCCATAGGCAACCGCCTAGGTTGCCTAATGGGTTGCGCTGGCCCTGCTTGGATCTTTAACACTGGAATCCTCTACTGTACATAATGCTCAGTACAAGCACCTAGGCTAGTAAGAGGGAATATGACATTTGATCCATGGGATATTTTGCTTAGAAGTAGATCTTATTAGAGCTGAGTGACTAATTGATTTTTCAGTTTGGTGGCTGAACTGAAAAATCTAGGGGAAAGATTTACTTGGGGATGAACAGAAATATTTTGACCCAAAACAATTTTTTTAGTTCTTCGCTTAGTTTTATGTTACATTTTGGGTTATTACTTTACAGGGTAAATATCTTTTTTTTTTTTAAACAAATGTTGCTACATTCCTAAAGATCCATTGTTTAAAATGGAAAGCGGAAACATTTCATTTCCAACTGTCAAGTCAAACTGTTTTGACACTTTTTATGAATTTGGCTGAAACTATTCACTGAATACAACTTGCATTTGTGAATCGTTCTGTTCAACCAAACAATGCTTTTCTCAGTGAAGCAACTATTTGCCAAAAAAAAAATTCACCCAACCATAGATCTTATTTCTTTCCATCAGTGACAGGTTTGCTCAGGATTAAGAAAAATAAACACTCACTATTTTGTGATCTAATTCCATAAAGCTAATTCAGACCGACATTTTGAATTCATCTTACAGTCCTTCCAAAACAAAATAATTCCCTTCAAATGTCTATACTAGAAGATTAAATTTTAAAAGAGAAGGACTTGAGCTAATGTAATTGATACCAAGAATAAATTGATAGATTGTTATAGCTTTCTTCTAGCTTAAAAGTAATTGGCACACTTCTTAAAGGGAGTCATGAAATCAGTCCCATCAGAGGGACACTCATAAACAAAGGGCCAGGTTCTCAGTTCATCATGAAAGAAAATAGCAAAAGGTACAGAGGTCCCTGGGGTTGTCCATGCAAGGACTCCTCTCCTAGGAAAAGAACACAGTGATGTGCAAGTCATTGATAAGCCCGACTTGAGGAACCGGAACCTGAGCTGTTGTAAATGGGCATCGCTTCTTTGCAGTCTTCACATTTTTAAGCCAATTTAGTGATGATGAAAGGTTCCAGACAGAGAGTCAAGGACAATGAAGCCTTTTATGGAGACATGGGACTTGCAGAGCCTGGACAGCAGCAACACAAGCCAGGGCTCTTGCCAATGAACCCACTTTAGTGTGCAAAACTGAGACCTGTGTGTCATAGCAGAGAGGAGAGAGAAGTCGAAGAGTAAATTCCAGCCTCTGGGACTCGTTTTCTCAAGGTGAATCAATACCCATTTAGCAGTCTTGGTTCATGCAGATCGTAATGAGTCTTTAGGGGATAAATGTGAGAGGCAGAGAGAATCTGGGTGGGGAAATCTTTAGGGGAAGCTTATAAAAGCCATAGGGGATAGCTTATAAAACTACTGCAGTCCTGCAGGGTCAGTGATGGCCCCAGTGACATCTGTGCAACCGCAGGCAGAAGCATAAGTGACAGGAACCAATTCTGTTTGACACACAAGAAGGAATGGAACCCAGCTAGTTCTCTCCTAGCTGAACCTGAAGAAACCACAGAACCCATTACCCTTCTCCTGGCTACCTACTGCAGATGCAGACTGGGAGGCAGGGTGGTCCAGGGACTAGGGAGCTAGCCAGGGCAAGTTGGCTTCCTTGCTCTACCTGTGACTTCCCCTGTGAACTCAGGCAAGGTATTTAGGGCCATATTTCTCATAGTACTTAGAGGCCTCTCTCCCATCAAAACCAGGGGAAGTTGGGCACCTTAATACCTATTAAAAATATGGCCCTAGGTCTCCCTGGGCCTAATTGCTCCATGAGTAAAGTGGGGATAACACTGTCCTACCTCACAGGGTCTGTAGGGATTAATGCAGAAAAGTGTGAGGTGCTCAGATATTCCAGTAATGGGAGCCTGTGATGAGGGGTTCACCCCACCCCAGCCCTGAAAGGACTAAGGAAAGGCCAGTTAATGAGACAGGCAACACAGGAGGGGTTTAGGCTGGAGAAGCAACCCCTGGCTGGAAGACAGAGCTCAGCTGAGCCAGTGGTGGGGTTGGGCAAGTATAAAGCTAAGAAGCTGGCCACAAAGATGACTGCAGTGAGGAAGTCTGCAGCTGCTCTGTGTGTGAGAGAGGAAGGAGGGACCCCAGGAAAGAGTAAGGGCCTGGCTCGGGCAAAGGGTGTACCCAGGAGAGCGAAGGGTGGAGAAGAAGAGGAAGCAGCCTGGGGAGGGACAGCAGCAAGGCTGAAAACTGAGCAGACTTTTTGGCTGCGTTGTAGGGTCCCTGGCCTGGAATCTGCAGCAGCAGGTGGGAAGGCCTGGGTTCCCCTACCAGCCACAGACAGAGTGGCCATGCCTGGGACAGCCGGTCCACTGAGATTCGGTACCCCAGAAGGGGCAAGCCCATAATGATCTGGCCGGAGGGCTGAGTCACAAAGAGTAAGCTGGAGTGAGGGGGGCTGTGGAGTCATAGACAACGAGGGAGAGACTGCAAGGGGAGGTGTTGGACCTGGAAGAGCGCCAATCCCCAGACCCTCCAGAAGGAGGCACCACCTGCAGTGAGTAGAGCACCCCGTGACAGCCATAGGAAGATGTTAGAGGGGCCCTTAGAAGATTACTAGGATATTCTACAGTGCAGCTCTGGAGAGAGGCTTGCTCAGAACTAGATACTTGCAGCAATGTGGGAGGGGTTACTTGGCTCCAACAGGAGGAACTAGTCTTTCACCTCTCCATAAATTCTCAGCTATCATATGGCCCCTTGGAACACCAGGGAAGCTACTGCTTGAGGGACCCACTTCCCCTATTCCCCCCCACCCCCAAATCTCCTCTGCCAGTGTGATCTCCTCAAAGAGAATCTTCCCCCATGTTTTCACGACTGGAGGTTGCACACTGCAGCCCTAACAACTGTTGGTAAGTCCTGTGAAGTCACCACACCTCTTTTAAACAAGTGGCCAAAACACATTGGGCCTTATCATACCATCAGTTTTAAAGCAGGGCATTCTCCCAATTTCCCTGCCGCAATTCAGCAGTACCCTATGCCCATGTAATTTAACCTACTAAGGTTAGAAAATACTGCTTCCTTGTGGTGCTGTGGAGAGATGACATGGTGCTTGTTAATACTAGCTCTTTTCATCAGCACATCTCAAAGCACTTTACAAAGGGATCAGTATCATTATCCTCATTTTACAGACGGGGAAACTGAGGCAGAGCAGTGAAGTGACTTGCACAGGTCACCGAGCAGGACAGGGACAGAAACCAGCTCTTCTGCATCCTACTGCAGCATGCTGTCCACTAGGCCATGCTTAAAATATACTGTTCCTTCCCTGGACTCCTAAGTGGAGATGTTTGATTCCCATGGGCATCCAACCCCCTTCTGCAGCTTTGAAAACCTCACACTATATGACTTGCATATATTTTTTACTTTGTCCTTATTAGGTCTTTGGTCTATTATTAACCAGAATGGGGCAAGCAATGCATTCTGAATGACTGCACCCAGGCAAATCAGGTTTATGGACTTTAACTAGATTGTATTAGGGCTGGAGGAGCTTGAAACAAAATGTCTACATAATTGTTGCTGTGATATCTATTTTACCCTCCACCCCAAAGGGCTGTTCTGGCATCTGAGCATTGCTGGGGCATAGAGACACCCTGGCCTCCTCCCCTTCCACCAGAAGGCAGTGGCAGGTGATCAGAGGTCCTGATTCTCAGCAGCAAGGGGACATCCTCATTTCCTACTCTTGGCACTGAGGGACTTTTGTAGCTCAGAGGTACTTGGCACCTCACAGAATCACACCTTGGGTGTGTAAAAGATGAGACAAATACCTTTTGTGTCAGGACAGGCAGGTATCTTCCATTCCACAGTACCTATCTCATTTGCTGCCTCATTAAATGAATAAAAAAATTAATTTCATATAAATGGCTTACTCTATTTTTGTGTAACCATACTGGCAAAATGTATTACCTGCGCCCCTCCCCACCCAGTGTTTGATCCACAGGCAACAACCACTTCCTTCTGCTCTGTTTACAGAGTTATTCTTTTAGTCCAGGGAATAGAAACCTGTGCTTTGGGTTGGAGATCCCAGTCCTCTCCTTACTTATGACCCAAATTTTGAACTGCTGTGGACTTCAGCATCTGTAACGAAACACTGGCAAAGTGTGTTGTATACCTACATGATCTTCCAATTCAGCTCTGCAATCCAGACCTTCATAGGTTATTTCCAGTTAGAATTGGCTGGAAAAATAGCAAGGGTTTGGGGTTTTTTTTCAAACCACTTTTGAACAAAATGAATTTTATGGAATTTATTTATTTTTTAATTAACTAAACTGGACTTTCCATTTTCAACAACGGGGTGGGGAAAAAAGCTTGGTATACAATTTTGGATTCCTTTTCTACTTTTCCTCCCCCCACCCTCACCCCTTTAGGATTAAAAACCCAAAACTAAACAGCCAACAATTTTCAACTGTTAAAAAGTTTTGATGAAAATTGTTTTTTAAAATGGGAAATGGCGTATAGACCAAACATGAACATTTTCACTTCACAATTTTTTTGAGTTGGATGAAATTTTTCATCCGCCTTCTTTCCATGAAATGACTATGCATGGGCAATGTTCACCATGTCATTATCAATAGTTTTCCTCTGAATGCCTTCCATTAGTCAATTCTCTCCTCTCCCTACTCGCTTCCAATATGATTTCACACTGCTTTTAGCCTGCTGGAGTTTGTTTTTGTTTTATTTGAGTAATATATTCTCTTAGGAGAGCAGTTAGCAGAATCCTTTGTAATGAATGTTTTCCATCATGTTGATAAATTACACAGCTCTAAGGAGGCCTGCAATGAAAGAAGGCTTTATTTTGAAAGTGGTCCTCATGTCACATCATGTTGTGAAGACTGATTACTTGACATGACTGAATGATCCCTCCATTCCCCCCACACACCATATCACAAGCCATGGCGGAAACAAGAAACAAGGATGGCTTTTCTCCATGGGATAAAGAGATGCCAAAGAACTAGCTGAAACAGCAGGAAGTTCTGCTCTCCAAAGATTCGGCTTGCCTTCCAAGCTGTTTGGTACATCTCTGTTATAATGACAGCGTGTTGTTTTTGTAACTCATCAAAGAATACTTCATTGTTTCCCCTTCCCTTGATGTGTGTGGTGTGCTCTTATTCTTTGCCCTTAAGTCTCTTCGACCACCTCTCTTTCTACGAGAACAGCATGGGTTGAATCATTATTTCTCTTGAGACACACTTCAATTGTGTGTGCCCTAAAACCAGATTCAGTTTAATTTACAAGCTTTATCCAAAGCCTATTGGAATCGATGAGAAAACCCCCATTGATTTTGATGGGCTTTGGATAAGGCCCCAAACTCCTATTTGTTGAGGTAGTGAGTAACCCCCTTGTTCAGTGTGTGCTTCGTGTCGACATCTGTTCCCAGTGCACAGAGGATGTGAGAGCATTACAGCTCTCCCTTTGAGAGGTTGTTTCTTTAGCTCATGCTGGGGTCAGCCTTGTCTTCAGCTCTGGAGGTGCCCACTTCAGTCCATGGAGTATTAGCCAAAATGGCAGCCATCTTGGAGCAGAGATTGTTACTGGGTAGTGTTGTATTCTGTTTTTCCATCTCTCCATTTTTTTGCCACTCCATTTTAACACCATCAATTTTGCACTGAGAAATAATACATTGGGCCTGAGTCTCCAGTGCCTTACATCAGTTTGACACCAATGAACTTCCATGGAAGCTCCACTGCTTCTGAGAGGCCCCCATTGAGCAAGGCTGTGGCTAGACAAAAGGAGGGCAAGGTGCCTCAGCCCTGTGGGCATAGAGCCCATCCAGTGCTCCTTCTGATTGTGTACAGATGATTAAGTACTCCACCAATGAGCATTCTTGACACATGTACAGTCCTCTTGTCAGCCAATAGAATTGCAGTATGCAAATTAACTGGAGAGGATTGCTGGTGATTCATTGACGTGCCTCTGAAGCCAGTGTCTCTGCTTAAGAATGGACTCAGCTATTACTAACTAGAATTGAAATTTTAGATATAATGATCATTAACTATGTTTAATTGCAAATTGCACATTTCTTATGTCTCCTATGAACTCATTTTCCATAACTGTTTTACTATATGGAAAGCCTGCAGGGTTAATGACAAACTGTTCATTATCTAAAGAAAGGCAAAGAAGAGACCCAATGGTGCATTTTCTTAAAGGGCCCCAGTTTTACTGAATTAGTTTATGATTTGACATTAACAGATTTACTTGTAAATTCTCAGAAAATTCACTCTGAACTACAAGATTAAGTACTGCAAATCTGGGGAGGATGCGTTGTGTATTTGTATATAAAAGGTTTAATCCCTGCTTTAAATCCAAAACTCAACTCAACTTTAACTATGGAGCTGCTACCTACACTTCCATAAATATGTAAATTTCTTTAGGATGTTTTTAATGTTCTTTCAAATTACTAATAAATATACTTTACCTACACGCAGGGCTCCCATGAATGTTCTATCTGATCAGATACCAGCACTGATCACTTTGGCACATAACAAGACCTTCTCTGCAACTGAATACACTGCTGTTTACCCGTATCTTTCTGAATGGTCATTTAGCCAATTTTCAGTCATGTGCTCTTATCCAACCTCATGTAAATTACAGTTGCAAGAAAGGCTACATGAGAAACGGGAGTAAATGCTTTAGAACAATCCAGATACTCCACCTACTGCCTTCTTTTTAGCTGCCAAGGCCCCGATGCTGCAAACAGTCCTGTTAAGTTACATTGATTTCAAAGCAGCCAGGGCACACTGGCTCACCCCAGTCTGGCAGCAGCACTGCTAAGGTTGCCTGACACTTCCCATATAAGACCCTGTTTTCAGTTGCTTATCACTTTGTCCAGACTTTAACCATTTGAGCGACATTTCCAGTGCTGGGTTTCTGCCTCCCCATCTTTATTCAGGCTTTTCACCTCAGCTTCACTGGATTTGTCCCCCCTCCTCTATCTGCCCCGTTCCCTGATCCCTCTTCCCTTCGCGTTTTCTTTTCCATTTAGATGATCAGTAAATCTACCCTAAATAAAATAAAATGGCACTTACTTGATGTTTGCTGCCATCCTATTATTCATTCTGTTTGTGTGTTCTACCCCTTCCCCCACCCTGTCTGCCTGGTCTGCATAGTCCCAATTGTTTCCTTGGACTCCCCCATCCGCCTGTATCCATCTGTTGTCTCTTGTCTTGTACCTGGATTATACTTGCACGGGTAACCTTAATTCTGGCGTTTCCTAGCTTTTGAGTGCTTGACCCTGCAACTGTAATAATCTTTTAGATAGTTTTTGTGATCTATAATTCAACTTAGCCTTAGCCGTGAAGTCTTTTCCACTACTCCCATAATGTGTATATAACCAGCACTAGAATTTTCACCCATTTCTTACTGACTCATTGAATCCCGTCTGGTTTGCTTCTTTTACGGCAATATCCCAAATTGGCTCTGACTCAACAAACTGCAAGGAAATAGTCCTCCAACAGCTGCAGGAATACACCCTTCCTTAGTAATTCTGCAATGCTTATTCCACCCAGTGCTGGCTAACTGTGTTCTGATACAAGCAGCATTCTTTCCTCTGTGCCGTCCTCCCTTATCTGCTCTCGTTTCCTGCTGTGCCTTTCCTTCTGACTTGTCAGTCTATCCAGGCTCACAGGTCTAACCAGCCTTTCAGTGAGGAAGAGGATCAGTCTGAAAACCTAAAAGGAAGGAGTTGGGTTAAAACAGAAGCAATGGGAAAGGGGTTGCATTAAGAGCCAAGTGCACTAGGAAAATTCAGAGCAGTGAGGAAAAAGCAAGTCTTAAGAAAACTCAGTGGAAAGCTGAGATTCAATCCTTCCGGCTAATATTCAGGATACTAGTTCTCTAGAAATGTTCTGTGTAGGTTGGGCCAGATCCACAACTCATGTAAATCTGCAGAGCTGCCTTGAAGCCACTAGAGATTTAGAGCTATGCTGATTTTACACCCGTGCAGGATCTGAATTGTTATTTGAAAAATTAATAGCTCTTGTTTCTAGCGCCCCTATAACTGAGACCAAGAGTATTTCTTAGGGCCTTTGCTAGTTGGGGTTAATAGCCCTTGGGTCATTGACTCCTCATTGGTCACTAATCCCTTCGAAATGCTTTGGGCCTCCATCATTATTGCCTGAAGTGCTGTTCTGCTCTGAAAAATGGTCCTGTGTTTAACATGACCCAATGACTCATGCTCAGTTTACAAGTCCTAGATGATGGGCCTGATCCTGCCCTCATGACACTAGCTTAAATAAGGAATAACTTCCCTGAAGTTAATGGAGCGTAGGCAGCCTCTAGTTGAGGGGCCTTTTGAATTTAATTGGGGTTGTTCCAGGCAGGAAGATCTTTCGTGCTCCAACCCAGCCTTGGAGACTCCAGCTCCCATGATGCCTTGGGAAGACAGACCTTCACTTCCGGGGGTGAGGGGACCCTTGTCTTGGGTGCAGATGCAGCGTGGTGTGGGCTCCATTTTGTGGGGAGCTGCGACTGTTACCAGTCCCCTAGTCAGGAGCCAGGACATTCCTTGGTGGAGCTCTGTCCAAGCCAGGAGCTCTGCTGAGAAACTGCTGGGGTTTGGCCAAGCAGGGAGCCAAGGAAGTTTTTGCTGGGCATCATCAGGGCCAGGGTGGAGACTGTTGCTGTCCCAGAACTGACTGAGGCTGGCCTGCAGTGAAGGCAGCGGGAGTAACCACCAGCGTGTGTGTTAGGGAAAGTGCTCTCAAGGGAAAGGGGCTAGTGAAGAGATTTGAAGGGAGCTTCCTTGAGCTTGAGAAGGGAAGGGGTCTAATGGGCTAACCAGGATCCAGGTTACTGAGCTCCGGTTATAACAACTCCCATCTCTGGCAGGGTTGTGTCGCTCCGAGTGATCCCAAGTTAGAATGGCTCTGCCCCTTGTTGCCATGGCTGCACTGCTTTACCAGTCCAAGGGACTGCCGGCCCTGGCTTCAAGATCTACAAGCCTGCCCTTGCGAGCAGGTGTCTGAAAACGCGGGGATGGGGTCTCTGGTGGCATGTAAATGTAGTAAGCTGGTTCAATTCTGTTTACTGCTGCACACTGGATTGATTGATTGAAGTGCCCCCTACTGATGTAAAGTGGTTGTGACATTGTAATTCTCAATCTTTTGTGTTTTTTACATGGTTAGGAAAAGGCGTGTTAACTCTAGTCTAAGAGTATATTGTTTGGACAGCATTTATAATTGGTACTTGTAGGTTAGACCCACTGCATGGATTAGTTCAGGTTTATCCCTGTAGGCTCCCAGGTCATGCCAGTGAGTGTTACCGGTTCCCAATTAACCCGGGAAGGAAAGGGGGGGTTACAGCAGTTACATCAGAACTGGGCCTGTTTCTAATTGTCAGCTCTGCTCCTGCTAATTCATCTTCGGCTCTAGAGTTGAATTCTTGGCTCAAATTAAGCCAACGGGAGTTTTGTCATTAACTTCAATGGGGCCAGAATTTCACCTTGAGTCAGACAGATTTCCTTCCATCACCAGCAGTAAAGATTTGGCAGACCAGATTAGGCCTTAACCTACACCTGTGCAATCCTATTGTCTTCCAGTTATGTCCTTCATGTCTCTGCTACCGCATCCCCGGTCTTTAAGGGGCTTCCCCAGGTGTAACTACTTGGAATTCAGTAGCTAATTCTATTAAGGCTGCACAAAATAGAATAGGGTTTGCACCTCTCTCTGCTGGGCTAACAGGAATGAAAAGCTATTAAAAAAAATCTTGTCACTAAATCAGCAGACATGACTCTGAACACACACAGGGAACAGACAGTAAGTCAAATTTTTAGACAATCTTCAACATGAAAGCACACTTTGAATAAATACAAGGGTATTGAGTCCACGGAGAACAAGTCCATTGTCTGTAGGGCTAGACTAGAAAGGGAAGCTGACAATGAGTTGAGCTGGAATTCTGAAAATACCTCCTTGCTAACTGTGCTCTGTGCCGAGAAAAACCCAAAGCAGCATCTGACTTCCTCGAATTAAATCCTCGTGCTAGCAAACCCTTTCCCTGGCAACTTGCTGTACCCTTTTCAGAGGAAGTCTTCTGGAAGTGAGTAAGAAACCTGGCTTTGTGAAAGTCTGAGGATCACCTTATTTGTGTCAGCAGATTTCCCCATGACTGGAATTGCCCAGCGCCTCAACGACATTCCCGTGATAGAACTGTAGCAAACGCTCCAGTTCAGAGAGTGATGAAAGGGTCGCAAAAGCACTCGGGGCTAGAACCATAAAGGGATTTTGGTGCCCTACTGCCACTTTAAGTGCCTAAAGTCAAAGTGTAAACTGTCTACACCTGGAGCTAGTTGTGATTCCTAGCTCAACAATCCCACCTGGGTCCCATGGGAACATAGTATGGCTGGCCCGGGCTGTCGCTCACCGCTGCCTGTTACTGTGGCTACAGTATTGGTTTTTAGTGTGCTGGCTCGATGAGAGTTAGCATGAGTGTCTGCATGAGCTGGGGGTCACACCCTGGTCTCCTAGTGTAGACATAACCTTAGCCTCAACTCTTGCCTAAGTCTGTAGGAATGGGATTCGTAAAGGGATTTGCACAATGTTCTGCGCTTGCCACCTGACTTTCAATAGACGGGCAAGTATCTGTCCATGCCAATCCTGGAGCTGCCTTCCCAAATAATTACACTCCTAACTTTGAATGCACAGGTAGCTGATTTGCATGCACAAGTGTGGTACTGATAGAGCAAATTAACTGCCAGACCCTCTGGTGGTAGAAATTGGTGTGGCTCCATTTAAGTAAATGGAGTTACACCAATTTACACTGTCAGTTTACATCAGCTGATGATCTGGTGCTTGCTGCGCACCTGTCTTTAAAACTAGGCCCTAGTCGTCATGTACAGGGGTAACCTAGTTAAAACTCTTACACCAGTAGACACTGAGTGCTATATCAAAGACTCTATCCTCCGCTGGAGTAAATGGGATGTAAAATCAACAGTATGAAACTGAAAAGAAGAGAGTCCTGTGATAAATTGTTCCTTAGTTCAAGCTGGAGATTTGAGCCACTGACAGACGTGGTAGAAGGCAAAACACAGACTGGACATGAAGGAAAATGGGCAGTGCTCAAAGACAATGTGATTCAGGCTGCAGCAGTTGGAGTTGGATATCAACATAGAGCAAGAATTGGATAAACCAAGAGACCTGGCATCTCATTTAGGAAAGAAAAGTACTGAAAGGAAACGTCCTGAATGCTAAGACCAAAGAAATACTGGAGGGGGGGGGAGCAAAGGAGAAGTACAAGGAAGTAGACAAAGCAGTGAAAAGTAACATAAGGAAAGAGAAATGAAGATATGCTGAAAACCTGGCAGCTGAAGCTGCTGCGATGATAGGAAACTACAGAGCCATTTACCAACTGAATAAAGCCCTGCATGGAAATTTCAAAACAGGAAATGCAAAGCAAAGATGGAAACATGCTTGCAGTTGAAGTGGAACAGAAAGAGATGAGCCGAGCATTTCAAAGGCATCCTCAATTGACCCAGCCCTACTTCAGCACCAGATGTTGATGAAACATGTGGACCCGATCAACTTGACACATCAGAAATACTAGCTGCAGTCAAGAAGCTGAAAAATAACACGGCGGGAGATGATCAAATTACAACAGAAATGCTAAAAGCAACCATCATGTGAATGAAACTGATAGTGGATCAATGAAGTTTGGGGGGAAAGAGACCCCTCTTCACCAGTAGAAGCATTGTCAGAATACCCAAAAGGAAAGGATGATTTTGCTGACCATAACAGTCGAAGAAGAGATGCATTATTCTGTGGGGAAAGCCTTCTGTGGTGTGATGGAACCCATTTAATAGCCAGACCCCTGTCTGTGGACCCCCCCCCCCACAAGCATGGAGCATGTACTCAGAGGAAACCGAGGCGTAAGGTGTAAGGAAATGAGGGCACCCAAGAAGAACCCCTCAGCAGGGAGGACAAAACAGTCCATCCTAAGACCATAGAGCAGATGGAGGTGGCGGCAGCAGCAGCAGCAAATGTTAGGAATGGGAAAGCCGAGCTTCTTTCCTATGCACCAGTATTGGCGCAGGAAGGATGTAGTGTAACTGCAGTAGAAAATAAAGGCCGTGAATTATATCCAAGAACTACCAGTCTAGAATGCTGGGGAACAGCACTGAATTATAAACAAAGATATATAAATATTCTATTTCTAAGGGTGAGATCCTGGGCCCATTGAAGTTCTGCCACTTTCTTTAGTGGAGCCAGGTTTTCACCCTAACGTTCATCGGTCTCCTGCCGTTCATTGCGTAGCAGTTCTGTGCAAGGGACGCTGTACAGCTTCTCCTCCTTGTAGTGAAGTCAGCATGCTCCAGTAGTAAAATGCCTGTGTAAAAGGTAGGCGTGTCTGTATCGTCAAGCACCTCTTGCTTGGCGTCTTGGTTTTAGAGGGTTTTTGTACAAGGACTTTTGGCATAAACGGTGTGCATAATTCAGGAAAGCCAAGCCATGTATGCGATACTTAGACTAAAGAGAGAGGGCTCATAGCTCTGGCTTAACTCAGGATGATCCACTCTGTGTGATGCATGTTGAGACATCACTAAGGCTTCACCCACTTGATAAAATTGCCCCCATTTTAGTACCCTTGGGAATGGATTTGTTTAAGTGGCGCATCTCCATTGTGCAGACACTCTCTCTTCTTTTGCTTTGAGGGCCTTATTTGGAAATAGGCTGACTCCTTGCAGAGAGTCAAAGCTATTTAGGTTCCTGTATAACCCTCATCACCATAGTGTCTGAGCGCCTCGTAGTCATCCATGAACCATCACACAAAACCCCCGTGTGTGTGTGTGTGGGGGGGGGGACATTATTCCCAGCTGAGGAACTAAGACAAAGGGTAGGCTACAGCCCAGATCCTCAAAGGCATTGAGGTGCCTAACTCTCATTGACTTCAATGGGAGTTAGGGATACCTCGAGGATCTAGCCCTCAGTAATTTGCCTGTAGTCACACAGGCAGTCTGTTTCAAAGTAGCAGCCATGTTAGTCTGTATCCGCAAAAAGAACAGGAGTACTTGTGGCACCTTAGAGACTAACAGTTTGTGGAACTTCACTCCTGTCCCAGTCTAGTTCCTGCCACCCTTTAGAAACCTCAGGGAAATAACACTTTTAAACTGAGATAAGGGGGTCTGTACAAGGGGCTTGCTCTCATTTTAACTAGCTCAGCTGCCAGACTGATTAGTTAGGCTTATTTATGTGGTACTGATTAATTACTTTTTCCTTCTCCGTGACTTGAAGGATTTGCAAGCCCTGTGTGAACAATCTGTGCTAGAATGTTATCTGCTGCCCTCTGCTGTTCTGTTACAAGAGTTAAAACCTGTAGCTAGAAGTCACTGAGCCTCGCGCCGCAGGGCCTTGCACCGTAGAGTCAATTATGCTTGGCTGACGTAGGTGTGGTGCCTTGGTGTTTTGAAAATCCCACTACCTGTCTATCTGTACCTTTATCTTTAAATACCTTTAAAAATCTGGCCCTGACTGTCCCCTTCACTTAGGGCAGGTCTACACCTAAAATGCTGTAGTGCTTTAGTAAAGACACCACTTTGCCAACAGAAGAGGTGTTCCTGTTGGTGTAGTTAGTTGTCCTCTGTGAGAGGTGGTAGCTATGTCTATGGGAGAAGCCTCAGTGCTGTCTATACAGGAGGGTTAGGTTGGTATAACTGCATCACTTGTTTGGGGGCCGGGGGGGGGAGGGGGGATTTTTCACATGCAAGAGCTATGTAGTTGTAGCAAAGTAAGTTTGTAGTGTGTAGACCTGGCCTTACACTAGTTTTTATGCCAGTGTAAATCCACTGACACTGGGCTAAACTCAGGGTAAATGAGAGGAGAATGAAGCCCATAACTTTCTGAAAATGTCTGATTATTTTAGCCTGCCAAATCTGTAGCGAGAAAACAAGTCCAACAAAGATCAGGTTTTCTGCTGGCAATGCAATAAACATCAGATATAGCCCTCAATGTTGCTGTAGAATATTTTCTACCTTATTATTCCAACCACTTTCTACCCCAATACCAACCCCTGCCCTCTACAAAAAGTCCTCAAAAATGGGGAAAGGAAAATAGTTCAATAAATATCCTCAAGCAATGTGACTTCACTCGGACCATTAGCCTGATATATTATTATTGCCAGGAATAAAATCGAAGCATGCACTCCAAGATCCTGATCCTATATGTTCCACATATGCCTAAATCACCAACTACAGACTGTCCAATGCAGCTTGATGTCTGTACATAGCATTAAAACTATCTGGTTTATTAATGAAATGAGGTGAAATGCTGGCCCCACAGAAATCAATTGCAGAATTGCTGTTCACTTCAGTGGAACCAGGACTTCACCTTATATTTTAAGAGGGGTCTTTAAAAACAAAAACAAAAAACCCATCTTGTTTGGCTGATCTCTAATTTGATATGGTTTCTTCCATCAGGGTTTTTATTTTTCAACAGCAGTTTAAGGGCATGGTTGGCTAAGAACGTTTGTCATAGCTATAGAGCACATGGTTAATTACAGGTGAATCTTAACCTGCTAACTGCCTAGATTCGCACCTGAATATGTGCCTATGCATGTGGTGGTGATTATTATAAGGTCATACTGATGCCAACCAAGATCAGTGCCCCAGTGTGCTAGGCACTGTACAGACACGTAGCGAGAGACAGTCCCTGCACCCACAAAGTTACAATCTAAACCAGCAAGAGACAAACGAAGGAGTAACGGGGAGAAAGGATTATTATCCTAATGTTACAGATGGCGGGGATGAAGACAGGCCCATTAAGTTACTTGACCATGGTCATACATGTGTTTTGGGGCAGAGCCAGGAGTTGAACTGAGACCATAGTAGGGATAGAGGCAGGATTATAATCTGCTGCTCACCAGGGCCATTAGTAAATTACTGTTCCCTCCGCTCCCTGTCAGAACAAGGGGGAGCAGCAAAGGAATCATGATTCCCCGAGGCAAAATTGCTTCCTGCATTGTTGCACTGCCAGCCCTTAGCCATGGCAGACTGTGAAGGCACAAGAGGATTTGTGTGTGATCTAGCTATTACGGCTGGGCTGGAAATAGATTTCCCATCCCAGAAGAGATTTTGAGAGTTCAGTCCATTTTCCTGTCCTGAAATGGGATGAAAAGTTAACATTGCAAACATTTTCACAAACTAATCCAAAAAATAAGAATTCAGATCAGGTCACTTGAAATGTTTTGTTTCAATTTTGACCTTTAAAAAAATTAAATTTATTTTAAAAAGTATAAATTAACTAAAATTTTAAAAAGTCATTTTGAATAGACACACAATATTCATTCTGAAAATGTCAAAAAAGGAAGTTTGTTTGACTTTGGAATTTTTTCCCCAACATTTTTCTAATCAGGAGACTTGTCTAAAAAGAAAAATCCTTTCCTGCAAAAGTTTCATTTCAACAAATCAACATTTTCCAGTGAAAAAACATCTTATCAGAAAATACCGGACCAGCTCTATTAACAACCCAGTAGTAAATGAGCCTCCTTTTAGGACCAGGTTTTGACACCCTTATTTACAAGGGGTGGTATCTTATGCCACAAAATAGCCAGTTGATTTCAGTGGCATTATTCTAACGTACTGTTTATTGCAAGCACAGCTACCAAATCTGGCCTTTAAGAGGTATTACACCTTCTGGTCAATTGATAGAGATTTGACTCTAGTTTCGAGAAGCACTTCTAATTTTCGTCAGAAAGTGTTGAGATTGTTAGTGCTAGTCAGAGGGTTATTTTGCCAGAACATCTAAAAATGTAGCATAAGGGACTAATTATTGCTGTGTTCTTTATTATGTCATTCACACTTATTCCCGAGTCTCTGACCACCTCTAACGTTCATGGGTTCACTGAAAACAACTGCTACAGAACTTGGATCCGTTTTGATAGTGAAACCTCCACTGAGAGTTGGGGGAAAAAACACTTCATATATTGCTTAATGGAAAAGATGAAAGTCATCTGCAGTATTGTTTCTCCTAAATTACACCCCAAGCCAAAGGACAAAATGTCATTGGAAAACAAGTTCATAATGATTAGCAATGGAATCAAATTGGCCAACAGCGCCAAGGTATTCATCAAAAATCCAGGGCTTTCATAGGCTTCTCTTTGCCCTGCAATATGTATCTGATTGTTTAATTAGGCAGTGGCACTCTCTGGCAGTTGAAAATCCGTACATATCTTCACCTATTAGAGATCCTATCTAAACAGGTTTTGTCTGGAGACTTCTGGTACTTTCTTCTAGCAGCCATTTTGGAAATATTGCAAGAGCTTTTTTTCCATCGTATTTCAGCATTTCCAGTCCCCGATGGAAGTAAGTTCAGAGGTGAAAATGACCCCTGCCCCCCCAATTTTGCTTAAAATTAGTGACTTTAGGGTTTGGGGACTGGTTGCAGCCCACGGGTCTTTTCTGCTAAATTAATGGACCGCTTTTTCTTTGAGGATGCTGGTGGCACAACCTGCCCCCTTGTTCATTGTGATATTTATTAAGCCTTCCCTCACCCCATGCAGCCCACACTATCTAACCCCACCTGTAAGTGCTATGTTCTCTCCAAACCCCTTCCCCGCCCCTCCCTCTGACACGCCCCTGATACCTACAGCCCAAGTGACTTTTTCAAAAAGTGAGCTGTGGGGCACCTGATTGGGGGACACACACTAATCAGTGATTGGTTCTGCCTGGGTGTTAAGTCTTGCAGCAAATCTTTTTCTTCCCCTTTTTCCTCCTGCGCGAGGGCTCAGAGTGAAAAAGCCAAAGACCCAGTCAGAAAAAGCCCTGGGAATGTGGCCCTGAGAATAGCTAAGGGAGCTTTTGGGCATAGTGCTGCCTAGAAAGGGGCTTCAAATTCTGGGCAAAAATGTTGTCTCTTGTTTTTGATTCCTGCTGTGTTCAGGAAAACAGGACTTTGTACATTATTTTTTAAATAAACAAACAGGATTGCATCATAGAAACACCCAACTTCATCATCAGTTTTTCCTCCTAATGGGAACATCCTGCCAGACCCTGAATTTTTAGCTAACTGCTCAAGTCAAAGGGGGCAACAATATAATGAAATGATGCTCCCTGCCCCCAACAGCTTCATCTCCTCCTCCTCCCTAGTTCAGATAACAGCTGAATTGACCCAGTCCCTCCCCCCCCCCGCCCAAGCCGACCACAGCTCCTCCATCCCCTTTATTTTTAACCCCACTCTTTCCCTCATCTGTTTTGGACAACTAGGGACCAGATGCTAGAGCTAGGGTGACCAGATAAGTGGAAAATATCAGGACCGCTGCGGGGGCGGGCGCCTTTATAATTGTTACACTCACCCATCTGGGTCTTCGGCGGCAATTCAGCAGAGGTTCCTTCAGTCGCTGACGGTCTTCAGCGGTGGGTAATAAACCTTCCCACCAAAGACAGAAGTACCTGCTGCCGAAATGCCGCCGAAGACCGTCAACGACTGAAGGACCCGCCACCAAATTGCCGCCGAAGACCCGGACTGATGAGTTTAAAATAAATAAAGAAATCAAGCCCGAAACAAAATACCGGGACAAATGGCATCCCAACCGAACTTCGGTCGGGATGTGGGACAAACTCCTCAAACTTGGGACCGTCCCCGTCGGGACGTAAGGTCACCCTAGCTAGAGCAGATTTCCCACAGTGTCTGGATTTGCTTTGTTTGCATCCTGTGCATTACAATAGCGGAACTGAGGAACCTTGTGATTTGTACAGGGCCCTGATCCAACGTCCATAGAAGTCCTTCCATTGATGGAGGGCTTTGAACACGCCTAGTAGCATCACCTTTGCTCGGTAAGCTGACCTCCTGTGCGCCAAAGGACGTTATATTTCGCCCAGTTACCCCTGAGTTGAGCTCGATAACTTAAGTTTGGCCTGGAAGGCACCTGGTTGTGACTTGAAGACCTCGAGATGGAGAAGCCACCACTTCCCCAGTCGTTTGCTCCAGTGGTCAGTCACTGTCACTATTAAACATTTTGTGCCTTATTTGTCTGGCTTCAGCTTCCAGCCACTGGATCTTGGTATGCCTGTCTCTGCTGGATTAAACAGCCCGTTCGTGCCTGATATTTTCTCTCTTTGACAGTACTTACCCACTGTATTCTAATCGCTTCTCAGCTGTCGTTTTGGTGAACCACTCAGATTGTGGTTCTACCTTGAGGCAGAGACTGTCTTTTTGTGATGTGTCTGGACAGCCATGGCAATACCTCTCCCTTTCCGCCTTTACCCCAGGTGCTCAGGGGGGTTTTTATCCACTTTTCTTATTGGTCCAGGCACAGGTGTTGTGTATAGCTCACATACAACTAGGTGCCACTGCTCTGAGCTGTGACTTTTGAGGTGGCTGCTGGGGTCTCATTATTTATATCCAACAGAGTTTGAAGGATGGCAGGCTGGATTGGATTATTTAATATTTTTTGAGAATGCATTTGGGGACATTTTATTATTTGTTTGTATTGCCCCGGTGCCCTTGAATCTGCCAAGGCTTTTGTTTCATCAAGTTCTCCGCTATTTGGACTGACTTTTCCACTCAGTGTATGGGACATGCTTCAGCTTTCTCAGTGGCCATTTTTCTGGCTTTGGTAAGGTTGGGTCACTTTTGTGGCGCTTGTCCAATTTTTGTCCCATCAAGGGCTAGTACTTGTGGAATACTTACGCCAAACCGCGCTGTCTGCAACCATTTGCTTTCACTATTTAAGAGAACGCTGGAAGCCATGTCGTCTGTAAGACTCTCCTTTTGGGGGGCTTGTATTTCCGTCTAACTGGCAGGATGTTAGTGGGTAAGGCCTTGGACTAGAACTCAGGGCATGCAGGTTCAGTTCCTGAACAACAGACTCCCTTGGGCAAGTCACTTAAGCCCGGATGCCCAGTGGTATTTTTGGCACCTAACTCCCACTGAAATCCATGAGAGTTAGGCACCTCGATAGGTATGCGGATCTGGACCTTACTCTCTCTGGGTTTCGGTTCCTAAAACTACAACAGTAGTTTCCTACTTCCCCTGAGGGGAAAATCCACTAGAGGCAGTGCAGAGCTCAGATGCTGTGATGACAGAGGCCATATAAATAGCCTTCTGGGTGTGCAGTTTCGTGGTCTTTCTGAAGTTGAGGCAGTTCTTTGCAAAATGGTTTCTGGCTTCCAGCAGTTTATGGTCTATTTCCACTTCTGCATATTATTGAAAACAATCAGCAACAAGTGGTGCACTCAACCAGTGCTGGACACATTTAGCTTCATGCTGCAAATTTTAGCTACGTTGCCGCTACCTAAAGCGCTCAATGAAGAGGGACTTTCGAGGTGAGGTGAGAGGGGTTGGCTGACATCGGTCACTGTTTCCTCTGCAAACCGCTCTCCCCATACAATGGATGCAGTTAACCTGTTTGTGCAGCCATGCCGAAAATAGCAAGCAGGAGCAGCTCCGCTTCTCTCACTCCCACGCTCCCCTCAGTGTTTAACTCAAAGCCAAAGTGGGACCCGTGAAACGCTGATGTCCAACACCAGGGAGCAAGAAGCAAACACTGAGCAGAGATCCTGGCTCCTTGATAAAGACACGGGGCCAGATCCCCAGCTGGTGTAAGTCAGTGTAACTCCACTGGAGACCATACACAGGTTGATCCCAGGTGTGGATCTGACCCCTGGTCTCTCTGCTTTCACTCCATCTGCCCGCTGTACACTGCAATCAGACATCCCAGGCTGGCCCGTGCCAGCTGACTTGGGCTAAGGGGCTACTTAATTGCAGTGTAGATGTTTGGGCTCAGGCTGGCACCCTGTGAGTGGGAAGGTCCCAGAGCTCAGGCTGCAGCCTGAGTGCAAATGTCTACACCGCAATTCAACAGCCCCTTAGCCCGAATCAGCTGGCATGGGCCAGCCACGGGTGTCTGATTGCAGCGTAGACACACCGTGGGGATAGGGGCTGCTCATGAAGACACAGACATAAATGGGGCTCTTCAGAAAGGGAGAGAGGAGGGTTTTCTGACCCAGTATAGAGACAGTTCCAAGCAAAGCAACGGGCAGGGTGCAGGACTGGAAGAGGGGGTATGTGAGGCAGGAGAAGCAAGAGCACATACCTCCACTCCCAGTGACCTGCTTCCCCAGTTATCCCTCACCTAAGCATGAAGCCCTCCCCCATCTCATGATGTGCACTGTCTAATGTCCATCTACTCTTCCAGTGACATGAACTGAAGCCAGGTTCCCTCACCAGCTTTCAAAACTGCTGCATGCAAACACAACGGTACCCCAATACCAAAACCCTCCCATGGGGTTCACCAGCACCTCCCCTCCCCTCCTGTCTCTGGAGAGGTGTCCCAGACTTTTGGATCTAAAAATCAGGCCACGCTAGCATTGTTAAATTACCTTTTATTTATGCCAAATGTGATGTAGCCAGCTAACTGTCTTTGGAGAATCTATTCTTAAACAGGCTAATTTGATTTATTCTGAATGCTAAATTTGTCTTATCCTCACTATTCACATACATCTAATAAAAACAAAGTGCATGCAGAAGTGCTCAGGGCTGTTTTGTGTATGATTTCATTAACAATTGTTTCAATTCATTACCTCAGACTTAGCACAGTAATAACACAGCGCAAGGAACTGGGAATAGACCTGTACACACCCTAAGTTTCTGATGACTTAAGTTTTGTCCTCATGGCTCCACATGCCATCCCGTCAAACAGCCGATGAGAGGCGATTAGGTGGTGATGCAAACATAGTATTATAGCATCACTGAAACGCAAGAAGCAGAAATTGATCGCTGAAAGAGGTAGATCTTAGTCAACACACAGCTAGTGATAACACAGGGGACCCAAGGAGAAATCATTCACTGCTTTGCATTTTTCATGTTGTTACCAGCTGGAAACTAACATGCTAGCATGTAATTAGAACTGGATGAAATTTTTTTTGTCTAACTTTTTTTTCAGCTGCAAAATGTAGACTCAGGTTGACTAACATTTTATGAACTTGTGTTCGCTTTGCCAAATTGTTCCAGTGGGAAAGAAAAAAATCTGAAATTTTTTGTTTGATACAAATGACTTCATTTCAAATTTTGCCTCCAGTTTTATTTGTTTGAAAAGGTTTTAAAAAAATGAATGAAGTGGTTTTCTTGGCCTCCTGACTTATTTTTACTTTTTGGGTTGGGCCAACAAACTGAAAAACTGGTTACTGAGAAGTTGAACTGTGAAAATAGTTCTTAATGGACACTGGTAATTCGGGCCAGTGGGAGCAATGTGATTGGCAGGTGAACATTCCTAAGGTGTGTGTCTATTGGCTAAAATTGCTGTATTGCACTCTGAAAGGCTGAATCTACCTCTCTTTGTGGTACAAATTCATTTGTACCTCTGTAAGCATGTTTACAAATTAGAGGAGAGTGTGATGAGCTCAGACCTATTGTCTCTCTGCAGCTCCACGTTCCCCTGTCAGCTGCTGAGTCTAGTCCTTCACTCCCTGCTGGGTGATTTGTTTGAGGGCTCAGCCTAGTTGATCTGTTGCCACCCTTGTCTTCTCACAAATACAGAATCGATTTTCTCCGCAGTTCCCGGCTTTCGCATTCCCTCCTTGGAAATAGGCACAAGCTCCACTCTGAAAATTGTCACTGGAGCCTCCCGGGATGTGAAACCTGCAAAACAGAAAGCAGGGGTTCCATACAGGCTCTATGATGGTGTCTGTGGCCCTAGACACTGACACAGGGCAGCAGAACATGAGCCTAGATGGGAACTAAGTCATCTCTTCTAGGGGGAGGCCTGTAGGCAGACTACGAATAATGCTGAATCGGCACATTTACCACCGCTGATAGTGGTAGTTAAATGGCATTATTATAATTATAATGCAGCCACAGAATGACACCCACCACCATCGACCCCCAATTGCCTTCAAGCCCCTAAGAACTTCCTGTTACCTTATCCCAGGGAATGGGGATCAGGGCACATTTCTCTCCCCAGGCCTTCTTAGCCCCTTTCATACTGAAACATCCAAAGGTGCTTTATAGATGGTGAGCCAATGGCTTGGCTTGTTCCTGGGTTTCTATCCATGGAAGCCGACCTTAACGGAGGGCCCCTAGTGGCAGATAATCAGCCCAGAAGTTAGACGCCTGCAGCTGACCTGGGGTCATGGGGCTGTTTGTTTGAGGTGTAGACAGCTGGGCTCAAGCTGCAGCCTGAGTCGGAACAGCTACCCCAAAATTAAACCGCCCCTGAGCCCGACTCATCTGGCACGGGCCAGCCACGGGTGTCTAACTGCAGTGCAGACCTACCCAAAGAGCACTACGGTGATTAAATACACTTGCAAGCTCCCCACAACTGCAGTCAGGCAATGGTGCTGTCAGGCAATGGTGCTGTCAAGGTGGAGAGGGGTGGTGGGAAATGTGCTGATGGACACGTTGGAGGCTCACAGTTCCATGGCAGAGCCCACAGAGGTGTTAGCGCTACACTTTGACTCATCACAGAGGATGTCCTAGTGCCAGAGACTTACAGGCCAGAGGACAGAGCCGCGCCATCCATCCAGACCCACTTCTTCGTGCTGGGCTCGTACGATAATCCAATCCAGTAAGGGAAATAATAGGGAAGGCCTTGGCGATCTTCAACATATTAATAGGATGCTTTTTTTATGAAATCCTGCATGAGAATAAAGAGAGACCCTAAATTCCCTCCGGTGTGAAGGAATAGATCAGTAGAGTATCCCCGATTCCCAGCACACTGGACTAGTCTAGATATGAGCGCAATAGCTGAGGTTGGCTTGCGCTCCCACTATCTTAAGCTGCTCTATAAGCTGCCCAGAACTTCCTCAAACAAACTCCAGGGGGCTGAAGGTCGCCAGGCTGAATCTCAGCTCAGAGCTGCCTTTTTTTCTTTTTTCTTAATAAATGGAACATTTCAGCAAAATCCATGTAGCCATGTCTATGTTAAACAAGGTTGAAAAACGTATCTATGTCCCTGCTATTTCCTAATAAGGACTTTTGCCCACATGAATTCAAGGTGCTTGAATAGATTTTATTCATACATGGCTCATTTCCTAGATCAGTGCAATCACAGAAGATCTAAACAAAAGGCCTAGTTTGAAGAAAATAGCTACCAGGGCCGGCTCCAGCTTTTTTGCCACCCCAAGCGGGTGAAGAAGAAAAAAGCAAAGCCCGACTGGGCCGAGCAATTGAGCTGCTGCCGAAGTGCCGCTGAAGAGGAAGCGAGGCACTGAAGGACCCACTGCCGAATTGCCGCCACAGACCTGGACGTGCCGCCCCAACAACGGACAGTCTGCCGCCCCTTTCTATTGGTCGCCCCAGGCACCTGCTTCCTTTGCTGGTGCCTGGAGCCGGCCCTGATAGCTACAGTTGATTTTGATTTAAAAGGCTCTGATTCTTGTTTACACAAAGGCATTTTACACCATTTCATCAATGTAAAGAGGCCTTCAAGTGGGCACAAATTACATATACATACACTTTAGCATCCCTTTATGCTGCTAGAATGGAGTAAAAGGACCTTACTGTAAATGAGAATCAGACTCATTAATGTACCAACTTTTCTTGGACATATGCAGCCGGTTTAGATTTTTTCCTACATTTCTCAATCTCAGCCCTCGAATGATGGCTGGGTAGCTGACGGTGACTGTATTGTTCGGCAGCCAAAGGCAGCGGCAGACCTTTGAAGTTGTGGCCTGAAGCTGGAAACTCAATATAATCCAATAACTTTAATGCAAAATCCAGGTTGGGGATTCAAACACTCAGTCGCTAAATGCCCCCAAAACAACCTTAACTCTGCCCCTTTTGTGCCACTATTTATGCCTTAACATAAGGTATCTTTCTATCATTGGGAACTATTTTCCAATGAACACAGTAGACAATACGAACATGGGGGTAGAGTGTGACATTACAATCTGCCCAGCGTAAGGAGCAACATGTTGTGCTTTCCCTTCAACAGCCTGGGAAGAGACTGTGACTTGGGAAATCGGTCTCCTTCCTGCTCCCTCCACTGCTGTAAGGAGGGAATAAACTGCCAGACGGTCAGTCGCAGCTGTACCAGCTAGTACATTGCGAGGATGTAGCCTAGGCTCCACCCCCTTCCCACCCTGTTTTAGTCCCTCCCACCCCCCGGGGGAAGTAGCCTCTCTCTGAGTTCTGCTTCTGCCTCCTTGTGAGATGGGTAGCAGGCACTGTAATGGAAGTGCCATGGTGCTAGCGAGGCCACAAGGTAGTCCATAATCCTCCTTTCATTTACCCAGTTTTATAGCAATATCTTGATATTTCTCCTGATTTATTCATGGAGGCTCAAGGCCCTAATTCTGATCCATTTGTTTCCACCAGTGTTTAAAAAGAGACTCATTTTTACCAGCTCTTCCTTGCCATCAATCTTAAGAAACCTGGACTCTTGAGAGGAGCAAAAGGAGTTACCTCTTTTCCGATGAAAACGTCTCTTGGCAAAGATGTAAGAGGCTTGTCCCTGATGTATCCACCTCTCTGGACAAGGGTTGCTTTTATGTCCTCAAAAAACCAAACACATGCCATTACTCTATTGCATCTCTACATAAATGGTGCAACCTGTTGTGGCTGGGGATTTGGAGACCCGCCACCAGCCAAATCATCAGCTTGCCAAGTCAGGAAAGCGGAGTTTATCCTCCTTTATCATTTACCCACAAGTGTTCTTTGCTTCAATTATTATGGGATTTACAATCAAATTGCTGTTGAATGGTTGGCTGGTAAATTGCAAATTCAACCGATCTACAACTATAAAGCTTTCCTAAGGAGACATCAGGTTCTACTACACAATTTACCTCTCTCCTGTGTCAGACGCTGCAGAGTCTCTGAGGCGTTTGCATTCTGGGCTTGGCAAATGTTCAACTGCTGGGTAAGGTTTTCCAGCTGTTGGATTAAATTTTCCTGTTGTCTGCTCAATAAAATGACTGAAAAGGACAGAACAATTTTATTTTAAAATAACAATGGCTTCGGACAGCAGCTGTCCATTGAGTATGGCAATACCAAGAGTGATACACTTAATATTCCAGATTCCTTTCAGAGCTTGAAACAATGTCAAGAATGCACTCTCCGCAGAGTTTTTTTTTCTGGTGTCTGGGGACACGTGACTGATTTAGAACCTGATCCGGAAAACACTGGTGCATGTGTTTAATTTTACATGAATAGTCTTTTAAATAATGCCTAGTCTGTGAAATGAAGAGCCATTCAAATGCTATTTCAATGGAAGCTAGTAGGTGCTAAGCTCTTAGAAAACCAGGCTCCAAAATGACAATTCAGTGTTACATTGATTTGTAACAAACGTTACTGCATACGACCCAAAAGAGTGATACATTTAACACCGCTGATTTGATTTGATCTGATTTTGAGTTTTGCTGTCTTGACAGTTTTTAAAAATACTTTGAACTTTGCAAAACAAAGCGTATCTATCCCAAATCAGGACGTTTAATTAATGAAATGAAAATCAAGAATAGGAACCTAACTAGTTTTAAGGTGGAACTTGATTAGTTGATGAATGCGATCGTATGATGGGGTTGCCTGTGATAGCAGGGGACTGAATTTGATGGTCCCAGTGCTATGTCCCTGTATAATAGTGTGCACTTAGAGAGCGCATATAGAGAGAGGATTTCAAAGCATTCTGCCTAATATTAATTAATTATGCTCTTCAACGTCCCTGTGAAGAACCGACCTGATCCCACATCCCTTTCTCGTTATTTATATGTTTTAAACTGGGCCTGTTCCTCATTCTGAGTCAGGTACAATATACAGATATTTATACAATCTACAGAATAAACCATCCCTGCATTACTAGCTAGTCCTCCCCCAGCTCATCTATCCTCATCCCTGCCTCTCCCTCCCTTCATAACCCACCCTCTCCCCTTCTCAAAATCCTGCAAGAGCCTATGGCATGTCCAGCACGCCCCCAAAAGACAAGAGATTCCACTTCTGTCAGACCAAGGAGGGAAGCAAGTTCCCCAGGCGAGGGCCCCTCCTTGAAGTTGCCCTGCCTCCAGCTCCCTCCTAGTTAAATGTGTGATGAACAGCAAGTTGGATCTCAGTCCAAGGAGCCAAAGTCATCTCCAACATTTCATCTTGTTGCTTCCTCCAACCTTTCAGCATTGCCCTGATATTAGTCTCAGCCTCTGTGCAATTGGGAGGTGCAGCAGGCGAAGACATAGAATCATAGAAGATCAGGGTTGCAAGAGACCTCAGGAGGTATCTAGTCCAACTCCTTTCTCAAAGCAGGACCAACCCCAACTAAATCATCTCAGTCAGGGCTTTGTCAAGCCAGGCTTTAAAACCTTCTAAGGATGGAGATTCCACCACCTCCCTAGGTAACCCATTCCAGTGCTTCACCACCCTCCTAGTGAAAAAGTTTTTCCTAATATCCAACCTAAACCTCCCCCACTGCAACTTGAGACCATTGCTTCTTGTTCTGTCATCTGCCACCACTGAGAACAGCCGAGCTCCATCCTCTTTGGAACTGCCCTTCAGGTAGTTGAAGGCTGCTATCAAATCCCCCCTCACTACCGCAGTTAGCTTTGATCTAGCTAGCTTGAATGACAACAGCAGTGAAGCCATGGAAGCCTGGGTGTTGGCTGCATGCGTACGTACCTAGGATCCCAGGGAGGAAGGGCTGGCCCATGCCACCACCTGAGCACCCGCAGCTTCACTGCTATTGTTACTTGAGCTACTGAGCTCGGGCACGTTGACAGGTGCTGCAATCACACCACCCTATGACAAGGTAGATGTACCCTAAGTCTCAGCCCAGCCCCACTGTCAATTGTCACTGCATCACGCCAGCTGAATCAGAGGAGACTGGAGCATTTCTTTAATTTACTCTCTATGATTTCCAAATGCATCCAAGCAAATAGCTGGATTCCAAGAAGAAGAAAAGCTCTTCCAATCAAGCCAATAAACATACTGAAAAAGAGCCGGGGGAACAAGATGGCCGAACGACCTTGGCTGGATAATAAATGAATACAGCAACACGTTAAAATGCCCGTCTCAATAACAAACTAAAAAGACCGTCTAAGGCAATCACTCTAGAGTAACAGAAAAGAGACTCCTATTGCTAGTTTGTAAATTAACAGGGCTTGTGAAAAGTGCTACGTACAGGAACATTAAGAAACAAGTGAAATGGGAACACAGGGACTGCCAGACTGGCTCAGAGCCAGAATCCCTCTAATCTAATCCAGTAACTGGCCTCCCACAGTGGCTGGACCCAGATGCTTCAGAAAAAGGTGCAAGAAACTGCAGCAGACAGATATGGCATTTCTGCTTAATCTCACATGGCAGGGCACTACTGGGGAAGCCTCAGTCAGATCCTGCTACCCCAGCCCCAATCAGGGGAAATGAGGGCTGGGTAAACAGCCTAGGTTTGCCTAATCACTGACTACACTTGCCAGGCAGGAGCTATAAGGCTGGGAGGAAGTGAGTGGAAAGGCGGGGGTGGAGACCAGGAGGGAAGGGAGGCTCAGGGAGAGGTAGGAGCCTGCTACCCTGTTGTTGACCAGGCCTGTGTTAGGCCAAGCCACTGTAAAAAGCCTGTATATAGTAGAAAACTGGTGGTGGGACACGGACACAAATAAAGAACACGGTTGTTGCACCAGCTTGGAGTGTCCCAGAGTCTGTGAGGAGCGGGGCCGAGGGGCTGAATACGACAGGGCGCAATGTGCACCCTGTTACGCCCCAACTAGTAGAGGTTAGTTTACGCCCTGAAGCGTGTGGGTTTATATCCCTTACAAAACGCCTGGCTTTTTAAAATAATCCTCTTTTTTTGTAATGAAATAGATCATTCAACTGCGGTGCTCGATTCAGCGTTATCTCTGAGGAAAGGAAGATCTTGGCTTTCCCAGAATATTAATAAAAAAGAATAATATTTACCATCCTCGCTAAGCCAAACGTTTAGAAGGGAACAAGACCCACGCTTTAAAAGCAAGATAAAAATGTCAGCTCTACAAAGGAACAGCAGTGTCTCTTTCTCTGAGCTTGTGTGTTCTTAGAAACACCTGGGAATACGTGGAATTTTTTAAAAACAAATGTTGTCAGATGTTTCTCATTAGTCTTTCACGACTGGTTGGTGATACCAAAAGCAACAATCAATGTACATGGGAAAGGTCTTGCTGAGGTTAATGAGGAAAAACTCTGATTACAGACTGCAGGAATTTTAAAGGGAAGATTAAAACATCCATTAGAGTTAAAGGAACATATCTTATTAGCAAACGGTTCCCCACCTGCATAAACCTCGGGGAAACCAAGCATCCATCCATTCTTGAGCTTGGTAGCATTTCCCATTATTCCTAGGAAACCCCATATTCTGTTTAATAAGCACCAAACAAGGCTCATAGCACTCGCCTCCCTTATCTCCAAATCAGCTGAGTTTTCCCGAGTTTCGTTAAAATTCTGCTCTGCTAAATCAGCTTTTTTCTCTAAATCAGACTTTTTTTTATCCAAAGACACAAACTAATCTCCTCCCAGGAGAATAGAAAACAGACTTGGAAGCCCTTGAACGACACCTAATGGGTGTTAAATATTTATATTAGATATTTGTAGAAGAAACTGAAGACTAGGCAGTTGATACCTTGCCTGGTAGGATAACACCCTCCCAAGTAGGCAGAGCAATGTAACAGGGACTGAAAGGAGAAAGGAAGCATCCCCTCCATATTTTCAGCCCCATTCAGTGCTTCCGCTGATATAAACTGATCTAAGATTACCTCCCTCTTAAAACTGGGTTCATTATTCCAGAGTTTCATTCGAGTCAATGGGGCTTCTCTCATGAATAAGGACTGCAGGATCAGGTCCTATGTACGTAGCCTATTATTATTATCCACTTTACAGATGAGCAATTTGAGATATAGTGAGATTAATGACCTGCCCGAGTTATGCAGCACATTAGTGGCATTGTCAGGGTAAAGCCAACGGTTTCTGACTGAAGCCCCTAGTGATTTTTCCGGCCAGTACTTACGCTTGGCACCAAAGATTCTCGCTGCTATCAGTAAAAGCAGGCACAATGAGAGGACGCCGAGCACGACTGCCATTGGCGACCAGGGGGACGATGGAGTGGGAGAATCTAGCACAGAGAGAGAGTGACATGAACACAAAGAAGATGAGCAAAGAGATGCCTGAGAAATGAAAGTCACGTTGGAGTTTATTTGGGCGGCACCAAACTCTAAAAGACCGAGACCAACCACCCCGTTGGAAAAAAAATGTTCCAACTTAACTGCTGTTGACTGGAAGCTGGATGGAGCTGATCCTCAACGGGTGAAAGTGGAGTGCAAACGGGTGGTGGGTGCAGCACCATTTACTGCAATGGAGCTCTGCCTGTTTGCACGAGCTAGATTTCTAGTCACATTTCTCCATAGTCCCATATTTGTTACATGGAGTACCTTTGCTTCCAGCATTCTCGGGCTTTTGTCTCTGATGTTCAGAAGAGGATTGAAATTTTGGGTCCTCCTGCTCACCCATTTCAGGTGGGGCAATAAGAATAGACATTTTAGACTCAGCTTCAGTGGTTGGATGAGAGTTGATGAAATGCAGGCAGGTCTATAAAATAGATCATAAAGGCAGGTGCAGAAGCTTTCGGTGAAAGGATTTAAACAATACAATGATTTGTAGTATCTGGGTAGACTGAGATGAACAAAAATTATGGAATAGACATACGAACATAAAAAATTGCCATACTTGGTCACACCAATGGTCCACCTAGCCCAGTATCCTGTCTTCCGACAGTGGCCGGTGCCAGATGCTTCAGAGGAAATGAACATAACGGGGCAAATATTGACATCCTTGCTGTCCAGCCCCAGATTCTGGCAGCCAGAGGTTTAGGGAACCCAGAGATAGAGATGCAACCCTGACCATCTTGGCTAATAGCCGTTGATGGGCATATCCTTCATGAACGTCTCTAATACTTCTTTGAACCCAGTTATTCTTTTGGCCTTCACAACATCCCTTACAAGTTGATTGTGCATTGTGTGAAGAAATACTTCCTTTGGTTTGATTTCAACCTGCTGCCCTTTAATTTGATCAGGTGACCCTTAAGTTTCACGTTATGTGAAAAGGTAAATAACACTATCTGAGTCACTTTCTCCACATCATTCGTCATTTTATAGACCTCTAGCATATCCCCCCAGAGTCAGCTCTTTTTTCCAAACAGCCCCACAGGCTTTTTAATTTCTCCGCATATGAAAGCTGTTTCATACCCGTGATCATATTTATTGCCCTTTTCTGTACCTTTTTCTATTCTAATATGCCTTTTTCAAGGGGGGGGGCGCAGAACTGCACGCATTATTCAAGCTGTGGGCATACTATGGATTTATATGTAAGCATTATAATATTTTGTCATATTATCAATCCCTTTCCTAATGTTCCTAAAATTGTTAGCTTTTTTGACTGCCACAGCGCACTGAGCAGATGGTTACAGAAAACTATCTACGATGACACCAAGATCTTTCTTGAGTGGTAACAACTAAATTAGACCCCATCACTTTGTATGTATAGTGAGGTCATTAATCAGAAAGATTTTCTGATTTCCACTACCTTTTCCCCGCTCTCATTGTGTGTGCTTATTCTGTATTTTTGGGCTTAAAGTTTTAATCTGTAAAGTGCTCTCCATACTCAAGGAAAGTTAGGGAATATTGCTTCCAGCTGCCAATGCCTCCTGTCCACCCTACAACAACAGCCAAACCTGCCCATGCACTGTTCAATTATGAAGGGCGACGCCAACCTCCTTCCCAGAAGTAAAAATCTTCTTGTTAGCCCATGACAAGTCTTCCCTCATCTCCAAAATCCTACCAAAATTCTCTGGGTTTTCTTACTTGAAACATTCAGTCACCTGAAATAGAATAGGTCAGTCCCAGCTACAGCAAACACCCATTATCAAACTACAATCCATGACAGCGCCTGGAAGGGATACCTGAGTGTGCGTCCGGAGGTCTGTGAGCTGAGGCCGGTGTTCCGGAATAGAGCTCTGAGTGGAGTATCAGCCCCACTGCTGTTTATGAATCCTGATGGGCGTGGCAGGGGGCGGAGCCAGGCTCTGATCTTCCTTCCACATCTGCTTTACACGGGAGTGACTCCCTTGTCTCACTCCTGATTTACCCTAGTGTAAGTGAGGTCAGAATCAGGCTCTAGCAATGCGTGTCTTCCAGTCGGACTGTCTGGATCTCAGGGGCCCAGCAGAGAGAGGAAGGATGATTTCCTCGTTGCTGTTCCAGCAGAAACCGCACAGGAAGAGCTCTCTTGCTGCTAATTTGAGATGTGAAACTTCTACACATGACATTTACCTTGATGAGCTCAAGAAAGCAACACCGAGGAGGAGACCTGAAGCGAGAACTCCAAAGACCAGCGGAGGCTCTTAAAGTGCTGAAGTTATTAAACAAGAGCATATTGGAACTAGATGCTCAGCAGTTGACAAGGCTTATTGGAAAAATACAGGCCCACAGTTGCAAAGCAGGGTGGCTAAAGACAGGCTCCTGGGGCCTGCTCCAAACTTCACTGAAGTCAGTGGAATGACTGCCATCGACCTCACTGGCCTTTGGATCAAGCCCTTCAAGCCATATTGCAGGATCTAGTCTGCGATGTTCAATGGAGCCTAGGAGAGTTAGATGCTAAACTTCCCCTGACTTTCAATGAGATTGGGGTGTCTTATTCCCTGAGGCCCCTTTGAAAATTCCAGACCTAACCAGTTTTGGTGCTCAGCACCCATGAAAACCAGGCCACTGTTATTGAGGTGCTACTTTTACACACCCGTATTTCAAAAATACCTGCTCTAGAGCATTGTCTTTGTGCTCTAAGGCC
>NC_048300.1:7833029-8037146 GCF_013100865.1 Trachemys scripta elegans | reverse complement strand
ATTACAAAGGTGTTGTGAAGACACTTGTTTTTCTGATGGTGGATGAGGAAGCTCCATCTGTATTAGGGACAGCAAGATGTGAATAGCTAAGACAGGTCACACGTATAACAGGAGCCTGGTGTGGTCTGAATGACAAGTCCTAGGAGAATTTATTGGTGGGTTTGATGAGATGGGCTGGCGTGAGGACATGCCTGAGTTATCATTCTATCCAGGGCAGTTCCATTAGCACGGAGAGGCTGGGCTCTGCAGGAACTAACATGCCTCATGCATTTCAAAGTGAGAAATCAAGTCAGCCAACTGGCTGGGTGCATCTAAAAGTGCTGGACACTTTTTCTTACTAAGAACTGAAGAGCTTTAGGGTGAGATTCTGGCCAACCAGTGCCCAGCTGCAGGGAGAAAAAAGGCAGAAAGAGCTCCCTCTGCCCTTTGTGTCTCTTTGCGGTGGTTGACCAGAACTGGTGTGTAGAGCATGCTTGTCCTTCCCTGGAGGGAGGCTAGCTGCCTGAAAGGAGATGGTATCTCAAGTTAGACCAGCTCCTGACAACCTACATTAGAAAATGAATTGGCCTCTCAGAGTTGGTAAGACAACTCCCACCTGTTCATGCTCTCTGTATGTGTGTATATATATCTCCTCAATATATGTTCCATTCTATATGCATCCGAAGAAGTGGGCTGTAGTCCACGAAAGCTTATGCTCTAATAAATTTGTTAGTCTCTAAGGTGCCACAAGTACTCCTGTTCTTTTCATAGACTCTTAGGCACTTGTTTGAAAACCTTTGACTAGAGCACCACACAGAATGCAAAGGACACTTAAGCGCATGACAGTATCGGTTCAAACTAAGCCTTAGCTAAGACAAATTGCCTAGCAAGGGCAATGTTATCAGAAGCTGAGGGTAGCATGGAACATGATCTAGACAGACTTGTTTACTGTGAAAACCCACTAACCCCTGCTGATAAAACATAGATGTTGATGCAAGAAACTTGCAAAGATACAGATCTAAAATCCTCAGAAGGCTGAATCTTGAGTGATAGCCAGAAGTGAGGAGAAATCTCATCCACTGGCCATTATTATTAGTCTGCTTTTGATGAGCTTCTGATGGTTAATGTAATCCTTAAACAGGAAAAATAATCAGTGAGTCCATGCATCACGAGGAATCAAACGTTATGTTGCATTCATGATGAATTTCTGGGTATGAAATTAAGCAAAGAGAAGAGCTAGAGTAATCTTTATTAGCCTGGTACAAACACACAGGTTGCCGATCTGGATTTGAAATGTAGCGGTCACGGCTATAGAATCAGAGCATTTTTAGTAAGGAAAAGAAAGACCTTGGCAAAATCTATCAGACGACCTCTTTTACTTTGTAAGCACAGATTATTTAGTGGTAGAGGACTCGTATTCAGGCTACTTTGAGTTTTCTACCAGGTACCCTGAGTGAAACACCATTAGCTGTTATTTCTGTACAATAATGTTTTATTACGTACTGTACCTTTGTCACCAGGTCTTGGCCTTCTAGACTCATCAAATTTCAGAGCTGAGTAGGTTATCGCATCCTCATTCATTTCCGGTGGAATAGAAATTTTAGACGTGGTTTTAGATGATTGAGGAAGCTGGGTGGGATTCAATGAGAAACTCACGGGTACATGAAAGATCTCTATGTACTGTGATAACTCTGTCTAGGCCTTGTACTGCTGAGTTTTATAGCATGATATAGTCTGAAATGACACTTAAAAAAAGAATGTTAAGGTTGCAAAATCAAGCAAAATCAATAATTCGGAAATGCTAGATTTAAGGTTGCCTGTGCAACCTTAATTCACCCCCTTGTGCATTTTGATACAGTCTTTAATTACACAGTCACATACTGTTTTTTTCCACAGGACCCCTGCTTCATTCAGTACTCAGAATGGATGGTGCTCTGTGAATGGGTAGCTATTCAAGATCTCTTTCTGTTCTCATCATTTAATGTGGCCCCCGCATGCATTATCTACTGTGCTCTATTCAAACTCTGCACTGAATACAGAATTATTTAATTCCTCGTTGATTTCTCTATGCTATTCTCATGGTAGTATCTTAGCGCTTTGCAAACGTTAAGGAATTCATCGTCACACCATCCCTGTTTGGGGAGGGGCAAGTAGTATTTGCATTTTAGGGATGGGGAACCAATGCACAGAAATCAAGGTCAAAATTGTCAAAAATATTAACTAATTTTGGCTGCCCAATTTAAGAAGCCCAGGGCCTGATTTGTCAGAGTACTTAACTTTTTATAGCACTTTATTTGTTCTGAGAAGAGCTCCCACTGACCTCAGTTTCAGCTGTGAGTGCTTAGTACTTCTGCAAATCAAACCCCAAGTATCTCAAGTCAGACGTCCAGGAAATGAGGAGCACACAATTATTGACCACTCGTGAAAAGTCTCATTGGAGTGACTTGCCCAGCATCACATAGGTAGAATTCAACTGCCTTAACCAGGAGACCCTCCTTTCTCTTCCCACAAGCCCCTGCCTCATTCACTACACACCTTCCAGCTTCTGCCACGAATGACACCGGGGTCCTACAGACAGCAGCCTCCTTCAGTGCACACAGTTCCTAAATGCTGTTTCGAAATGGAAAGTGCTGTTTAGCCATTTTGAATCATTTCGTTTCAGTCAAAACTCTTTTTGGAATTCTTCATGGCATGAAAAAAATTGACATTTCAACGTTTCCTTCTGATTCGGAACAGGAAACAATCTGAAAAAGCCAACCTTCCCGGCCAAGGGAGAGTTCCATCTTTCCAACAGCCCTAATCATAACTGATCTGAGCCCTGAAGGGAGCAAGAGCTTTAGAAATATATCATTAGAAAATATTTTGGTGACCTCTTGAGTTGCAGAGGAGACTTTAAAAGGCAGCAACCCAAAGCCCCTTCAGTGTTGCTAAACCAAAAGCTAAATATTGTTGTGAAATCAATGTTCTGCAGTCAAGATTCTTCTGGCTTCAGAAGGAGCTAGAAAATACTCTGCTACAAGCTGCATCTAATGCATAAAGAGCCTAGAACTGACAATTGAGCTGCCAAAGTCTTCTGCACCAGCTTTCCATGCAGCAGTTCAAGTATAACTGTATCAGAGGGGGAGCCGTGTTAGTCTGAATCTGTAAAAAGCAACAGAGGGTCCTGTGGCACCTTTAAGACTAACAGAAGTATTGGAGCATAAGCTTTCATGGGTAAGAACCTCACTTATTCAGATGCAAGTGAGGTTCTTACCCACGAAAGCTTATGCTCCCAGTACTTCTGTTAGTCTCAAAGGTGCCACAGGACCCTCTGTTGGTTTTTTGAAGTATAACCGTGCTTCCTATGATAAAACTAGCAAGGGACATATATAGGACCAGATTCTGCTCCCAGTTACACCACTATAATTCCACTAACTTCATTGGATCTACTCCTGGTTTATTCCAATATCTCCCCAGTTAGTCCTGGGTAAGTCTGTCTCTGCATTGGGCTAGCGTAAATCAGCATTGGAGTTGACAGAGGGATGCTGATATATGGAAGCTAAGGGTCCGGCCCATCGTGCCTTACGACAGAACAAAAGAATCTGATTCTTTTTTCTTGAGAACATTAACTCCTTTCAGAAAAGTCTCTTCTCCCATTTCATCTGATCGTGACGGGTTTCAGTGGAGTAAACACAGCAGTCAAAACCTGTGTTCTCTCCCCTTTGCTCTAAGACCGACATTAACCTTTACCCCCCCAAGACAATCACCTCCAACCTGATCCTGCTCCAAGCTGCAAATCCTTCCACTTGCCCCGTGACAAACATTTCCAGCTGCCTCCCCACTCTATTTCCTACCGAGACATTGACAAGCAACTCCAACACGGCCCTCAGCCTCAGTTACCGGACACTTCCTGTGTATTTTCCAAAATCAGCCTGCTGTCCTTGGAAAACATGATTCTCTAAAACAGGATGTAGCGTGATCTAAGAATGCGCCTCCCCCTTTCCCCCTTCCTCCATGATTTGAACACAGTACCTTTGTTTATCTCCAGTGGTTCACAGGCAGAGGTTCTGAAATGGACCCTGAAGTGGCACATCTCACCATATATGAGTCCCCAGTGGGGGGGGATAAAGGAGAACAATGATTGGCTATGCAAAGTTCCATCGGAAGCTGCACAGGAAGCTCTCTCGCTGCTAATTTGAGACACGGTCCTCACCTAGCGTGCTAACCAAAAAGGGACTTTAATCTTTACATGCAATGAGACCTTTTTACTCTTTTATAGCACATGGAAGGAGGTTGTGAAAGGTTTCAATTTCACATAAGAGGTCACCAACCTAGGAAGGTTAAGAAATGCGGATCTAGTGCACAGAGCCCTGCATGCAATCTTGGGCACCTTACACTACCTTGCTGCAGTAACTCCCGCCTGGGCCTCTCACAAACAGCCCAACAGCTTGCAACCTGCATCTTGAGTATCTGTGTGTACCTGCAGCCTGCCAGCTACGCTCTGGCTCTCACTAGCCTGGGTTATTCTGCAGGATGACCCCAACACACTCCCAGGCCTGGATTTTCCCCCAGCAATGTATGTCTTGTACTGCCCAGCCCTGTCCTGTCCAGTCCAAATATATTAAGTCCATTATTCCTTTTAAGAGAATAATATACACCAGCGTATTACCTTAAATAGTCACCCAGACACTCTTATCTAATCCAATGTGTTTAAGTTAAACAATAAAACAAGTGATTGAACTACGAAGAGAGCGATTTTAAGCGAGTACAAGCAATGAGGCAGAAGAGGCAAAAATGCTTACAAGAAAAATAAAGATAAAACCCTTTCTGGTGCCAACAAATTATATTCGATTTAAAGCAAAGTTTCTCCCAACATGCGTCCAACGGCATTCCTGACCAAACTCTTCAGGTTAGGACCACTCCGCCAGAGTCCAATGACTCCTTCTTTTTGTCTTCTCAGGTGCAAAGAGAGGGAGAGAGAGGAGGGGGTCTCTTGGGGTGTTTGCCCCTCCTTTTTATAGTTTCGGTCCCCCCTCTTGAAAAGCATTTCCAGCTGATAACCGGAGACAAAGACTCTGTGTGGAAGGATGTTCCTTCCCCTGTGTGAACTTCCTTTGTTTTATCCCTTCCCCATCCTGAGTTTTTGGAATCTGTTATTCACACAGCTCTAATAAGGAGTAGCTGCTTCGGGGTTGGATATTTCTGTCCTTCATCCTATGCTGTTTCCCTCTGGACCATTGTGGCGGCTGTGACAATGAGACGTGTTCAGTGAAGGCCTGTGTCTGAGCACTGAAGAACTAAGCCCAGTGGCATTTCATCAGGTGCCTCACGCAATAGGCTCCTACCCTACAGATGGCTGATTTGCTCAGACTAGCCTTTCAGCTGTCAACAAGGTGTTTAAACTGGCTTCCCGGCGAGTGTTTGAAGGATGGGTTGTCTACAAGCTTCCAGGCCTCTTGCAACTTCCCTCCGGTTGATTCTCAGAGAGGGAGGTAGACCATATGTCCTGGATGTTTTCACTCTTAACTATCAAGGAGCCCTGCTGCAGCTCTGAGCCTTGCGCTGGTGGCACTTACATTTGGAGACTAAAGTGGATTGAAAAGGGAGGGAAAGCTCCCACGGGACCAGCCCAGGAGAAAAACAGCTAGGGGAGCATTGTTTTAGCAGTGTGTGATGGAATGCACCCCTGTAGTCATACCCTACGCACTACTGTAATAATCTTTGTACAAGGCATGCCTTGTGTGGTGTCATTTGAAAACTCATAATGTGCTGATCATTAATATCATGGTGAAATGTGTGTAGCAGCATTCTGTGTAAAGTTATACATTTCCCCCAGTATGATGTTAAAAATATACGTCCAGACTCACGTAACATCAAACTGGTCAAACAGACCTGTCTTGAACAAAGGAGTGTATGCTTGTCTTAGTTTGCATTTAAGCAGTTGTACTTGACTGGACCCAAAGAAGAGCTCCGTGTAGCTCGAAAGCTTGTCTCTCTCACCAACAGAAGTTGGCCCAATAACAGATATCACCTCACCCACCTTCTCTCTCTAATCAGCCTTCATATAACTCCTCCCCGTTGAATGTTTTGTGGACGTCTCTCCATTTCGTATTGGTGATGCACATAATAATATTCGGGCAATAACTACTGTGCCATGCATAGGAGATAAGCTGCTTGTACTGTCTCTGTGATAACCCTCTGGGCAGCCCTCAGCTCTCAAACCCGAGGTTTAGTCACAGCAGAGGTGCTAGGCAGCAATCAGTCATGTCCCCCTTCAGGTGCGGCTGGCAGACATCCTCCTGCAGTTCATCCAGGGGCGAGCGGTACCCTCACTGATGGATTCCTCGCCTGCTGTACCCCCCGGCTATCTTCTTTCATGCTACACAGCAAAACTCTGTCACGCACTGTTCAAGTGTAACTCTATGACAACCTCTGTCAAGGGAGGGGAGGCCTTAAGCCTTCAGCTAGCTGGGGAGGGCATTACGTGTTCCTCCCAGATGGTTCATTCCCAGCACAGGTTAGCTCTCACTCCGGCTCCTTTGGCATCCAATAGCCAAACAGCAATGGGAGCGGGATTGGCTCCTTCCCAGGTGGCTGGTGTCTTTCCTGCCACCAGGGGGCAGCAGTAAGCAACGGGAGCGCCCAGGTAGGCTGGAGAGAGGCCGCAGCACAAACCCAGCCGCCCTCGACGTCGGTGGGGCTGATTCCCCCGTGGCGGGAGTGGTATTTTTGCAGGCACCTGCTAACGAGAAGAATGTCACGCATGCATCTAATCGCCCCAGCGTGTGCCTGAAGCAGTGGCCACACGCACGCCTGCTGCTGTCTCCGCGCACCCGGCTGCTGACTCCTGGCTGGCGTTGGGTCAGACCCTGCACCATCCATGGGTCCTGGCAGGCTCTTTCTCCTGCTCCCATCTGCACTAGGGCTTGGGCCAAACAGGGCACAGCCTTTGCCTGAGCTGCCGGTATGTGTCTGGCTGCTCGGAAGGGTCAGTGGAGGGCGGCTAGTTATTAAGGGCAGCTCCAGGCACAGTTAGGGGGCAGCGTGTGTGGGTCTCCACACTGACTGGAGCTGGCAGCTGCCTGACGCCCCATTGTGCTTTGGAGAGGACGAGGGAGCACGGCTTCCCCCGGGTCTGTGTTCAGATGCTGCATCCGGGGAGCAAAGTTTTGGAAATATTAGCCCAGATCTTTTCAACTGGCTCAGCTGGTAGCTTAGCCCTTTGGCTCGCTGCCCACCCCGCCTGGGGAGATCCCTGCTGTTTCATTCTGCACCCCTGCCTGGTAAGAAGATACAGCGGGTCAGTCCTGGAGCAGCACGGACAAGCCGGCCCCGAGGAAGAGCCAGGAAGGCTGCTGTGTGAGGCCAGCGCTGTTTATCGTGTGATATGTAAATGCTAGTCAAAAAACCCAGCGCGGCTTTGGAGGAAAGTCTTGTTCTTGTCTTGGGGGAGGGATAGCTCAGTGGTTTGAGCATTGACCTGCTATACCCAGGGTTGTAAGTTCAATCCTTGAGGGGGGCCATTTAGGGATCTGGGGCAAAATCAGTACTTGGTCCTGCTAGTGAAGGCAGGGGGCTGGAGTCCAGGGCCGGCTTTAGGCCAATTCTACCAATTCCCCCGAATCGTGCCCCGTGCCTAAGAGGGCCCAGTAGCAGGGCCGCTGGGGGGGGGGGCAAGTGGCCGAGAATCCCTTCCCTGGCTAGAGGCTCCTTTTTAATTTTTACTCACCCGGCAACGCTCCGGGTCTTCGGCGGCACTTCAGCGGCAGGTCCTTCACTCGCTCTGGGTCTTCGGCAGCCCTTCAGCAGCAGGTCCTCCAGTGCCACCAAAGACCCAGAGCGAGTGAAAGACAAACCGCCGAAGACTACGAGTGCCGCCTGGTGAGTACAAGCCCCACATGTTTTTTTACGTTTTTTTTTTTTTTTTCAGTCATCTCTGCCGGGGCCCCGTCAAAACTGTTCAAATCGGGCCCCGCACCTCCTAAAGCCGGCTCTGCTGGAGTCAATGACCTTTCAAGGTCCCTTCCAGTTATAGGAGATAGGATATCTCCATTAATTTTTTTTGTTTTTATTTTTGTCCCCTACGCTGCTCTGCGCCACGAATTCCAGGGCACAGAGTGGGGTTAGGTGGTTTCCACAAAGAGCCAGGGAGCTCCTGGAATCCTGCTGCCACGTGGCGAGTTTGCAGGTCTCATGCAATCGAGCGTCCTTTACAAAAACTCACCAGACCAGGTTCACACACGGACTTTGGGACACCCATCTTTGGCCTTCGCCTGGCTCCCGCTTCCACCGCCGTCCTGCGCCAGCAGCCCCTTTCTCACCTCCGCCTCCCTGCTAGTGTTAAAACGCTTACCTTCGTTCCCAGCCGCTTGGCAAATTATTGCCTGCTCAGATGAACTTCAGTTGCAGACATTGCTCCTGCCCCCACAGGATTTTCCGGCAGCAGGAGATTGGCAGGAGGGAGAGGAGTTTGACTCTGTGGCCTTCTACCTTATTTTTCCTCAATTGGGCAGATATAATGGGATGAGCAGCCCCCACACGACAGCAGACACTAAAGAGTTAATGACGATTACCAGCACTCTCCCAGCTGGGCTGAAGTGACCATTAGAAACAGCTGGGATAAAATCCTGCAACCCAGGCAGAGCAGGGGGTTGCTGGAGAGGCTGAACGCTGCTGTGAAGGTGCTCCACAGGAGTAGAGAGAGCCAAGCCACCCAGAGGGACAATTTCCTGGCAGAAGGATCCAGGGAAGGTTGCCAGAGGTAGGAAGCAGCCTGGGAAGGCAGTAACAGACCTAAATAAACAGCCTTTGACTGCCTAGGGCAGGCTATCTGGCTGGAGCCCCCTTCCAGCTCCTTAAAGGGAAGGGAGCGGAGCTTGCGGAGTCTGGGGGTACTAACATAAGTCTGTTGGCCGGCCTTTATTTTTTTCCCTGCTGTAAGTTCCTTTGGTTCTCCCTGATGAAGGAGGGAGATACTAGACTGGGGGACTCTAGGCGGAGGTCTTACTACCCTGACAGAGGAGGGACTCAAATGACCAGCAAGAGGGCTGGAGCTGTAGAGAGAGGCCAGGTGCTAAATTTCTAAACTGACAAAGGGAAACTGAGGCAAAGCTACTGTTACCGAACACCTGGCTGGGGGTGTGCATTTGTGAAAACCCTGCTGTAGTCCATTTTCTCTAGGGTGTGTTTAAACACACGAGTGTATTTCTTCTCCTCTTTACCGTAGAGACACCAGATTTCTTCCATTGTACCCAGGCAAGCAAACCAAAATGTTGTACGGTGTGATAAACCACCACACTCCCTGTTCACCAGCTTGTGTCACTGAAAGTCAGAGAATGGGGATAGAAACTGTAGCTGCAAATTGATCGCTGGGGTTTCATTATGAAAATGCTATAAGTTAGAACCCAGGAGTTCAAGCTACACTGGGACCTTTAACAATAGGTGTCTGTTTTAGCTGCTAGCATCATTGTGTTCCCTCTGATGTTTAGGGCAGCAACGAAGCTCCTTCACTCCTGTCTGTTTCTGGCAAGTCTTTCAATGGTTCCCCAGCTGTGCCCCAGGTTTTTCAGCTCGGCTTCCACAGCTCTTTGCCATGTTGTTTTTGGGCGGCCTCGTGGTTGCTTGCATTCAGATGTCCATCTTAATGCTACTCTGGTGATGGACTCAGTTTCCATCCGAAGCACATAGGCAATCCATCTCCAATGCCTCCTGGCAATGATGGTGCTCATATCTTCTTGGCTGCACTGTGTGAATAGGTCTTGGTTTGAGATTGTTCTGGGCCAAAAGATACGGAGGATTTTTCTGAGGCAGGTTGTATGGAATGAAGAGAGTTTGGGCATGTCATACCTTCTCATTTCCCAGCGTTCTGCACTATAAAGTAGTGTTGGAAATACACAGCTCTGATAAATCGTGAGTTTGGTTTTGGTGTTGTAGTTTGATGATTTCCAGACTGTATTTAAGCTCCTGAAGGTCTTCCTGGCTCTATTGATTCTGTTCCGGATTTCCTGGCTTGTTCCACTGTCCTGGCTGATAGTGCTGCCCAAGTATGTGGATGTTTCTACATTGGTGAGAATATGATCCTCTATCCGTATTGGTGATGGTGAGGCAATATTAAAGGTCATGATATCGGTCTTATTGTGGTGGACTTTCAGTCCAATTTGCTGTCTGAATGCATTGAGTTGAATTGTTTTTTCTTGTATATGGTGTTGGGTATGTGGTAGGAGAGCGAGATCATCTGCGAAGTCCAGGTCTTCAGGGGATGAGAAGGGTGTTCATTTAATGCCTCTTGCGATGTACAACAGAAGACATCCTATTACCCAGTCGGTGGCAATGCTGAAGAGAATTGCAGACATGACACACCCCTGACATACTCCTGTTTTGACTTCACAACTGAGCTCCCTGTGATCAACACTGCATTGTAAAGTTGAAATACAAGCTTTTGATGTTGATTATATGGAGAGGGATTCCACATGCCTGCAGAACGTGCCATAGGCTGGTCCTGTGAAGGCTATCAAAAGCCTTCACAAGGTCTGTTAAATGTACGTAGAGTTGCCATTGCCATTCTAAGCATTGTTCTATCTCATTTCGTAGAGAGAAGATCTGGTCTGTGCATCCACGCCCTTTCCGAAAACCGGCTTGCTCTTTCCTGAGAACACTATCAGCTGCCTCTGATATACACTGGACTATGATCTTACACAATGCTTTGCTTGGTACAGATAAGTGTGATGTGATATGCCAGCTATTACAAAAGAAAGGAACACTCAGTGATTGTATCTTCACTATAACCCCATTAGTCCACTCATCTGGCACTTTTTCCCTTTCCCAGACTGATGTAAATAGAGGGGTCAGGATAGATGCTGCTAACTCAGGCTTTACCTTGAACAATTCTGCATTCAAGTTATCCTTGCCAGGAGCTTTTCCATTTTTTAAGGATTTGATGGCTTGAATGATCTCTTCCTTAGTTGGGGTGTCTGTGTTGCTATCCAGAGCTTCTTCTGCCTCCTGGATATTTGCTTCTTCTTTAGGTGCTCCCTGTTCAGCAATTCTTTGAAATGTTCTGTCCAGTGCATTTCTTGTTCTTTTTCTGTTAGTAGGTGGCCTTGTTTGTCCCTGAGGAGTGTTTGTTGGTGTCTGCTGTTTACCACTGATAAGCCACATCATTTTGTAGACAGTTCCTTATTAAACCCCACCCCCCGCCCCCAGTTCCCCGCCCTCTGACCGCCCCGCCCCCTCTCCACACCCCCGCCCCCTGACCACCACCCCAAACTCCCCTGCCCTCTATCCAACCCCCACTGCTCCCTGCCCCCTTACTGCGCTGCCTGGAGTGCTGGTGGCACTACAGCCACGCCGACGCCGACGCCACCACGCAGCACAGAGACCGGGTCAGGCCGGGCTCTGCAGCTGCGCTGCCCCAGGAGTTCACAGCCCCACCGCCCAGAGCATTGCAGCAGGGGTGGAGCAAACAAGCTGAGGCTACAGGGGGAGAGGGGGAGGAACTGTAGGGGAGGGGCCGGGGCTACCCTCCTGGGCCAGGAGCTCGGTGGGCGGGCAGGACGGTCCCACAGGCCGGATGTGGCCCGCAGACCCTAGTTTGCCCACCTCTGCTTTAGAAGGTGGACTCCAGAACTGTACCAACTATTCCAGTGTGGACTCCCAAATACCATATACAGCGATACAATCGCCTCTGTTTCTAGTCACTCATGCTTGTTTAGCCAAGGACTGCATTAGTCCTTTTGGTCACAGCATCACACTACATGTCTACTGTGACCCCTAAATCCTTTCCAGCCCCTTCTTTCCAGGCTGCAGTCCCCCGTTCTGCTGGCATGGCCTGCATTCCTCGTTCCTGGATGCATAATTGGCTGTTTTAAAACACACTTTGTTTGAATGGGGCAAGGTTACCAAGCAATCTAGATTTGCCCTGTCCACTCTGCCAGACTTTATCAGCAGTGATTTATATTTACTTCCACAGTTACCTTTATCCATTGAACTTGTAATCTCATCAAAAAATGAGATCAGGTTTCTTTGATAAGACCTATTTTCCATAAGCCCCTGGTGCCTGGCATTAATTATATCCTTATTAGCAATTTAATTCCACGTCAGCTTTTCTGTTTTGCGTGGGATTGATGTCAGGCGAACTGGCCTATAATTACCTGAGTCCTCCCGCTTGCCCCTTTTTGAATATTGGCACAACAGTAGCACTCTTCCAGTTTTCTGGAATTTCCCAGGTATTCCAAGATTCATAAATTAACATGAAGGGGCTTAAGATTTTCTGAGCCAACTCTTTTTGGACTCTTGGGTGCAAGTTATGCAGGGCTGCTGATTTGAAATCGTTCATCCCCAGTAGATGTGGTTTAACATCCTCCTTGTTTACTAATGGACTGGAAAGTACTTCATCATCCTTGTGTGAGACACGTACATCCTTCCTTAAAGATAAATACTTCTGTATTGAACACTTCTGCGTCATTATTAACAATGTGCCCATCCTCCTCTAGTATTGGGTCTAGATCAACTATGCTGCAAACACTTCTGCACCTGGGTGCAGATCTGCAGGATCAAAGCCATTATTTGTGGTGTTTTGGCTGCTGAGGGAAAGCCTGTCTCTGAAAGCAATTGCTCCTCCCCGATGTTGTACTTCTACCAACACTGACTGAAATGAAATCTCTGGGGAAGCGGGGGGAATGCCATCATGTTTAACCATTACAAACACAGGGAGCTCAGAGTACTGTCCTTGGGATACCTGATCCACGTGTCTAAGTGTTTATAATGCACTGAAGATTATGGTATATTCAGGGGCAGGGAGGGGGTGCAAAATGACGGGGGCACTTCTTTTAAAAATATCCACCCATAAGAAAAGCTCCACCCCATGATTCATCCCTCCCATTACACTGTGCATGTTCTCTGAGCATCCCTGTGCAACTGACACTGGGCTCAACCCTTCAGTAGGGCTCCTCGGTTTTAGCTCCTTCTGGATTGATGGGGCAGTACACACCTCTTAGACCTATTGTTCCAGGCTCTCAGCAGACTCAGGCAGAGAGACAATGCTGCCTTGGTTAACCCTTGAAAATGTGATCCCCTTCACAACTAGGACAGCTAGAGTTACTTTTCCGGCTACTGTCTCATTGCTCAGAATCTTATCTTTAAATTAAGAGGGAATCTGTTCATTGCACCACCATAATCCAAGCCTGGATTATAGGGGTGCTATGAGTAGGATCTCACACGACTGCCAACATAACCACGCCACACAACTGTTGCAGCAGAACCCAAGCCAAACAGCATGAGTGCGGTTGGGCAGAACTGAGCTACACAGACAGAACTGTGTGGAGAACTTGCAAAGCAGATGCTAGCTCCTGGGAAAACTCCTCCCTTTAATAGGCAACACATCCGTTCGTAGGCTTAGAACGCACACTCCTGACAAAATGACTACATGCTCTGGCACTCATTAATTAGTTTTATTTCTGTCAGTCTCTGTAACAGGGACACAAACATTTCTCAAAACCTCTGCCGTTGACGAGTTAGGTTAATGTTTTATTTGAAAGGACAGACTGGAGGAACAAAGTAATTATAGGTAAGAAACAAAAAACATTCGATTGTGCTTCAAAGGAAGGTTATAGAGCTTTACTTGCATAGCACAAGTATACATAAGCATTGGAGTTAAGAGCAATGGACGGAAATCCACCTCGAGAGGGTAATTCAGATTATTGCTTTAAAAACAGCAAACCTACAACAACTGGTTGCCGACGTGCGCGGGAACAAACAGGTGCTTATTGGCATTTATTTTCCAGTAGGCTAATTTTGTTTAGCCAAGGAACAGTGTACACTACGAAGTTGCAAGTGATGTGCTGAGGAGAAAGGGGAGAGGGGGAAAAGTTAGTTTACAAATATAAAATGCAGATCTAATTGAACTGGTCAGGCCAGGGATGCAAACGTTTACTATCTGTGGAGGTCAGCAGCATGTTGCAGAACTGAGAAGGTGGCTCTTTAAATTATCTGCACTTGTGAATAGTCTGGGACAACAGTTTCAGCAACAGGAGACCAGAGTTGGAAAACTAGTTTTCCAAAGTGTCAAGCCCCCAACCAATGCCATCAAAGTCAGCAGGAATGGCTGAGTGCACAGCACTTTTGAAGATCAGGTTAGCTCCTCTCAGGGGGCCTATACCACAGCTAGACACCCATAGCTGGCCCGTGGCAGCTGGCTCAAGCTCGGGGGCTGTTTAATTGCAGTGTAGACATTCGGGTTTGGCTTGAGCCTGGGCCCCTGTGAGGTGGGATGTCTACACTGAAGTTAAACAGTCCCATAGCCCAAGCTGTGCGAGCCCAAGTCAGCTGGCACGGGCCAGCCACAGGTCCCTAACTGCAGTGTAGACATACCCTAAGAGCCTAACTTCAGCCAAGACTTTCAACAACGGGAGTCTGAAGCTTTGATGGAGCTTTTCAGACGAGTGCTAGCACCCATGTACGTTTAAAAAAAGGACATGTCAGGGCAGCTAACTCATCAGTGCGTGCACCACTGCAGCATGCACAACGCTAGTAACTGCACACACAAGTTACCAGCTAGCTGTGCAACCAGCAGTAACTGGGCATGTACAATTTCATGCGCAGTTGCAATAAGTGTGCATGCAGGCACACATCTGATAATCTAGGCCAGGGGTAGGCAACCTATGGCACGCGTGCCGAAGGCGGCATGCGAGCTGATTTTCAGTGGCACTCACACTGCCCGGGTTCTGGCTACCGATCCGGGGGACTCTGCATTTTAATTCAATTTTAAATGAAGCTTCTTAAACATTTTAAAAACCTTATTTACTTTACATACAACAAATAGTTTAGTTATATATTATAGACTTATAGAAAGAGACCTTCTAAAAACGTTCAAATGTATGACTGGCACGCAAAACCTTAAATTAGAGTGAATAAATGCAGACTCGGCACACCCCTTCTGAAAGGTTGCCAACCCCTGATCTAGGCAATAGTTCTGAAGTCTTTAATAGTGATAAGGCTGTAGTAGTATTGAAAACTGGATTCTGATTAGGCACTATTTTGTGGCTCAGTTTAGTCATTAAGGAGTTTGATCTGAAATCAGGCAACATTCCCCACTGAATTACGTTATGTGTGTGCAGAGGCCTGGGATTCTTTGCAAATCTCCCGCAACTGTCAGATCTCAATCCTGTAGCAACTAACCTTTGCCACCATTAACCTATTTGTAGACCTTGGTGACAAAATGAACATTTAATAAGTTTGGGACCGAAACTTAAATTTCTCAAATTGCCAATGAACAATGTGACAGAGGAGTAGGATCTGGAGTGAGAGTGAAGAGCTGTGGGTTATGTTCCCAGCTCTGCCAGACCTATGTGACCTTGGATAAGGTCACTTATTCTCTGTGCATCAGTTCCCCCATCTGTGAAATGGGGATAATAGCACTTTTCTCCCACCCTTTGTCTGTCTTGTCCATTTAAGACTGCTAGTGCTGCAGAGACTGTCTCCCTATGTGTCTGTACCACATCTAGCACAATGGGGCCCCAGATAAGATCTGGGGCATCTAGGTCAGACCTTAATACAAGTTCTAGAGATACACTGGCCCTCTGAGTTTAAGCTCTTTCTATGCCATACCTTAGCCAGCTCTGGTGTTGAATGAAATTCACAGTCCTGAACATCCGTTGATGACTTTGTGCAAGTTGTCCGGCCAACCTTAACATTCAGATAGTACTTGATTCCGGACACAATCTGTAAAAGGAGGGGAAAAGCTTGTTTACAGCACTGATCCGTTGTCTAGAAAGCACTACAGGCCATTGACCTTCCAAGAGGGTCAGCGTGAGACCGGACTAAAAGGAAGGCTTGTTTTTGTGGTGATGTTGCTAGTCTAGGATTGAGTTCTTTGTGGCAGGCACTCTTTTCCTAGGTGTGTGTACAGCACCAAGCACAATTTGATCGCAGGGGAGGCCTCTAGGGGTCATACTGCAATAAATACTAAAGAAAAGTGTCTTGAACAAATGGAGGTGCAAGGAATAAGTGAGTGACACTGGAAAAGCAGAGAGATGGTCCAAGGGACTGAAACCAAACATGCATCCAAAAGGATTGTGTGTGGCAATTACAAATAAGGACCCAGTACCCTTTGCAGGCCAGAAAACAAAACCCAAGGTGCTGATTCATTCAGGAGAACTGCTCAAGTGAAGTATTTGAAACCGCAAGTGACTATTTTTTTTTTTTTTTTAAACTAACACAATTCTGATTGGGGGGCAGTTGAGGGCAGCCTATTTTAATTGTTAATAGAAAAATGAACTGACCACTCAAGGCAGAAGGGCAGCTGAGGAGAGTCCATAGGTTAGAAAACCATTGTGGAATGAACATATGTGTCTATCATAACCCTGATCACTGTTTATGCCTGCGGTGTCTTTCACCCTCCTTTCTCAGGCCTTGCCACTTTGGGCTGTTGGCACAGTCTGTGTTTGTACACTGTCTAGCATAATGGAGCACCCCGCCCCCCATCAGGGTCTCTGTTCACTACTGCAATATGCATTAGAAAACATAGTAACTGCTAAAGTCCTCCAATTTCAGTTTCAAGGTCTCACATAGGCTTCCTCCCATCATTTGGGGTAGCAGTGTGAACTAGTAGCTAGAGCACTAGCCTAGGAGTCAGGAGATCTGGGTTCTATTCCTTATTCTGCCACTGGCCAGCTTGCAGAAGTCACTTCATTGCCCTGTACCTCAGTTTCCCCATCTGTAAAATGGGGCTAATGCTACTGACCTTCTTTGTAAAGAGTCTTGATCTACCAATGAAAAGCACTATGTAAGAGCTAGGTATTGTTTAAGTAACTAGTTAGTTATTTTTAAAGCATTGATCAAATTGTCTCAAGGCCACTAAGAGTCACTTCAGCCTCCACAGATGTCCTGCAGAAGAGGAAGGGGAGGAGAGAAGGGTTTGTGGCATTTGTTTCTTTGTAATGCAGAGAAAAGGCCTAAAAGATTTTGGTTCCGTTTCCCTAATTATTTTCCCTTCTTCTTTCTTGTTTTTCACTAGCAATTAAGGTCCTGGGTTTTTTCCCTGGGAAACTCTCTGGATGATTGGGCAGTTGGGACGTGTGGTTATGACATTACAGATACCACAGAAACAAAACCCAAAACACTGCGAAGGCAAATGATTTTTATTCAAGCTGTTTGAAAGTCTTTGGTTTTGTTAACCTCTAAGAATCTTTTCATTACAACAACCTCAACCCCTTCAAATTAAGAGAACCTCTCCAGGAACATACAAGAGGGCCTGGGAAAAGCAGAGTTTACATTCCTAATATTTCTAAGATAAAACAGGTAAACTGCCCCTCCCTCTACCCCACTAAACTTTTGAAAGGAACCAACTCATTTCCCTCTCCACTCCACTTCCCCCCCCACGCCTTGTGCAGGGACATTTCAGATGAGTGTTTAGATCTGAGCACTTTCTAGTTGTGCATTAAGTGCTGGGGCTAACATGATTCATTCTCTCATCTTCTCACCAGGTGGACACTTGTCTGCATTAGATATGTACGCATTACACGGTATATCAGCCACAAAGATTCTAAGTGCTAGAATGAAGTATAGAGAAACACCCCTTTCTGCTGATTGGTTACTGTTTGCCTTTCAGAGAAGGCCTGCTTCTCTGTTCCTATTTTCTTTTTCAAAAAGCTGGCTTGTTTTCCTGCAACTGGCCAGGTCTACATTACATAGTTAGGCTGACGTAAAGCAGCTTACATTGTCCTAACTATGCAAGTGTCTACCCTACAATGGTGCTCCCACAGATAGAAGTCGCCCACTACATTGACTAATAACTCCAGCTCTGTGAGGGGCGTAGCGCTTCGGTCGATGTAGTTAGGAGAACAGTGTCTGTCTGTGTAGACACTGTGCTACTTACATCGCCTGATGGCTGTCTGCCCCCACACAGGGACTGACAGCTCCCCTTCACCACCTCCCAGTGTGGGATTGTATGGGAGGGGGGACTCAAGCTCTCCTTCCCCCTCTCAATCTCTCACTGGAAGGTAGCCAAGCGCGCGCGCGCGCTCTCTCTCCCCCCCCCCCCCCCCCCCCCCCCCCACCTGTGAGCCCAGGCACCTGGCCTCAATTTCACAGCAAGGAGTCTACCAGCAGTGAAACTTACAATGTCAGTTTCACTGTTCCTATTATTTCACCTTTGGTCACCAGAGGCTGTCAGCCCCAGGGCGAGGAGGAGAGGGGGAACACCAGCTGTGAGCCCTGCACTGGGCTGACAGCCAGAGACAAAATGTGAAATACCAGCAGCTATGAAACTGACAAGAATGTCAATTTCATTGCTGGCAGGGGCCCTGCTGTGAAATTGAGCCCTGTGCCTGACTCACAGCTGGGGCTGTCAAGCGGTACTCCAGCTGTGAGCCCTGCACAGTTGTCAGTGCCCCACAATGCCCCACTTCAATGGGTGCAAGCGCTCCTGATGAGGATGCACACCACCAGCAGAAGGAGGGTACGGTGGACACCAACAACCAATTTAATGACTGCAGTGGCTGTAGGTCGACCTAACTTAAGTTGACCTAATTTTGTAGTGTAGACAAGCCCTTAGTTCTCATGTAGTTCGGTGCCTATACAAGTAATTCTATCAAACAACTGGGGAATGGTGGGGATTTTAAAGCCCCAATACCAAATGCTTGATTAGAAAGAGATGGGTCCCCTAGGAAAGCATGAAGGAGGGGAGAAGCCTGCAAGCAACAATGGAGTGAAGACTGAATAAAGCGGAGAAGCCTGAGAAGAAATGTTCACATGCAGCAGTTTGGTTACAAGGCGCAGCCTACTGGCCTCACCCTCACCAACTGCATTTGCCCAGCACCAGCTTAGAGAGGAAACGCAGTAGTGGAAAGTAACCCACCACTTACTGGCTCAGCTTGGGGTTTGCATCTCTTGATTTCTCCATTTTACATTAGCAAAACTAGCTGTCCTCTCCCTCCCTGACCTTTGGGGAAAAAACATAACTACAGGGGCCTGCCTGAAGCTGGGGTTAAAAACTGGGAGTAACACCACCAGTTCTGCAGGTATCTTAGCCTTACACAGGGGTAAAATAAATGGAGTTGGAGAACCAACCCCGTACAAGTCCCTCAGACCTACCAGTTCTTTCCCACGTCTGCTACAGCGGCACATTCCAGGGCCAGGTCAACAGCCAGATATCTATCTCCCCTCCACTGCCCAGGGCCAGCCTTAGGGGTGGGCCACCCGGGCGACCGCACAGGGGCACCATGGCCAAGAAGTGCCATGCAGCAGCGCAGAGTTGCCTGCGGGCGATGTACAGTCAGAAACTGCTCCTGGCTGGTAGGGGAGCGCGGGGGTATCCAGGGTTTTCCCTGCTCCCTCCTGATGGAGGTAGGGGGAAGGACAGCTGATGAGTACAGATATTGCTTCCTCCCCCCCTCCCCAACAGTCCAACTGCCCTCATATGGGGCTGCAGGGGGGGGGGGGATAAGGAGCAACATCAAGCGCTCCTGAGGGGTGCCCGGAGGGGCAGCGTCCAAGGGGGTGGGGAGCTGCGATGCTAGGTGCTCCGTGCACCCAGATCAGTTTCCCCACGTGGGTGCAAGAGGAGGGGGGGGGTGCAGGGGTTAGGGACACGGGGTGGGGGTGGGGGCGGGGGGGGCAGGGTTTAAATCCAGGGATTCACACAGGGGGGCGTCACCGTCTGCCCGGGGCTCTGCTCGGAGATCCGGGGGGAGGCGGCGGGGGTGGAGGGCAGCGGGGGGCTGGGGGGCTGCTCCCCCGGGACCCTCCCCTGGCTGCCGCCGGCGGGGGAGCGGTACCTGCTTGCGGGCCTGGATGACCTCGGCCACCCGGCTGCGGTACTTGTCGTTGCTGGCCTTGTTGTACTCGCTCATGGCGAAGCGCAGCGCCCGCTGCACCCCCTCGTCGTTCTCCTCGGCGTCCACCAGCCCCCCGAGCAGCCGCGGGGGCCGGTCCTTGGCCAGCGCCGCGCCGGCGGCCAGGGCCAGGGCGGCCAGCAAGAGCCACGGAGCGCCCATCATCCTGCACTGGCTGGGGCGGAGAGCGGCGGTGACAGGGGCCGGCCCTGCGCAGCGCTATATCCCCCTCGCCCGGGGGGCAGGCTCCGGGCAGGACCCGCCCCGGCCGGCCCACACGGCCGCAGCCTCCGCCTATCCCGGCTGCGGGGCGCCGGGGCACTGCCCCCAGCGCACACGCCTCCCCCAGCCCCCTTCCTGCCAACGCCGAGAGCACCGAGCCCGGGGGTCCCAGCGTGTGGCGCTGCCCAGGGACCGACCCCTGAGAGGGACCCCATCGCCCCTTGCCGTTTGCATCCCTCCCCCGTGGGGGGGACTTGCATTTGGCTTTGGTGACACATGGCCAAAGGGGGACCTGTCTGTCTGCAAACAGGCCTTGGAGACGTGGGAGCACATTTTAATTGGCGTCTTCTCCCTGCCCCTTAAAATGTTGAGTTTCTTTTTCTTTCCGCCATCGATGTTCCTTCTCGGGATGAAACAAACTCATCAGAATGTGGAATTCAAAACATCATCGGCCGGCTCTACTTAGCCCTTCACTTCATCTCCCCCGGCTTGACAAAACATGAACTAGACCTCAGCCCCCCAAATCCAGATTGCTTCATTTACAATGTAGCTGATATTTTTGAAGGGGCAAGAGGTAGGTTGCGTGGCATGCAGTGAATAGGGAAGGTAAAATAAATACCTTTGCTCCTTTTGGCCCAAGCGGTTAGCCATTTGGCACTTTGTAGGCAGATAAGGGGCAGATATTTATGTCTGGTGTTTATTTGGTGCAATCCCATGTAATTACAAAGAATGTTTCCCAGGACACAGTAGGAACAAACAACAGAAAGCAGTTTCCTTGCTCATAATTCCAAGCCTACCTTTTCAGCCAGCACTCTGCCCAAAGAAAATGCCCCTCTCTTGGCTTCCTCTATGCTACCAGAGCTTCTCTGACTTTTCAGGTACTTTCTCTTGCCTGTCTGCTTCTGACACACACCGACACTTACCGCTGCAATCCAATCAATGCACTATCCCCTGCATTTGCAATCACTTCTCAGGGAAATTCCTCTTATTCCTCCGCAATTAGTGTTTCCCCAGGTCTTCTACATGGCCAGTGCTTTGGGCGGTGGTTTCTCTTTTTCTCTGCTATCTTACTTTCTAAAGGAGCTTAATTGCTTCTTCCATTTAGCCATTCGCCTTGAAGAGGTCTCTGATCTATGAGCAACCACAGACAGGCACGATGGGAGCCGCCAACATAACAACATTGAGCAACTACATCATTCACCATCCAATACATGCACAGAAATATTGACTCAGATTGAGTAGTATGTTACTTCACAAGTTGCTTCGATGATTTCTATGAGGCTGTTTGCAGTGTGAGGCCTGGTCTGTGTTTACAAGTTTTCTGGCATAGTTCTGTTGTGGGGGGGGGAAATCACACCCCTAACCAAGTCCTGATTGATATAGCTATGCTGGCAAAAGCCCTAGCGTAGATGCATTTATACCAGGAAAAAAAAAGTCCTTTTGTTGGTATGATTTATTTTGATCAGGGAAGTATTAGTATAAGTATTCTGGCAAAAACATTCCTTTGCCTGTATAAGCTGCAACTCCACTTTCCAGTGTGGACTAGACCAAAGACGCTGTAGATCAGATGTGGGCAAACTATGGTCTGTGAGACCATCCTGCCTGGCTCCTGAGCTCCCGGCCGGGGATCCTAATCCCCAGCCCCTCCCCTGCCATCCCCCCTCCCCCGCAGCCATGCCACCGCACGGGCCATACTCTGGCCCGCCACTCCCACTGGGCAGCGTGGGGAGTGCAGCTGGCTCTGGCTGGGTGGTGTGGCTGCGAGCTCCTGCTGCTGGTAAGGGGGCAGGGGGTGGTTGGGTAAGGGAACGGCGGATCCTGGGGGGCAGTCAGTGAGCAGGGGATGGTTGGATGGGGCGGAGGTTCTGGGGGGGATGGTCAGGGGATGGGGAACAGGGAGGGTTGGCAGTGGGAGTCCCAGAGGGCCTGTCAGGGGGTGGGAGTGTGGATAGGGGTCAGGATGGCAGTCATTGGACAGGGTGCAGGGGCGGGTGTTGGATAAGGGAGTGGGATCCCATGGGGCAGTTATGGGCGGGAGGTCCCGGCGAGGGGGCAGTCAGGGGCGAGGAGCAGAGGGCAGTTGGATAGGGGATGGGAGTCCTGGGGGCGCTGTCAGGGGGCGGGGATGTGGATAGAGGTTGGGGCAGTCAGGGGACAGGGAGCAGGGGGGTTGGATAGGGGGCAGGAGTCCTGGGAGAGGGCGGTCAGGGAACAAAAAGCAGGGGGGGTTGGAGGTTCTGAGGGGGCAGTCGGGGCGGGAAGTGGGAGGGGGTGGATAGGGAGCGGGGGCCAGGTTGTTTGGGGGGCACAGCCTTCCCTACCCGGCCCTCCATACAGTTGTGCAACCCCGATGTGGCCCTTAGGCCAAAAAGTTTGCCCACCCCTGCTGTAGATCCAGAGTGAGAAATCTTGTCCTGAATTAGATAGGGTCCTGCAGAAGAAATAGTAGGCGATCATGTAATTAAGGATTGTACCCTAATGCCTACACACAAGAGAACAGAGTGAAGATTGAGCCAGCTCCCTTAACCTTGGCCCTTCTTGACTTCCGAGTGCTTTGCAGACTTGAGTCTCAATCCTGCACACCCTGATTGCAAAGTTGGGTGTAACATCACATCAGTTCATACAACTCCTCAAGGTCACTTTCTTACACAACACGAATTTCTTAGTGAAAACTCACACACGGGCTTTAACGGTGCAGAAGGACTCACCTCTGGCCCTTTGATTAGAGCTGGCTGGAGGACAGCAGTTCCATTTAGCAACAACTTCTGAGGTTTTGAAATTTGTTTTTGTTCTGCATGGGAAGGAAACCAAAACCTTTTGAATGTGTTCACTAAATGGCTGTTTTCAGATTGAAAAGCTCAGGGTTTCAATTTGGGGCTCGCTCGCTCTCTGACCAGAAGCGACCAGAGAGCTCTTGACCTCAGAACCCTCCTCTATAAAAACATAATTGAAACCAGTACGTCGCTGCCAGATGTTGTGGCTTTGATGAATCAGCTATTTTGACGAAATTTCATTGAATTGAAAATGTCCCACCCAGCTTCACTTTGCACCTCTGCAAACACTGGGGTTCCATTTCATCAAACTGATCCTCTTGGCACTTTTCTTGGGGTGTGTGTGCGCACACAACTTACATAGTCATCTATGTACTGGGCCCAGTCCTAGTCAATATATTCATAAATGATCTGGACAAAAGGGATAAACAGGGAGGTGGCAAAATTTGCAGATGATACAAAATTGCTCAAGATAGTGAAGTCCCAGGCAGACTGCAAAGAGCTAGAAAAGGATCTCTCAAAATTGGGGAACTGGGCAACAAAATGGCAGATGAAATTCAATGTTGAAAAATGCGAAGTAATGCACATTGGAAAACATAATCCCAACTATACATATAAAATGATGGGGTTTAAATTAGCTATTACCAGTCAAGATGGAGATCTTGGAGTCATTGTGGATAGTTCTCTGAAAACATCCATGCAATGTGCAGCGGCAGTCAAAAAAGCAAACAGAATGTTGGGAATCATTAAGAAAGGGATAGAGAATAAGACAGAAAATATCATATTGCCTCTATATAAATCCATGAAACACCCACATTTTGAATACTGCGTGCAGATGTGGTTGCCCCATCTCAAAAAAAGATATATTGGAATTGGAAAAAGTTCAGAAAAGGGCAACAGAAATTATTAGGGGTATGGAATGGTTTCCATATGAGGAGAGATTAATAAGACTGGGACTTTTCCGCTTGGAAAAGAAATGACTAACGAGGGGTATGTTAGAGATCTATAAAATCATGACTGCTGTGGAGAAAGTAAATAAGGAAGTGTTATTTACTCCTTCTCATAACACAAGAACTAGGGGTCATCAAATGAAATTAATAGGCAGCAGGTTTAAAACAAAAGGAAGTATTTTTTCACACAATGCAGTCAACCTGTGGAACTCCTTGCCAGAGGATGTTGTCAAGGCCACCTCTATAACAGAGTTCAAAAAAGAACTAGATAAGTTCATGGAGGATAGGTCCATCTATAGCTATAGGCCAGGATGGGCAGGGATGGTGTCCCTACCCTCTGTTTGCCAGAAGCTAGGAATGGGCGACAGGGGTGGATCACTTGATTACCTGTTCTGTTCATTCCCTCTGGGGCACCTGGCATTGGCCACTGTCGGAAGATAGAATACTGGGCTAGATGGACCTTTGGTCTGACCCAGTTTGGCTGTTCTTATGTACTTATAAAAATACAGGGCTGGAAGAAGCCCCTCAAGGCTCCTCCAACCTCTTTTCCCCCCCCTAGCTCCCCCGCACTGAGGTAGGATTAAGTCATCAAGTGGGAGTAAAACACAACTATTCATCTGTTTATAGTATTTCACACCCACTTTACACAGGTGCAAGGCAGTGGAGAAACATGTCCTTTAAGAAATCTATTTGTGTAACTGATTCTGACTTTTGTATGCAGTGGTGGTGTAGCCGTGTGGATCCTAGGATATTAGAGAGATGAGATGGATGAGGTAACATCTTTTATCTGACCAACTTCTGTTGGTGAGAGAGACAAGCTTTTGAGCTACACAGAGCTCTTCTTCAGGTCTGGGAAACTGATTCGACGTGTTACTGCTGAACACAAGCTTTGAACAGATTGTTTAACATAAGTAGTTAACCTAGGCCATGTCTACACCACTAAATCGGCACTGCTGCGATCAATGCAGCGGTGCCCATTTAGCGGGTCTGGTGAAGACATGCTAAGTCAATGGGAGAGCGTAAGTCACCGCTGTAAATCAACCTACGTTACATCGACTTCAGTATGTAATTTATGTAACTGAACTAGCGTAACGTAAAATGACTTGCAGCATTAGTGTAGACCAGGCCCTAGTATTTAGCAGTGACACTTGGGCCACGTCTATACATACTGCGCTGCAGCGCGGATGGTGAAAACGCATTATGCTGACGGAAAAGAGCACTCCCATCAGCATAAAGAAACCCACCTCCACAACAGCATAAGCTACGTCGGCAGGAGAAGCTCTCCCATCAGATTGGCCGCGTCTTCATTAAGCGCTATCATGGTGCTGTAAGTGTAGACAAGCCCTGAGTCCGTTTCCCAGACCTGAAGAAGAGCTCTGGGTAAGCGCGAAAGCTTGTGTCTCTCACCAACAGAAGTTGGTCCGATAAAAGATATTACCTCCCCTACGTTGTGTCTCTGACTTTTGTAAACCTACTGTACAAACCTACGGTATTAATGCAATCCTAGAAGTAATGTAGAACCCCCTCCCAGTGACTGTCCAGAAGAGGCTAATGCAGCCAGGTGAGGCCGTCTGTGACAATGAGCCAAAAAACCCCAAAGATTGAAGCACAAGGGCACAACTAAAAAAGATTCAAATGCCTCACTCTTAGCCAAAATAAAGTGAAATCAAATCATTCATCATAATAAGTGCCCCATAGCCCCTGCAAGGAAAGACCAAGGATATTTTGATTACTCTAAAATATTTGCAAGCATTTCAGCCAACACGATCAAGTTTCAGAAATCTTATCTTCCTTATCTCCTCCGTACATAACGTACCTTCCTGGCTTCAAAAAGCGCAGTAACAGAAGCGGAGATTGTGACATTTCACAATCTGCCCTGGAGCTGGCGTGGCGCACGCGCATTGCTGTGCTGCCACAACACAGATTAAGGAACTGATTGTGACTTTGAGTCACCGTTCAGTCTTTTTCCTCTCCTCGCTCCATGGGGGAAGTGACCTGCTGGTGGAATGTATCCATAATACAAGAATAAGGGGCCACCAAATTAATAGGCAGCAGGTTCAAAACAAACACAAGAAAGTATTTTTCTTTTGCGCTGTCAACCTCTGGAACTCCTTGCCAGAGGGTGTTGTGAAGGCCAATACTATAACGGGGTTCAAAAGAGCGCTAGATAAATTCATGGCGGATAAGTCCATCAATGGCTATTCGCCAGGATGGACAGGGATGGTGTCCCTAGCCTCTGTTTGCCAGTAGCTGGGAATGAGCAACAGGGGATGGATCACTTGATGATTCCCTGTTCTGTTCATTCCCTCTGGGGCACCTGGCGTTGGCCACTGTTAGAGGACAGGATACTGGGCTTGATGGACCTTTGGTCTGACCCAGTATGGCTGTTCTTATGTTCTTATGTCTGTTTCCATGTTCTTCTTGCTTCTAAGCTACAGCCTTGGAAAGGCATCAGTATTGCTTATTATTATTTATATTACCCTAGTGAATTGCGATCATGACCTGGGACCCCCATTGTGCTAGGTACTGTACAACCACAGAATACAGGACAAAAGACAGCAGATGATCCAGACAGACCAACGGGTGAGCGCAAGGAAACAGTGGGACAATACGGGTCAGTGTGACAGTCAGGCTGTGGCCTCAGCACACCAGCGGCCTAATTGATGCCTAGAAAAAAATTAACAACACAGTTTTGAGAAGGGATTTGAAGGAGGACAAGGAGGTCGCTTTATGAGGCGCTCCTTCCAAGCATGAGTAGCAGCGTGTGAGAAAACACACAGGTGCCTCTGATCCTTTGGGTGGAAGGCAAGTCTTCCTGATTGGGCTGAAGCCTCTATCATAGGGGAAGGGATGAGCATGCATTCTTTGCATTATGCCTTAAAATCATAATGTTCCTACTGCAATTAATACCCCTCACTGCTCCTCAAAGGAGGAGTAGGGCCCAGGCATGGGAGGAGGAGGAGAGCCGGTAGCTCCTTCAGGCGCTCCACACCCTGTGTGGACAGCAGAGCACAGCACAGAGGACACTGGCAGTTGCCGTGGGGATGAGGCCTGCTCTCCCCCCTCTCCCCCCCCCCCCCTGCATGCTGGAGCTTTGTGGCATTTCCAGGTTCTGCCCCCTTCCACCGTTTGGATTTGCTCCCCTCCTCTGGAGGAAATGATGCCGGGAACTGGATTTTTTTTTTTTAACCTGTTCAGGTGCTTCTGTAGCTCCCATCACCAACGTGCCTCCTGCACATGAATGAATTCTCCTCTGAGCGAGCGTCCATGCCCAGCCCCATTTCACAGATGGGGGAACAGAAGCACAGCGCGATGAAGCCAAGGTCACCCAGGGAGTCTGTGGCAGACTTGGGCACAGAACCCAGGTCACCCAATTCCTAGACTGGTCCCTTTACCAGGTATCCTTACCTGCCCGGAATATTACATGGGGAAGAGCAGCGGTTAATGGAGCATTGTGGCAATAACCAGAGAGGGCGGGAGGGCACTGCTCGGTAGTCAAGAGGTGGCAACCATGAAATGGTTTAGAGACGCACGTACACTCGGCGGCTGCAGCCTTGTAATGAAAATGAGGGCAGTGTGCAGTGACTGGAAAGGCCGTGTGGTGCTTGCTAAGCAGAAGTAATGTGCAGTGTGAGAATTACCGCAGGAACAATCCCTGAAGTTGGCCACCTGCTGGGCAACTCATTTGATGGAAGCAAAATGTGACAGTTGTTTATATCACTGGATACTTGTGCCCCACAAAAGACATGTACTGTAGTATGCAGGGAGAAAGAACCACCGTGTGTAAATTTAGAGCTGAATCCATGGAAATCAATGGGAGTCTTGCTCCATTTTCTTCAATGGGCTTTGGATCGGGCCCTAACTGTTTTTAAATCCTTGTAGTGGTAGAGTTAGGTGTTCTGTCTTGCATTGTCAATGCCTGATACTTGAAGAAACAAGCCTAATGTGTGGTGATCAGTAATAGGCCCTGCTTTCATGAAGTACAATCTCCCCTCAACCTCTGTTCTAGCAGCTGAATTCCAGCACTGTTCCCAGGCTGCAGTACAAACCTGTGGGCTGTACAGTATGGCCAGGGAAATTAGAAGGTTGTAATGAAGACGGGAGGATTAGAGAGTCCAGGGCATGTTTTCGAACAGGCACATAGGGTTTGAAAAGCAGTGGGCCAGCGTCCCCGTTGCCTGCAGCTTCTGTAGTCATTTATTCAATGCAAAGCTAGTGCAGTTGGTGTAAGATACTGCCACGTCAATATAGTAATGTTACAGTCGCGTTGCTCTGGTCTAAAGGAGTAGGCCTGGGGCAGAGCAATAGAGAATCTGTCCCAGTGAATCCCATTTAAAAGCGAAAATCTTGCCCAACTTGAAATTATTATGGTGTATTTATTTATGATACTGTAGCATCTAGGAGCCCTCCTCACATATCAGGACCCCGCTGTGCGAGGCGCTTTATAAACACAGAGCAAAAAGACTGTCCCTGCCCCAAAGATGTTACCTATTAACGGAACTTCACAGCCATCTGTGACAGACCCAGACCAGTGGGGTACAGGAGTCTGGTAGAGGGCAAATATACTGGTCACTGGATGAGTAGTTTTCTGTTCCCTGAGTGACCAGAGCAGGGGCTGCACTAGAGTAATCAGGAACCTGCTAGAACCAGTTAAGGCAGGCAGGCTAATTAGGACACCTGGAGCCAATTAAGAAGAAGCTGCTAGAATCAATCAAGGCAGGCTAATCAGGGCACCTGGGCTTTAAAAAGGAGCTCACATCAGTTTGTGATGTAAGTGTGAGGAACTGGGAGTAAGAGGTGCAAGGAGCTGAGAGTGAGGGAGTGTGCTACTGGAGGACTGAGGAGCATAAGTGTTATCAGATACCAGGAGGAAGGTCCTGTAGTGAGAATAAGGAAGGTGTTTGGAGGAGGCCATGGGGAAGTAGCCCAGGGAGTTGTAGCTGTCATGCAGCTGTTACAGGAGGCACTAGAGACAGCTGCAGTCCACAGGGCCCTGGGCTGGAACCCGGAGTAGAGGGCGGGCCCGGGTTCCCCCCAAACCTCCCAATTGACCTGGACTGTGGGTTCTTCCAGAGGGGAAGGTCTCTGGGCTGTTCCCACATGGTGAATCTCTAAGGCAAGAAAAATCCGCCAATAAGCGCAGGACCCACCAAGATAGAGGAGGGACTTTGTCACACATCTCATTGAAGGTTTTCAAGTAATGTGTTGAGTTCTCTGCTGGGGTGTTCCATTGATTTACATGAAGTACACTCCTTCACCCTACAAGTGAATGTGGCCCCAAAGCTCCAATGAAGTTGATCCAGGTGAACTCTCTCTCTATATATGTACTGACGATTCGAATGAGTCAGGAATTTCTCAGTGACTCGGGAGTTTTAAGTCAGAAAATGCCAATTTGACAAAACCAAAACTTTTCATGGTTTTGATGACATTTTTTGGGAGAGAATTTCTCAGGTCCAGTATGGAGTTTCTGGCGAGAGAGGTCCCTCCCCTCTCCCAGAATAGCCAATAGCATGGTGGTTTGGGCACTCGCTGGGGATGTGGGAGACCAGGTGAAGGCAATAAGTGTCTCCCCGTTTGCTCTGTTTTTTCACAACAAAAGGTCTCAGTTTTGTCCTGATATGACCAAGAATATTTTTTTTTAAATCCTTCAAAATGTTCGCAGGACGGGAAAACCATTTCCCACCCAGCTCTATTCATGACTCAGAAATGGAGGGAAGGAATTGACCAGAGTCCGGGCAAAAGATTGTTGCCCATAGGAGGAGACAGACAGATGGACACAGGAATACAATGAATCTCTCCTGGTTGGTTCTACACAATCAAATGCATTCACTAAGAGGAGTTGATTATACCTGAGAGGGGGCAAGGCGCTCTTCGTGTGTTTAAATATGAGGCAAAACTATGAAGTAAATGTTATAGATATGGGCTGGAATGTTCTAAGAACTTAAAGCAGCCACGCTCAGATCCTCAAAGTATTTTGGCACCAAATTGCTGGTTCTGGGCCCAGTTCCCATTGGATTTCAGTCAGATCTAAATGCCTCTCTCGCTTTGGCTCTAGTGAAATCTCGGGCTTATAACTGCAATTGAACCAACTCTTTTGGATGCCACAGTGAATCTGTGGCCCCTAAAATAACTCCAGCGGGCCTGGCCATGCCTTAACTACACAGCCCCACCTTGGGCCAGTATGGAGATGCACAGCCCTCGGGGAGCGCTGGAGACATTACGCAAACCCAGGACTTGTCTGCACTGGCATTTCACCAGTGCACACCATAGTGCAGGCCTGGTTTACACCTGTGTAGCACCATTTGGGGTGAGTTACACTGGTGTGAATCGTGCTGCACCAGCATCAATTGTCAATATAAAGGTGACACCGATATAGCTACCCCAGGGGTTAAAATGGCAGTGTAGGTGTCACAGACTGACAATATCCTGGACAAACCTTACGGAATTAAGACAAGCTGCATTGAATTAAGTTAGACCTTATTGAATTAGGTTAGTATCTTTGGGGTCCAGGGTATTAAAAATGCAGGTGTATCTGTTTCTAAGGCACGTCCATCTCCAACTATTGGCTGTATGCAAACAAAGCTTACCTATCTACCTACCCTACTGGCCCCATCCGACTCCCGTCTGCTAACTTCATTCTGCCTAGCTCTTGAAAGAGCTCTATTTGCATTGAAAACAAGGCAGTTTGGCAGGCGTGTGCAGTCTCTTAATCCAAAGTAACTGTTTCTCTACAAAGCTGACCCCTCCATGACCCTCACGGAAAGCAATTACGGCAGTAGATGGTGGTAGGTACAATAGAACAAGCACAACTGAAAAACTAAACAGCTGTTTTAAATTAATCTTAACCTCCAGAGCAGCAAAAATCTCCCGGAGGAGACAGTGCAAGCTGCTGTTTGACGCAGGGCCAGATCCTTAACTGGTGTGCCTCGGCGTCGCTCCACTGACGTTAATGGGAACCAAGAGCCAGGCCTGCAGCTAGTCTAAATCAATGCAGCACCATTGTGTCCAGTTCTGGCCTTGGGGGTTTTTTCCCTGCCCTGTAAATAAACAACGTGCTGCATTTTGGAGAAGTACAGCTCGGAAAGGGCTGGCGTCCTGTGATCCAGATCCGAACTCAGTCAGCAGTGCGTGAGGCAGCTGTGGGGAGTGATTCATATTTGAAGAGACAAATGGCCCCGTTGGTTTCATCCCTGTGTTTAAGGCCCTACATTTTGGGGATTTACCAGTTTTTCTCCAAAACATTCCTGGGTTTTGAAAAAGACGGTTTCCGGTTTTGAATCTTTTTTTTTTTTTTAACCTGAATTTTGGCCTCCTGATGCTAGCCCTTCAGTATGGCTCTGTCCACTTCCCCTGCCATGCTCTGTACATGCTTTGTGCCTCTGTGACTCCAGGACTTGTCTACACTAGGACCCATAATTCACCAGCAGTTTCAGATTCTCAACCTGGCAACCTTAAGGAAATGAAACTTGCCCCTTCTACCTGCACACACACTCCATCCCCCACTCTCTCTCTCTCCCCTCCTCACCTCCCCCCAGTGTGACAAGCTCGGAACACACCGCACCTTTGACATTGACTAGCACCGTTAAGGTCCAACTGTGCTCTCCTTAAACCTCAGAACAGCCCTGTGAGATGCACCAAAACAAATCCATTACTTAGAATGGCTTTAAATGAGTCCTTGAGGACCAGCTCCTCAAAAGAGCTCGGCGCCCAGGGTGCTGGGTTCTTTTGAAAATGTGGTCCTTATTTTCTGACCAGTGACAAAAAAATTTGACTAATTTATTATAAATGACTTGAAGTCTAGCTCTTAGCTAGTGCTTTTCATTGGAAGATCTGAAAGCGCTTTACACAGCAGGTCAGATGGGGAAATTGAAGCACAGGGAGGTAAAGTGACTTGCCTAAGGATATCCAGTAGGCCAGCAGCAGAGGTGGGACTAGAACCCCAATCTCCTGACTTCCAGTCCAGTTCTCTAGCCACAAGTCAGGTCTAGTAATTAAGAACCAGGCAACAGATTTAGCCTTGTTTTAACTTAGTAATTAAATTACTAAGATTTCCCAGTCCTATATAGTTCCTGTCTATATTCTCCCCCGGCCCCTGATCCAAGGAAGTTCTGCCCAGTTTGAATCCCCTTCACTCATATAAATGATGGGAATACCCTGGGTGTGGCTAATGTATCGTTGTGAAAACATTTATATTAATAATTCTTGATGTTAAGTCATTCTGAATGAGCACAAGAGAACAAGTCATTATGTGACTTCTTAGTAAATAAAAACTATTAAGTCACTTCCAGAACTCTGTGTAAGCTCGAAAGCTTGTCTCTCTCACCAACAGAAGTTGGTCCTATAAAAGAGATTCTCACCCACCTTGTCTCACGAATATCCTGGGATCAACATGGCTACAACAACGCTGCATACTGCAAAAATTGAGTCATTCTAAATAATCATCTAGGGCCATATTCAAATAGGGGGAGGTTTTAAGCAATGATTTCAATGGGGAATTCTGCTTGAAAACTGATGGCCCGTTATAGCTATTAACAAATACAAGTGATGAGGTAATTTGTTTCTTTGAGTGAGGTGATTTCTATTATCAGAAATACTGGGAGAGGGATAGAGTGACTGTGCGCTCAGAAACGTTACTGTGGGTTGCGTCCAATCTGGTTCTTAGATGATCCTAAACACTGTATTGCCATACATTTAAGAATAGCGATAAGTTGCTCCTGTTCTCTCTCTTTTTTTTTTCTCTTTCTCTGTCTGCAGAAGAAATAACTTGCCTTTTTTTTAATATTTTTGCTTATCAGTTTGCTCTTGTCTTTGTGTGCCCAAAGAAATGATTGGGACTAAGCTTAATCGAGGAAATGAGTTTTGCATTCAGTCCCTAATCCAGCAAGTCACTTAAGCACGTGCTTAACTTTAACCCTAGGAGTAGTCCCCGTGACTTCATGGAACCCCTTATGTACTTAAAATTAAACACGTGCTTAAGTGCTTTGCTGGATCGGGGCCCTAGTGCTAGCAGTGGCTAGGTCCATGGTCCGTTCTTATCTCTTGCAGAAGTGGGTTCCAAAGTCTGATCCAAAGAGTCAGATGTTTCCATAGAAATTTGATTAAAAGGCAAACAAAAAAGAGTCAGCGTCTAAAGATAAGAGCGATTCTCTGAGCTGGCTTTGGGCCATGCCTTCCTATCTGCTGCGCCCCATGGAGAGTAGCCAGCTCAATGGAGCAGAGAAGCCTCCAAACCATAGGGAAGCAGGGCCGACGTTGCTTGCTCTCCCACGGGCCTGTAGAAAGAGACCTGTGCAGGGCAAGCTCTGCAGGTGTGTGGGGTGAAAGCTGGGGTGGAGCTGGCGAGCAGCCTCTGACTACAGCACACTCTGTTCTGCACCTTGTGGATTTCCGCTGCCTGCACCAGCAGTAACTGCTCCAGTTAGGGGGCTTCTGCACAGGGATGGGGCTGCAGTCAACGGCTTCCAGTCCAGCCATTCTGCTAATGGGCAGGAAGCTCAGTGACCCTCCCAGAGAGGAAGGCTCTTCGGGTGGTAGATGGGTCTGTGTGGACTTCCCAGAAGCTGCTGGGTTACCAGCCAGGGCTCTTTTTCCCCTCCACGTGAGCCCAAACTGTTCCCATCCTCCCCCAATGCCTATAACTCTGTTAGTGCTCACTTGATGACCTTTGGAGGGGGGGAAGTTACCCTAATACGGGGTTCTCTGCCTTTGGGGGGCATGAAGCACATGATTCACTAAACACACAACACTGTCCATCCAAAAATAATGGAGGGAGGGTATTGATCAGTCCCTCATTTCCAGTCTGAATCCATTGCTTTGAGCCACAGAGACTCAATGACTTTGTTGTGGTCTGCTGCCCTGAGCATCTCTTTAGAGGGTTCATGGTTGTCTCCCCTCTGCCTAGTGGTAGCAGTTGTCAGGGCCGTGGACGGAAATCAGTCTGGGCAGAGGCTTATTATAACTTGTTTTCTTTACACCATATACGCCAGCCCCTGACCCGCGGTGGTCACACATTCTGCTAGCTCAGCATTTCTATGCCGCAGGCTCTGCTTGCCGCTTGGGAAGTGAAACCCTCTCCGTTCTGAAACATTCCAGAGCAGGGAACAACATGTTCTCATGGGACTGGATTGGACGCCCAGCTGTTTCTCATTAGAAATGACTTAGGACCTTTTCCACACTGTGCACGCGGGGGCTGAGAGCTTGACATCTTTTCAAGCTCTCAGTTGGCAAAGCACAAATTCTCAGGGAATCGCAGTCCTTCGGCGACAGATCCAAAGGGACCGGGTTCAAACCAGCGAGCAGTATTGGAGGTGCACATACGCACAGGGGGAAATTCAGCTGATAGATTACACAGCATTTGGGGGTCCTTTATAATGAAAGAGTAAAAAATCTGGGCATGTGCACTCGTGAGAAAAGAAGACTGGGGGGTGGGGGGACATGCTAAGTCTTCAAATATGGCTGCTATAAAGAGGACAGTGAGCAATTGTTCTCTACTGAAGGTAGGACAAGACGTTATGGGCTTAATCTGCAGCAAGGGAGATTTAGGTTAAATATTGGAAAAACCTTTCTAACTCGCAGGGTAGGTCAGCTCTGGAATAGGCTTCCAAGGGAGGCTATGGAATCCCAATCACTGGAGGGTTTTAAGAACAGGTGGGACAAATACCTGTCAAGGATGATCTAGGTTTACTTGGTCCTGCCACAGCACAGTGGCACTGGACTTAATGACTTCTCGAGGTCCCTTCCAGCCCTGCCTTTCTCTGAGGCTATGAAAGGTGCTCTCTGAATGGAAGATAGTACTATCATATAAATAAATATCAATGATCAATATTATGTGACAGCGTAATGAATATAAATAAATGTATAGAAAGCCTCTGCATTTTGCTGTCACCACTGATGTCAGGTGCTCTGAATTTATTGATAACTAAACATCCCTTGGGGGAACTGGGTTATGGGGCATGGCTGGCCTTCAAAGGGGTCTTCTTGCTTCCATGAGAACAAGGTCCGAGCAAGAGTCTGCGATATTTGTCATTAATTTACTGTTTTTCTCCAGTTAGAAAAGCTTCGCTCATCCAGTCAGGGCAGCGGAAACAACTTGGTGCGACTTAAGCACCTGGTCACACAGCACAGGTAGCAAGCAGGAGAAGCAGACGGCTCACAGACCGCCCCGTAAGCTGATGTTCGTTTGCACAAACTAGCAGGCGACTCTTGGGGAATAACAACCATATTCGCCGAAATTAGGATCAATTGTTGAGCAGAAAAAGGGCTCCGTTCACCGGATAATTGCTTTGCAATGAATGATTTGACCAGTAAAATCAAAACGAGCATGTGTCTTGTCTGTTAGGCTAGTAGGAAACTAACCATGCTAATGGTCATACTCCAAGTGACTGGGTACTGTTTATTGAGGAGGGACAGCTCAGTGGTTTGAGCCTTGGCCTGCTAAACCAAGGGTTGTGAGTTCAATCCGTGAGGGGACCACTTGGGGATCTGGGGCAAAATCAGTACTTGGTCCTGCTAGTGAAGGCAGGGGGCTGGACTCGATGACCTTTCAAGGTCCCTTCCAGTTCTTGGAGATGGGATATCTCCATTAATTAAATTAAAGAGTTGGGATGGGAGTTTTATTGAAACCTAAGGGAATCCCATTGAAATGCACTGGGGAGTTTGGTGCCCAGCTCCTTTAGGTGGTTCCAAAAAATCCCAGCCCTGCACTCTGGGGCTGTGTCTCCACTTGGAGCTGGGGGGGGGGGGTGATTTCCTGCTCACCTAAACATACCAGCGCTAGCTCTCTTTGAGGCGGTGCGCTAAAAATAGTAGGGGACCAATGGTAGTACAGGTAGCATCAAGCAGCAGCAGGGGGAGCCACCCCACATACATACCCATGAGGTCCAGGCCAGCTAGCCCGTGCCAGTGCTCTCCGCTGCCCATGCTACACTCCTATTTTTGGCACACTCGCTCAATGAGAACGAGCATAAATCTGTCTACCCGGGCTGGGGATCTCACTCACCCGCAGCTCCAAGCATAGACGTCGCCCTGACCCGGATCCTGCACCACTGAAGTCAAGGGGAGCTTTGCCATTGACTTTAATTAGCATAGGATTGAGCCCTAACTCTGTCCGCTCTTGAGACATTCGTTGAAAACCCCCCATGAAATTAATTCAACGGATTCATCCTAACCCCCGACTGGAGTTCTGGCCACTTCACAAACCCACTGTTCAGATTTGGCACAGTGGCAGCTCCGTGTTCAGAAAGTGCCCTCCACTGGAATAATTAAGATTAAGAGGCTTAGGCACAACTTTGCTAGAAAACATGCAGTTACCCGCCACATGCCATACCCAAGCTGGGTCTGTTAGGCTCTTGGTTTTATGAGCATTAAGCCTCATGCAAACATAAATCAGGCTACGTTTTTATTCATTTCCCATTTTTACAAGAGAGCTTTGTTGTAAACGTCTATTACATTATGTCTGTACTTGCAGATCATGTGAAAGTGGAGGAGTAGCATATTGTGACGGCAGCGTCACGAGGTGGTGCTGTTACGTGTAGTCGTCCGAGGTTTTATTTCCATGGTGTGTGAGCCAATGTTCAGTCTTGGGAAAACATGCTGTGTTGTAGTGGGTTTTTGTTTTGCAAGGTTTTGCATAGAGGCAGTGATTGACCCTTGGAGAGAGAGCTGTGTGTGTAGCAGGAGAGTTTGCTCTCTTCCATGGGCTCTGATCGGAGTCAGCGCTCCCTGGGAAGTGGGATTTGACTCTGCGCAACTGGGAAGATGTCCTGTAAAGCCTCGGACATTTGCGACCACTACACAGTGGGACAAAATGCATCAGAATGGGATGCTGTTGCGGGGTGACACTGGACAGTAGTGGGATAGAGATACTGCTACGCCTGCAGTATTACATTTATGAATGGTTGGGGTATGACTTTGTTCTATTCCAAGGGATGGGGGTGCACAGCTCCTCCAGGAACTCAAAACAGTGAGAGGGAGATTCAGACTGTGAACAACTCCAGAGAGGTACCACCCACTGGCGTGGTTTGCATGTGCTGGTTCAAACTGGGTTTTCCAGAGACTAGGAAACAAAGAAAGGGCTTGTAGTATAAAAGGATGAGCGTGAAGCAACCCAGGCCTTCTTTTTGCTCCAGCAAAGGGACATGAACTTTTGTCCAAGTGGGCCCCAATCCTGCTGAAGGGCCGGAGGGACTTCGGCTGCTAAGGCACCATAAGACTGATGGGTGATTCCTGGTATGTTTAGTGTGTGTTTAAATCTGTTTATTTGGGTTTTTTTTTAATGTTTTCCCTGTAATGCTTTTGCCCTATGAATAAATGTGCTTGCTTAGAAAGAGTTGTTTGGATTACTGGTAGATCACACCTATCCTAACCCTCAGACAGAAAACAAAGCACAGGCACTGGTCGTTTGACAGACTGGCTTATTGGGGCTATCACAGTGTACGGCAGCCTCAAAAACTCCCTGGTCAGAAGAGAGGGGGGGACAGGTCCCTGCCCAGACACAGGTGATGGTTGCAGTCCTGAGCCTTGACTGGGCCCTCCTGGAGTGAACCATGGAGGGGGAACACAGGTGCAGTTACCCCAGAAACTGACAAACAGTATTATCGGCCCCACACATTCAAAAATCAGGAGTCAGATCCCCAAAATAATGAGATTTCCTTAAATCATGAGACTTTTTTTTAACTATATTTTGGTTGCTTTTATTTGCTTTCGGGGTTTTGAACCTTAAGGATACACTTTGGTCACACTTTCAAGCTTTTCTCTGCAGTCATGAGGACGAGAACTGTTTTGTTTTGTTTTCAAAGGAAAGCTGAGAGTCGCATATTCACGTGACTCCAGGAGCTGGGACTTTAAGACATGCACCCAATATCGTGAGATTAATCACAAAATCCTGAGAGTTGGAATTATTTGGGGGCAGTTCTCTGGCCTGTGTTATACAAGAGGCCAGACAAGATGATCACAATGATCCCTTCTGGCCTTGGAATCTATGAACACTGGGACAATGATGAGTAATTCTGACAATACTCCAGCACAACACTAATTCAGAACCCTGAGGGACATTTAATAGTGCTAGATATCATTCCTTCTTTCCCTTATAAACAGAACGTACACAAAAAAACCCCAAACAAACAAGGAGTCTTCACTGGAGGCAATGAGGCCACTTACATGGATAAAGTTATTCACAGACCTCTTTACTTGCAGGATCAAAGCTCTTAACACAAAGTTGTTTGTTTTTACATAAGTCTCAAGTCTCATTTTGATGATACACAGACATTATGATTTCCGCCCTTCCTCTTTTCTAAAATGGGTTGTTTATAGAAGAAATAAAGAGAAGTTTCACAGCTGGATGCGGCAGTAAATCAGCCACCTTAACTCTTAATATTTTCTTTCCACTTCTTTTTGGTCGTCTTGTGCCATCCTAAAGGAAAAATACAGGGCAGAAATTCCACCCACATGTGCTGTTTTGTGTTAATATTCCATCAGACATGCAGCTGTTCCCTGCTAGAAAATTGGTCTATAACCATAAGATCATATTAATCAAAGTTGTACTTATCCAGCTGCAAAGAAGAGAGAGTCATTTATTATTATAGCACTTAATAATACCCAGCATCTTTCATCAGTAGATCCCTAATCACTTTAAAAAGGAGATCTCTACATTTCATCAAAAAATGTCCAACCAGCTCTATCCAAAATCACTGATCGCTTTGAAAATTCAGGTCACAATTTGATACAGCATCTGCTGTTACCAACATCAAAGGACGTTAAACTAAGACATTTCAGAGGAGAGCACATCTCTTTGGTTTTACCTGCTATCCCAGGGAAGAATTTAGGCAGCCAGTTACTAAATTGGAGAAGTGGATTTCATGTGCTTGACCTAATTTGAAATCGTTCAGGATTGGTCCCCACACCCTAAAACACTTCTGCCAGAATCCATTTGTGTCGAGTAGTTTTTGAAGTCATCTTTGGGAAGAAAAGATGAACGTTACAACAGGAAGCCACTGGTAAAGGCTGTTCCTTCATAGATACATTTTTTTTTTAAGGTTTTGAACCAATAAATTATCAGTTGATCACCCCAAAAGAGGCCAACTGAGGTTGGCTGTCAGCCAAAGGAGGGTGCAAGTGGGTAGATTATCTTCAGTGGGCTTTGAATCAGGCCCTCAGAAAATCCAGAATCAGAGGTAGAGATTCTGAACGTGGCTTATGCTCTTTTAGTTCATTCTGTTATTCTTTCTTTCTCAGTTTAGCATATTTCCCTTCATTTATAGGTGAAAAAATCCTTCCAGTGGGTCATTGTTAATAAAGACAAAGGAAAATTCAGAGCTCTTTCTGACTGATTAGCATTAATGGCCCGTTCCATAATCCCTTTCACCTGAGCTAATACCATTCACTAATCCCGCATTACACATAATTAACAATGTCCATTTTAATACTGTCAGGAATGTGGCGAGAACCTTTGCTTTCTTTTTTTTTTTTTTTTTTTTTTTTAAGGCTTTCACTTAGACAAGAGTAAAGCATTTCAACACTCCTACTGGGCTTAGCCTGATGACCAGCTCCCATGTCAGGTTATCCAAAGGTGCGTGAGCTGTTTTAGCCTGATACCTGAACTGAAAAAGAGATGTCCCTTCGTCAAGACTGGATTAAGGCATCAGCACTATAGGTCCGTGCTTAGGGCCCAGCTTCTGGAGTCACGTGATGAAGTCAGAGGAATCTCACCTTTCCTGTAACGGGCCTGATTATGTGCTGTGTCTCCAGAGCAAAGAAGAAGCAGACCAGAGAAGATGGGGCAAAAGCCAACTTTGTGCCCTCCGAATCCAGGGCTTTACAGGGCCCGTTTGGGACCACTGTGTAAGTCACAACAGCCTCCCCACTGCTGCCCATGTCATGCAGTGCAACCCAGAGTGAATACAGACTGGTATGAAACAATCCGAACTATGGCCCCAGCTCCCTGGCTTCACCCCCAGCACCTCCCGCATGCAGCTGCTCCTGGAGGTTACCTATAGTGGTCCAGCGCAGTGCCTGAGTTGGGGGAATTACCTGTTCACAGCCCCTGTTGGCCATTGGAGCAGGGGTTACAATCCCGTCCTATGTTTCTAGTGCTGGTCTATATTAGAAAACTTGCCCCAGTATAATTACATCGCTTTGTAGTTATTCAACTTGTTTTATTGTTTTATCTGTTCTGGTGCATTTAAATTGAAGTAGCTGAATAACTATTTGAAATCATAAAATGGCGTATTTTTCTTTTAAAGAAATAATGGACTTAATAAAACTTGCACTGTCAAGGAGAGGGCTGGGTCGTACAGGGCATACATTTCTGGGGGGAAATCTAAGACTGGGGGTGTGTTGGGGTCACCCTGCAGAATAACCCAGGCTGGTGAGAGCCAGAGCGTAACCCATGTGTATCTGGCAGGCTCCAGTTACACACAGACACTCAGGGTGTGGCTTGCATGCTGGAAGGGTGTTTGTGAGCAGCGCAGGTGGGAGCTACTTCAGCAAGGCATTGTAAGGCCCCCAAGGTTGCAGGGCAGGGGTGACACAGCCCCCCACTGGTCTGGATTGTAGCCTGGATCTGATTTCTTTGAAATTGTAAAATTCCTAGATTTGGAGACGACAAACAATATGGTGACCCCAACGTTGCAAACCAGGGTAGACAGCATGTCGTAACCCATTCAGCAAAGGATAGTTCTCAACGCAGGGAAGTACCCAGACTAAAGGGAATATACTGGGGTGTAAATTATCAGAGTTCCATTGACAGCTATGGCACTTAACACAACTGAGGGTCTTCCCCAGTATCGGGGTGGGCCGTTAATGAATGTTTAAAGCCGTGATACTCAGAGCGCAGGGGTTCAAGACCCAAAGGAGCCCGTCGTGTGAATTCACTGTTTCATTTTAAATATACTCACAGCAAAATGACTGACCAAGTATTATTATTTGATCGACTACAATTGGTTAATAACGTGGTAAAAGCATCCTGATTGGTTAATAACTAAGACTGGTGAATAATTAAATCACACGGTGATTTAATATCACGTGCTGCAAAGAGCCGCAGGAGACCCATTAAAGGGCCACTTGCGGCTCGCAAGCCTCCGGCTGAGTATCACGGGTTTGAAGGCTAGGAGGACACCATGTAAACAGGAAAGTCAGGGTATATGGGATGAATTTCTCAGGTTCCTGCTCTGCCAATACTGGGCTGCTTCCAGGTTGGCGGGGAGGTAAATTCCTAGGGCAATTCCTGCTCCTCGGGCAATACCTACCCCCTCCCTTCATGGAACTCACATGACATTTGTAGCCCGTCACATTGTTCACTCTGCGTGTCTGTTATACCCCTGGGCATGTCTAGTTATACTGTAAGCCAGGGGTGGCCAACCTGAGCCTGAGAAGGAGCCAGAATTTACCAATGTACATTGCCAAGAGCCACAGTAATATGTCAGCCGCCCCACATCGGCTCCCGCCTCTGCTCCCAGCACCTCCCGCCCACTGGCAGCCCCGCCAATCAGTGCCTCCCCCTCCCTCACCTCCCGATCAGCTGTTTTGTGGCATGCAGGAGGCTCGGGGGGGGGAGGAGGGAGGAGCGAGGGCACGGCAGGCTCAGGGAAGGGGGCGGGAAGGGGTGGAGTGGGGGCAGGGCCTGTGGCAGAGCCAGGGATTGAGCAGTGAGCACCCCCCGGCACATTGGAAAGTAGCTCCAGCCCTGGAGTCGGCGCCTATACAAGGAGCCGCATATTAACTTCTGAAGAGCCGCGTGTGGCTCCGGAGCCACAGGTTGGCCACCCCTGCTGTAAGCTCTTCAGGGCTGGGACTGTCCTTTACTCTGTACGGAGCCTAGTGCAATGTGGGCCCTGATCCCAGTCGGCGTCCCTCCCTGGGCAACTATATAATTATAAATAATAAATCCTGGAGCCGATATCTCACCGAAAGCCACTTTTGAAAATGGGACGTCAGCTCTGAAATCACTTGGGAGCATTTGCAAACTTTCCCTCTGACTCAGGTACTTTTCACCCACCCGAAAGTCACACTTTAAAAAGCGGCCTCTGTCTTTCCTGCTGGTTTCATCCTGACGCACAGGCCAGCCACTGCACTGCAGCCCTTAGTCCATTCCAGTGGATTAGCCAAGGCACCGGAAAGTTCCTTTGCCCCGCTCAGTTCCTTGGGAACTGATTCAAAGCTCTCCCACTGCTTGGGTCAGTGGCTCCACCACAGGACGAAATGGTTCTGACACAGTCAGTGACTCAGTGACCGGCGGTGCCAGACTCAGACGTGAGGTGAGTGTGTGCAAATCCACTGAAGACAAAGCAAGTTCGCCCCCACACTCTGGGTCAGCGTTTGACCCCATCTCCAACCATCACATTTCTTACTCAAACCATCTCCCCAAGTCTCTAGGGGGGAAAATTCCATCCCCGCACCCAGCAATCATGCTGTGGTCTGTGGCTAGATTTCTCCTCTTGGAGCCACAGTGTTAATAACTGGAGGGGAAGGAATGTTCAGACCATTACTGAGTCATTCAATAGCTAAATAGCCAATGGTCCGTTCTGGACTCTGTTTAAAAAATAAAGAATAGCCGGGGGGGGCGGGGGGGGAATATCTGTGCGTAATAGACAACACAACTGACACCCTACATGTCTCTCTAATTCTCTGCAGCTTTGGCCTTGGGTACCATACTTCTGCGAAATTAGAGCTTTTCTTCACTGGGAATCTTTTCACTGACTTCCATGGGCCTTGGATCAGGGCCACGGGAGTCTGTTTTGCCAGACTCCCGAAACAGTGGTGTTCACATAATGCCACCGTTTGAGTAGAAATGTGCAGCTTAAATCTGAACCCTGCATGTCAGCTTTTCTGCGCAGAGCCAGCCAGGGTTTCAACTCTACATCCATGGAATGTCCAACTACAACAGAACCTATCATGTCGTTGCTTCACAGCATGTGCCAATACCCTCTGCCTGAGCCCAGATGCCCAGTTTTCTTCCTGACGCAGATGGATTCCATACTGTATATCTAGGCACCCAACTCCCAGGAATTTCAGTATCCATTCGACTTCTTTAAAAACCCCCGTCTTGAAATGTGTCACATCTGTGTTCTCTCGCCTTGAAACTGAAATCAGCCAAATCTTCTGCTGAGCCAGCAGCCGCCAAACAGCTTGCTCAGCCTAGACTGTGTGTGCGTAGAACATTCGGAACAGATGGTGAAATCCCCCCAATGCTCATCCGCTATAGGCCAAACACTTGGGAAATTAATGCTCCTGTAAAGCTAAAAGGTTGTAAAGCTGTCTAAGGTGACTCTAAAACCAAAGGGACTCAGAGACTGCAGTGATCAGTATAATATAAAAACAGATAGCTAGATGTCTGCTAACGCCACTAAAAATAACCTAAGATAATGCCTAGCTCTCACATAGTGCTGTTCATCAGTAGATCCCAAAGCACTTTATAAAGGTCAGTATCATTATTCCCATTTTACAGATGGAGAAACTAAGGCACAGAGAAGTGCAGTGACTTGCCCCATGTCAGAGGCAGAGCTGGGAACAGAAGGGAAAGTTTCTAGCCCTCACGACTGCAAAGAAAACCTTCCAGATGTGAACCGATTGTCACCAACTCACTGCTATCTTCCTGAGTCTGCAGACAACCTGAAACAAAGACTGTGTGAGCTGTGAACTCCCTCACCTCTTCTCATCCCACTGGGGTGTTAACTATGAAACCTGATGATGGCACTTTGAAATGTCAGCCTTCATTATTTTAATGGATGGGATGGAACGGCAGGACAGGAGTCAAGCCCTTTGGTAGGTGAGGATTGAGGAAATGCAGAGGCAAGAGCAGAAGAGACAGATGGTGGAGAGGGAGAGAAACAGAGAGGGGATGATGGGAAAGGAAGAGACACTAAAGGCAGGATGATGCCAAATGGGACAGCAATAGTCCTGAACGTATATTGATCATAGATAAACATTTAGGCTGGGATTCAAAGGGACCTAGGCATTTAGGGCCAGCATTCACTGAGAGTCAGTCAGTGAGAGCTCAGCATCTAATTCCCTTTGGGTGCTTGAAAAATCCCAGCCTTTGCTATTCCAGGAAAGCTGAATTCCCCCTCTGATACCTGTGCAGTCTCATGGGAATTCCACTGAGGATTGAGCAGGGGATCTTAAATTACACCTTGGTCCATGGATCCTCATTGAAAATGGAATTCAGCCTTCTCTGCAGAATGACTGGACACTGCTGACAGGAACAGGCAGGAAGGGCAGGCTAGTACCTGTGGTGTGTTGAGAGTTGTGTTAAAATTGTAAGCTGTCACTTGAAATGTCCAGGGTTTTCCTGGTCCTGCTTGCAGGCTAGGGGGCTCTGTAGAGAAGCATGAGATCTGGGCACAGCAGCAGTCAGTCTCCAGACAGCAAGCTAGGGTAAGGTGGGTTGATCTGTGCCTCTCTGGTTTTAGGGAGCAGCCTGCTTTGTCTCTCTTCTTTGGGGTTCTTGAGTATTATCATTCTGAATTCTAAGAAATAAAGTCGTGTTACACTGCAGCCTTCCAGCAAGAATATTTATGTGCTTTCTCTGTGCGCATGCTGTGAAACGTTCCAGGGCCATGCTGCACCACGACAGCAGCTGCTCTCCCTTCTAAGAGACATACACTAGTAGCGGGGTTTGGTGGACACTGAGCCCCTAGCTGGGTTGGGGAGTCCCATGAGAGCGATCACATGGCCCCAGGGAGCTGGGAAGGTGATAGTTTAGGACTCAGGAGTGGGGTTAGCACCGACTGCCTGTGCAGGTATTTGTGTGACACTGGTTCCTAATGAGACAAGCACACTAGCTGACGCGCACAGTTACCTTAACAGCACCAGCAAGAGAAGGGGCCAGCCCCTGCTCTCTGGGAGAGAGTCGCAGAGACATTACGGCTGACTCGGCAGGAAATAAGAGGTGGTGCTGTTGTGGCTCATTGTATCCTTTCCCTGTACAGCAGCCTTATCAGTGTTGTTTTTAGTGACAGCTTTATCCCTACCTTGACTCTACAGCCTGTGGTGAGGTGTCCCCCACACAAGCCCTGAGCGGGTTAATGTGGACCAGGGGGGATCAATTAAGATAAAATGCTGCTCTTGGGGGGGAACCAGGGCTTGCTACAGCCCAATGGCAGCTGAAGGCCAGCTGGGAGCAGGGGGACTGGAATAGGATTATAAACCAGGAAGTGAGGGCAGGGAAGGGGTCTGCTGTCACTCTTTAGAGGGAAAGGGAGTTGGGATGAGACAAGGAGTCCAGAGGGAGAGTAAGCCCAGGGGATCCTGTCCTAGCCTAGGGAGTCCAGCAAGAGGCCAAGAAAGGTGAAGTAGCCACAGGGAACAGAGGACGCTCCGAGGATAAACCCAAGGATAGGCAGAGGTAGAGAGGCAGTGTAGGAAGGAGCCTAGGGAAACAGCACCAGGGTCTGAAATTGAGCAGAGCTAGGTTGCTAGCCATAGGGGTCCCAGGCGGGAACCTGGTATTGCAGGTGGGCCCGGGTTCCCCTACCAGCTCCCAGGAAAGTGGCCCAGGACCTGGAGACTTGAACAACTGTCTGAGACAGCATCCAGCTTGTCTGGTGGGACTGTGTTTTCATGGCCTGGGGGGGGGAACTGCAGAGTGACCTGGCCAGAGGACCCAGTCATGCAGAGGGAGCACCTGGAGGCATGAAAAGGGAACACTCGACTCACAGAGTGTGGGGGGGGGGGGGCACAGCACGAGCAATTGCTGCAAGGGGTGCCAGATGGGGCGTGAGGTCATTCCCAGACCCAGCCACAAGGAGGCGCACCTGCGGCGAGTGGACCCCGTGGCATAACCTTTTGGCCGTCCCGGAGCAGAGAACTAAAGGGCTTGCAGCCTATCTGACAGGCAGCAGTTCGGGAAGTGGACACTTCGGGAGTCAACTAGCTGGCCCAGAGCCATGTCTTCACAGCTGTTTTCTCAGATGCTGCCACTGGCTGTTAGAGTGACAGGGTTCTGGCTGGCATGTGTGTGCACCGCTGCCCTGATCTGCTCCGAGCGTTAGGAGCTGTATGCCATTAGGACCTAGCGGCCCTGACTGAGATCAGGGCCCCGCTGTGCTAGGCCCAGTACATACACATAACAAGAGATACTCCGTGGCCCACCGAACTTACAACTGGCAAAACGGAGGAGTGGAAACAGAGGCATGAAAAAAGGGAAGCGATTTGCCCACGTTCTCACAGCAAGTTTGTGTTAGCACTAGGACTCCAACCAACATCTCCCCACTCACAGTTGTGTGCCCTTTCCTCTAGACAATACTGCCACCTGCTGTGCAAACCTACATACTGCTACAAGTAAAGGAACTTCAAATAGTGGGGAAGCCTTTCTTGCTGCAGCCTCAGGACCTCAATTAAATCAGCCCTTTTCATTGCAAAGGACATGCAGCTATTTTGACTAGTTCTGAACTGGATGTGAACACCTGTGAAACCTAGACATACAAGGAAAACCTCTGCCTAGCCGCTGGGAGTCTTCCCAGCAGTTCAAAAATTCCAACAAGTTCTAGTAGCCACTCGTCTCTCTTTGCCCATTGTGACCCTGAGAAATGAGTAACTCTAACCCTTGCTGCGGCTCCTTCTAGGAGTTCTCTCTCATAATACCCACTTTGAAAAGAACCTCGCTGCTTATTCACCAAGTTCCACAACGCCAAGCGAGCAAAATTATGCACCAAGGAAACGAAGAGGCTTTTGCTATTATTTTTTGTAGTGCGGTCGTTTCATGAATACCTACGTGGCTGAAAATGTACCCCTCCCCTTCCAACCAATCACAACAAATTGCTTCTTACAATTTCCACTTGCACCCAGGCCAGGCTAATCTCTGCGTTCTTAGACCCAGGTTAAGTCTGCAGGGAAGAGATACGCTCCAACAGCCCACAAGCGTGATTTATGACATGGACACGCCAGAGTAGTGACAGATCCAGATACCGTATAATAATCACCACATTTGTCGCAATAAAGCGCATGTTTTTCCTGCCCTCTGCCCTCCAAGTTCTAGCAGAGAAGCTGGACGTTTTGCTAGAACTTTTAAATACAGAAGCTGTCACTGGCAGAGCTGGGCAAACTTGGTCACACTAGTAGTTTAATGGCAGCAACCTGGTCATGAGAAGGTATTTGAACTTGGGTCTCCTACCTTGCAGGAGTCTGCCCTAACTAGTGGGATATCTTGGTGTGTGGGGAGATTGTTCATTCTTGCCTGTTGAAGCTTTTATATAAACAGTCATTGGAACAGGGACTTGAAATAGGGGTTCTCACATCCTACGTGGGGCTCTAACTGCGGGGCAAAAGTTATAAGGAAGGGACCCAACTGTTGGATTTAAGCTCCTGTGGACTCTAACAATCTGAGGATGAGCTGAGCAGGGAGAAAAAGGAAAAATCCTATTTAATGTGTGTGTGGCCTGCTTGTCTGCAACGGAAGGGAAACATCACTACTAGTCTGGCGTGTGTCACAGGCCCTGATAGTCCTGAACTTAAAGCAGCTTTGGTCATAGTCTTTATTACAGGTCCATGTATAATAAGTTTTAAAAGGGTTAATCAATGGTTACTATATGTTTTAATAAATCAGTTGTTTAGCGTCCAGTGAGTCAGTCAATTGCTTATAACTCTGGATTACAGCCATCTCTAACACCTCCTACCAATGTGATTATAACCAGCTACAACCCACAGTGCTCATACCTGTAACATGCTCGTAACACCTATTGATCATTTATTAAACTTTTATAAACTGAACCCTAATTAAGGCTGACTGACGCTTCTCCGTTAGCTCATGGTTCGGAAGGATGGGTTCGTGGATGTGGCACTAGACTGGGCTGAAGGACATCTGGGTTTCATTCCTGGTTCTGCCATGGACTTCCTGGGTGGTCTTGGGCAAATCACTTAGGACCTGATCCCATTGAAATTCAATGGGAGAAGGGTACCTAACTCCCTTAGGCTCCTTTGGAAACCCCAGCATTAATCTCTGAATCTTAATTCCCCGTTTTTAAAATGGAGATAATAATATTATCTTCCTCCCACCTTCCGTCTACAGTGTAAGCTCTTTTGTGCAGGGACTGTCTTTCTATGTATATATGCAACGCCTAGCACCATAGGGTCATGAGCTCAGTTGGGTTTTCTACACACTACTGTAATACTAATAATAATGATAAAAGGCTGTGTTATTTGCAGTAGCACTAAAGAAGAGCGCTCTCTTGACATGCCATGAAATTCAAGAGACAGACTCACAACATCAGTGAGCTGAGAGTCAGTGAAGTAAACTAAAGCCAAGTTTAAAGGAAAAGTGCTAGTCTTACTATTAGAGCTGGTTGGGGGATTTCCACAAAAAGTTTCAACAAACCTGGAAAAAAAATGTTTGTCTTTAATTTTTCTCAGGAAAATGCAATTTTTCCAGTGGAAATGCAACTACCAACAAATTTCAGCCCAAACCAGAATATTTTGGCCCCAAAGTGAAATATTTAGATTGAGAAATGCTTCCACGGTGCTCATAGGGGTTGCAGTTCTCGTGCCTCTATAGGCCGGGCTCCCTGGTCAGACTTCATCTCCTCTCCTGGCGAATGGGCACGTGAGACAACTGAACTATACCAGGAGGCTCCCGGGAGGCACCATTTCCAGATCAAAATATGTTGGTTTTGCGGTGTTCTGGTTTTAAAACTGAAATTTTCTGCAGACACTTTTCCTGAAAAACGTAATGTAGTTAAAAACCCAATTTTCCATCAGAAAAAGCGTTTTGACAGAAAATTTGTGACCAGCCTAATAAATCGCGCCAGAGGGACTGAAGGTGAGGGGGAATCTGGGTGTTTCCCTGACGCAATGATCTTTGTTTTCTTTGGGCCAGAGTATGGCCTGCTGTGATGGGGTGAAATCCCCTTGTGGGCTATAAAAGGTTAAAGGCCTGCTTGGTCCCATTCATTTCACCTGGGCGGTGATTGGGTGGTTACTTCTCAGACAGAGAGGGCGGGACTAAAAGGATCAGGTGATAACGCCACAGACACCTGGGCCTTATAAATAGCCTGAGAGAGTTCAGACAGGGGAGAGAAGCCACACAGAGCACACAAGAAGGCTGGCTCCTGTGAAGTGCTGATGCACCAGGGACTCTTAGAGGTATCACGAAGCTGTAGGCTGGGCAGGACAGCACTCGACCCAAGAGCCAGGGAAAGACGTGGAACCCCGGGAATGGGTGTGAGCAAGGGCCTGGAGGATAAATTGAGTCTTTGGACTACACCTGGACATTTTGTTACCCTGGAAGGGTTTTGAAGTAACCGCTTCTCAGCCAGAGGGCTGAATGATGTGCAAAAACAGACGGCGTGCCCGGGCAGTGGAGACAAAAAACGCTGCAGCATTGCCCCTTGACACAAGGGGGCGCCTTGAGGGTGCATGCACGTCATTACACCTGCCTGTGCAGGGGATTAAGGAGGCGCAAGGTGGCCCTAACTCTACTGAGCTTGCTACCTGAATTGTGGGTAGTGGCGCGGGAGGAAAAGCAACCCCCTCAGGGCCACCTGCAGCACGTGGGGGTCAAGTGTGGGCAAAGGTAGGTAATGTCAATAAATTGTAGGGTCAATTGCTTGGCCTTGCTTTGGTATGAAATATATTCGAGAGTCCAAATAACCAATATGAGTCTGGTTTATTGCTAACAGTCAATAATAGTACAGTACACGAAGACAGGGCCAATACGATAAGTTACCGGGAAGCCGTCATGTGCAGCATTGTTAAATACACCTAACACAGAAGATGTGCTCCCAACGTTACCCGCCCCCACCCCCCACCAGCCATCTGCTTATACCCAACCTGTTTACAAGTAATAGGTACTGTTTGCATCATCTGAAACTAGATTGAACCAATCAGCTTTAAGGTACCAGGGTGTACCCCTTATCTCTTTGTTCTGAACACATGCATTCCATGTACCAAGAGGGCGTGAAGGCATCTCCTAGGTTTTGTACCAGGGTAGAACCCTCATATGTCCTCCCTTTTTCTTTTGAGACATTCTAGTACTGGTCTGTGAATGTAACTCTCTACCTGTTGCTATGGTAAAACGCCCATATGTTCTGCTCCTGACAGTTTTCCTATCTACTTAAGCCAAAACTTACTTCAGCTAATGCCAGGTGTTATGGGATACTTAGTGTAAGTGAACAGGATTATAAAAAGGCATGGGCCAATTTAGGCCATATATTGGTATTGTGTGGTGTGAATGATACATATATATGAGCCCAGCATATACTGGTCATCAGCAAGGAGGGGGCTGGCCTCCCCAGCATGCCACCAGCTGCTCTGGCACACCAGGGATGTAATCTGTGCCAGGTATAAGGTTGGCACAGAGTACTCCCCCCATCTCCCTACCCTTGGCGCATGGTGACTCTGACGGGCTCCTGGTCTGTGTGCTGCCCTCACGCTGGGCAAACCTGCAATTTACCCCACTGTGTTTTGGCAGAGGCCTGCAAGATTCACTCTAGCCTCACAGACGAATAGTTTGCTAGATGACAAGCTTATGGAGAAATCAAAAAGCAGGGAAACGCTTCACCATCTCCTTGTATTTTTATTAAAGAAACCAAACATAAAGGGCCCGATTCTTGTTTACACCAAGGCCCTGTCACACTGCTCTGGCAAAGTAAAGGTGCCTTAGAATGGACACAAATGTAATTTATGCAAATTGCAAGCCCCTTTATGGTGCCCAGGGGCCTATGTGTAAATGAGAATCAGGCTCAATATAGACCACAAGGTGAAATATAGCACTGCTGTGAAACATTGCTCTTGGATAGCTCTTGGCATGGGGAAGATGAGGGTATGCTACCCAGCGGCAAGGGCAAGGAGCTCTGGGCAGTCGGGAGAGTGAGCCTGTGAGCTGGTTTGTTTTGGAGTTTGCTGGCTGTATGCTGCATGGAAGGAATGCAAGCAGTGACTTTTGCCAAGTCTGGGTGATCCTGCTTAGACTGGAAGTTCTGAAATAAGCCCCAAAGCCCAGAGATGCAACCAGCACCTCTTGCAAACTGACTGTCCCTAGTCCCGCTCTGGCCCTGTGGGGTGTTGTAAGGATAAACGCTGAGATCTAGTGATGCAAAGCGCTATAGAAGAGTTAGGGATGATGATGATGATTGTGCTAAGCTCCCATCTCGAGCCTGGACCAATGCTGGTTGATGTTCAGCTGCTGGCTAGTAGAGTCAGTGCTGTCTGTGACTTGACAAAGGATGAGGCCCCGGAACTGGCACATGTAATATGGTTCAGTGACCCAGTTGGACTGTAGTTCCCACCCATGGTATATCATTCAGCAGGAGGCACTGGCAGAGGTGGATTGGAGAGGTGATAGAGCTGTGCTCTTTGCCTCCAGCGCAGGAGGTCTCCTAGTCCAAAGCTAGATTGGATTCGGTCCATCCATCATGTGTGTGAGTCCTGAGACAGGGCTGGGGTGAAGGCTGCACACCTCTCTACAATCCTACAAGCTTTAGCTAGCTAGAAGGTTGCTCACGGTGATGGATCGGCTCAGCATTTCATGGCTTCATGACAATCACTCTAGCGGTGGCTTGGAGGCAGTTTATAATGGATTTGTGTCCTCCACTAGCAATAGAGTGACTCTCAAAGCCACCTCTACTGGTTTTGCTCTCACAGATCCCTGTAGTTGGTCATCATGATGTTACAGAATGATCTGCAACAGGTGAACCAAGCAGGGAGCTGGCCAGTGGCAGAAAAGTCTCCGGTTGAGTCAGACCAACTGCAGCACAGAACCTATTCAGAGTCTTCTGTGGGGCTATGCACAATGTGAAGAACTAGTTCCTTTCCCCCATCCTACAGTCCCTGAGCAGCTGTGCAGCAGAATCACTCCAGATGGTGAACAGCTCGGCTATTCTGCATTTTCCCCTCCCCCCCCCCCCCCCCCAGTTACAGTTGAGTGCTTCTCACTGGGTAGAATGTCCCTGTGACTTCGTTGATAAAGTCAGGTAACTTTGCTGGCGCCGTGGAGGCAGAATAGTATTGAGGGGGCCAGTGCCGCTCACAGAGGCCACAACTAATACTTTGGGCCAGATTCTCTGCCCTGTTCTGCTGACACAGTGCAAAGGGAGGAGATGCCACCTTCAAGTCCCCTGCTTGGGATTCCCCCAACATGGGGAAGTCCCCAGTCGATGCAGACCCGGTGTAGCTGGCTCCTATGTCTTCCTATAGTCCCTTGTGCAGGAGGAGGTGGGGATGTCAGGGAAGTAGTTGCAGCATGCTGTGCTCTGTCTATTCCATTTAGCTCTCTAGGGAGACCACTGCCAGCTGGCACAAGTTAGAGCAACTCCCAGGCTGCTCTAACCCAGTGTGGCGCAGAGAAGCAGGGAGCTGTAACTGAGTGTCACCTCTCAGGTTCTCTTCCCCCTCCCCCCACTCCTGAGCTGCGATTGTGTCAGGAAGGAGAGCTATTGATGTGAGATTGAGGGCTGGATAAGGACAAGATGGGTGAGGCTCAGTCTGGGTAAGAAAGAGTTCGGAGGTAGGTTGTAGGAAGCAACTGGAAAAGCAAAAAGTATACAGGCACCCTGATGGAGGGAGTGCAGCCATTAATTTCAGCGCACATGATCAGTTCTACGAGATCCTGCACTGCTCAGGTAGCAGAAGTGGCCACGAGCAACATTGACTTCCGTGGGATTACTCACATCCTTACAGTTAAGCATGTGCTTAGGTGCTTTACTGAACCGGCGCCTAAGATAGGTGCTATAAAGTCAACATGGAAAAAAAAATTACTCACCCATCAGCCAGCCACACAACACAGTCTGATAGAGTATTTCAGCAGAGAGCTAAATCAATTGGGGTTTGGTGCTACCATATTTGCCTGATTACGTTGTGTATCAAATGAATCACTGTATTATCATTACTTACAGTCACGCAAAATACACTACCATTCCTGCCACTAATTCTGCACTGAAGCTGCAAAACACAGCCTATCATGATTGATTTGCACAGTACATTGAACACAGGTAGTGTGAACTCAGGAATGCACTGGGAACTTTAGTGTCCTTAGATGTAATCTTCTTACTAATGGTTTTCATTTTCACCAATATTTCTGTTGCATTATGACTAGTGAATGATCTGAGAGCTCTCTAGTGGCCAAAGCAATACCTCTAAATGCTCAAGGTCTGATTTTCAGAGATCAACCCAGCCTCTGCTGGCTCTGAAAATCAGGTGCTTGATTACTGGCCTTAACTGGAGGCTAGACCCACACAAAACCCCTTTTTCACAAAGGTAGTTAGGCCTAAAAACCAGGCAAGCCCCACTTTACAGAGCTCAAATGCTAGCACATGAACGGCAAAAGCAATGGGATATTTTAAAGGAAGCTGTTCTGGGGATTAAATGGAAGTGGGATATTGAGACAACGGTGCACCTGGAAGGAGGCAATCGGCTGCATTCTGAATCACATGCCACTGACCTGACCATTCTGCAGAGAAAATGAAATCGACCCTGATCAGTGAGGGTTTTGCCATGGATTGCCAGGGGAGCAGCAGCAGGCCTAGAAACTGTGGAATTTGGAACTGAAGGGGAAGATTCTCTTAAGAGTGGACGCCAGCAGAGGATCTGCCCCGGCTAGTACATCCTCATTTCTTCTCTGTCCTGGCTGAGGATTTTTGGCACTAGCTTTTCCTTTCTGGATGGTAGATCAGTCCAGCCGAAGTGCCCATTAGGATCAGACGAGAAGGGAGCTTGAGGAACCAGGGAAAGCAGATCCATTACAAGGTGTCTCCTGATCAGTCCATAATCAAAGTCCTTTCCCCCAAGCTAACAGGAAAGGCCTCCTGTGGGGGCACGGGGGCCCATGCAGCAGCCCCTCTCCTCCAGCCATATGGCTCAGGGGAAAGACCCTGTCTGTGACTGGAGCAGCCGGGAGTGCAGAACACCGATGCTGCCGTCAGAGTGTTCACACTTGGCGCTTATTGGCTGTTGACTCAATCCCTCTGCCCTTGTCTCACAGTCTCTTCACTGCACCTCCCTTCATATCCTGCCCTTCCTGCCCTCCAGCTAGTGTCCCCAGTCCCTGGCTAAGTAACCCTGTCCCCCCCCAAAGAAAAATGGTGATATTAGCATGCCGTCTGCAGCGATCACATTGATCACGCTAGCTGTTAGAGCTCTTTATCCAACCCGGTGTCTGTCTTGTCTGTCTCGACTGTAGCTCTTTGGGGCAGGGACTGGCATCCACTCTGCGTCTGAACAGTGCCTGGCATAACAGGGCCCTATTCTGGATGGATCCCTAGGCATGACCATAATAACATGAGTGATCATTAAAAATAATACCAACACTTTTATGCCAAGCCTGGCCTCTTGTGGCTCCTCATGCTGGAAGCTGGAGACACAAAATACCATGGACCAAGGGTAGGACTTTCAAAGAAGTCCAAGGGAGTTAGATGCCCAAATCCCTTTACACTCCCTTACACTCCTGTGAAAGTCGCAGCCCACAGTCACTCTCAGGGTAAGCGGTTGCAATTCCCGTATGAAGTTGCTGTTGTCCTAGTGCTTTACCTTTAGTAAATAGAATAAAACATGAAACTTCTCCTTGGGTATTTTACTTTCCCTGCATCTCATGAGTCTGGAGAAATCCCTGGCTGCTGCACAATGACCCAGAACAATATTTCACCGAGGCTCAAAGGACAGCTTCAAAAGTGATCCTAGGTATAAAATAAATTAAATGAATTCTGTTGTGGGCAATCATTTCCCTATGGACTGCCTCCTCCCCATCATCTCCCCTTTGAGTCAGCTCCTTCACACCACTCAGGCAGTGCAAAAGAGCTGGAATCCGTTTGGAACTGGCCAGCAGCGAATTTCCCATCCTCACCCCATGTGGTAAGCTCTCACTTGGTGTAAAGCCATGTAGCTAGCTCCTTTGTACACCGCCCCTCCTCACCCCTGTATGGTGAGCATGTCGGAGAGGAAGGGCTGGAAAATGGGGCAGAGGGCACCAAACCTCTGTTGACATATGGCCCTTTAGACACCATACCTAGCTGGTGTAAGTCAGAGCAGCCCCATGGCTGCTCTAACTCATACTAGACCCAGTGCAAATCATGCCATGGAGACAAGGAGCTGTAACCAGCTCTGTACTAATATCTACTTCCTCATACTGGGTGGATCTTGGTACAGGAGAGAATCAGCCCTCAAGAACTGTGAACACAACTGATTTCAGAATGGCAAAACCACGAAATACCCCCATTTTATGTCACAAGATGGTGCTCTGGTCTCAGGAGTCATTAGCCGGAAGTTTGTTGTTCCTACTGCACACACCGAATATTTCAGTTTGAAGGAGTGGCAGATCATCCCTTGAGAATGGAAGAGAAGGCAAGGGGACAAAGGCCTTTGCAACGTTATTAGCTATTCTGCCCTAGATTTGTTTTTACTGACACCATCTTTTTAAGACCATCAGCTAGTTTCAGTCCCATCAATAGTTAAAACAAGTATCCCCTCTGCCTTGGTCCATAACCCTGGCTGGGCAACTAAGAGGTATAGAACATTTCCAGTCCTGTGGGATAAGAGACCTGCACAAGGTGGGTTTTGAAAGAGCCGGGTGGGCTGAGGATATAGAAAAGGAAAGTAAATCAACCATCTGCTTAGAGATGAGAAGCCCATAGGGACTGGTGGGGAATGGCAAGGTGGGAGGGGGGTATCCTTTGGGGTTAGGGGCTTTGTAGGGGGCAGGGATGGTGGAGTGACCTAGTTGTGTATTTTTTGAAGCTGAGGATCTAGGCTGGGATTTTCAAAAGAGCCTGAGGAAGGCACCCAAATCCCATTGGAACTCAGTGGGAGTCAGGAATCGAGTTTTCAACAAGGCAAAAGGTTACATCTGGAGCTTTCTTCTTGGGCTAGTCAGGTAGTCCCTTGGACCTCAGTTTCCCATCTGTATAATAGGGATAATAGCACTGCCCTACCTCACGGGGATGTTGAGAGGATGCATACATTAAAGACTGTGAAGCAATCCAATATTACGGTAATGGGTAGATAAATGCAAGTCTGGAGTTTTAGCATATGAAGCACTAGTTTCCCTTTTCGTGGAGTAAAGAGAATTTCAGATGCAACTCACTCCTGTGCAAAGGAGCCCATGCAGCACGGACGTAAGTCATACTTATGCCCTATTTTGAGGTTTGAAGTGAGACTTAAATTGTGCAGAGGCCTGGAGCTGGCCCTCTGCATTTCACTCGGACTCATTGTGCAAAACCCCCAGAACATTTCACCTAGGTGATGTATCCAAAATGTAATGAACCATACAGGAGAGAAGCAAGAGATGCAAGCCCATGATCAGACATACAGGATGCTGTCCAGCGTGGGCCGCCTTCTAATTCCAGTTCTCTTTTTATCCTTCTAGCCACTAAAAATGTTTCTGTGTATTCAAGGCCCACTACAAACCAAACTCTGGGCCAAAGTCTGACCTCAGTTACACCAGTGTAAATCCAGACTGATTCCACTGAAATCAATGGAGTTACTTTGGATTTACGCCAACGTAACTGAAATCAGATTCTGGCCCAGGAGGTCTTAGCAGTGGGTGTGCAACCTATACTTAAAATGACAAAACTGCAACCTGCACCCACTATGGAAGCCAAGAACAGTTTCAAAGTACACACGGTTCTGGCATTGATCTCTAGCAATTCAGGACAGGCTTTTCTTTACTGTAAAGAATGGTGTCTTTCTAGAGAATAATACATAGCCCTTTTCACCAGTAGATCTCAGAGTGCTTTTAAAGGTCAGTTTCATTAGCTCCGTTTTACAGATGGGGAAAACTGAGGCACAGATCAAGGAAGTGATTTCTCAAGGTCACCCAGCAGGTCAGTGGCAGAGCAGGGAATAGAAACCAGGTCTCCTGAGTTTCGGCCCAGTGCTCTAGCCACTAGGCCAAAAGGAAATGGGATAACTTAGCTCCAATATCAGCACTTTTTGAAACTGAACTTTCAGTTACTTTCCATTTAGAGGTTGATCCCTTTGTAACTTTTGATTTGGGGGATGCTATGACCTCTATCAATGGAGGTTTTATCACTCTCCTTTAGCCTCATACTAGCCACTGGCTCTTCAGTCTTTGTAAGCTTTTACAGCCATTTGTGTACATGTCAAAAATAATCTTCACTGAGACTTTTTACACCCCAAGCAAACTGATGAACCAATATCCCTGGAGTCGGAACAAAACAAACTCCTGTATTCAAGCACCCAAAGTTGTTATAATATTATAATAGAATAGTGCCAGTCAGAAATCAGGGCCCCATTGTGCTAGGTACCATATATACATGTAATGAAAAGATAGCGCCTGCCCCAAAGAACTTACAGTCAGAGGTTCTGATCCTGCAATTCATTGTATGTGGATATGTGCTGACCTCATGTAGAGGCCTTTGAAGTGAACGGGATTCTGTGTGGTCACTGCACTGCAATGAATTTTAGTATCAGGATGTAAAAATATGACAAGAGAACAGGAGGATTTAGCAAAGGGGAGCACAGGGCATCAGTGATTAGCCTAAGAACCAACAGTCACAAGAGCACATTAGCCATTTGCATAGGCGCACGGTCCATGTTTGAAATGCACCTGCAAATCTGAAAGTATTTTAAAAAACGAACAGACAGGATTTCCACGGCACAAAAGCAAGGCACTTTATTGTCAGGTAGGAGTTTGGGTAAGGCATGGAACATGCAGCCCAGAACATTGTGAAATACTTTATAGTGAGAGTCTATAAAAGCAAGGTTTAAAGGGAGGAAATGAGTCAGTGCCTTGGAGGATGGGAGGGAGAGAGTTATACTAGCTAAGGTATATACAGTAAGCAAGCATCCCCACCTGAACTGCAAAAAGACAGGGAAAGGGGTGGAACCCTCCAGAGACATTTAAGTCAATGGGAGTCCTTCTGAAAATAGACTAAGGGGGGATATGATCGAGGTATATAAAATCATGAGTGGTGTGGAGAAAGTGACTAAGGAAAAGTTATTTACTTGTTCCCATAATATAAGAACTAGGGGCCACCAAATGAAATTAATGGGCAGCAGGTTTAAAACAAATAAAAGGAAGTTCTTCTTCACAGAGCGCACAGTCAACTTGTGGAACTCCTTGCCTGAGGAGGTTGTGAAGGCTAGGACTATAACAGGGTTTAAAAGAGAACTAGATAAATTCATGGAGGTTAAGTCCATTAATGGCTATTAGCCAGGATGGGTAAGGAATGGTGTCCTTAGCCTCTGTCTGTCAGAGGATGGAGATGGATGCCAGGAGAGAGATCACTTGATCATTACCTGTTAGGTTCACTCCTTCTGGGGCACCTGGCATTGGCCACTGTCGGTAGACAGGATACTGGGCTGGATGGACCTTTGGTCTGACCCAGTACGGCCATTCTTATGTTCACTGGGCTTTGGAGCAGGTTTTGGCTGACCAGAAAGTCCCAACAGCTGGAATTAAAGCCAAAGTATCATAGAATGGAGTCAAAGTAGTGAGTTCATTGATGTTATAAGCTGCATTTTGACACAAAAGCCTTTTAACTTCCTGAAGAAAGCACCTTTCTGTCTGAAATGTCTAGAGCTCTTTCTCAGATAAGAATGTAAGAATGGTCATATTAGGTCAAACCAATGGTCCATCTAGTACAATATCCTGTCTACTGACAGTGGCCACTGCCATATGCTTCAGAATGAACAGAACAGGGCAATTACTGAATGATCCATCCCCTGTCATCCAGTCCCAGCTTGGGGCAGCAAAAACGGTAGAGCCGGCTCTGCGGCGCAGCAGGGGGTGCGTGCTCAAAATTTTTTACTGATAGGGGTGCGCAATCAAAAGTTTGGAGACCACTGCTCTAGGGGGTTCATGGCCCCTCTGATCAACTCCTCCCCCTCCCTCCCACCACCTCCTGCACACCCAGGGAACAGCTCTTCCGCGGTGTGCAGGACGCACTGGGAGGGAGGGGGAGAAGCGGGGATGGGGCATGCTCAGGGGAGGAAAGACAAGGGGAAGAGGAGGAGCAGGGGTGGAGCGGGGACAGAAAGAGGTGGGGTAGGTGTAGGGCCTTGGGGGAAGGGGTGGAGCGGGGGCGGGGCCTGGAGCTGAGCAGAGGACTGGGGGGGGGGTCCGCGAAAAATTTTAAATCAAAATAGGAGTCCTCGGGTTGCTAAAGTTTGATAACCGGTGGTATATCTCATGCCTTTAGCCACCTGAAAAGCATACCCATTGCCTATTAGGATGCACATACTAGAGTGGTTTATTGCTATTTTGCATTTCATTTTTTAACAAAACATTGACAAAACAGTTTATGGGCTTCTACTAGCATGTAGTGAAAAACAGTCCCTATGAAAAGATAAGCGAAAGTAATAAGGAAGGGTTACGCATACCTTCTCTCTACTGTTTTAACTAGATAGGTTGTTTATTTTTTTTTCAAACCCTTTCTTTTTTTTCAGGTTCCTTGGGTTACTTGGGCCCCTTCTTCCCAAATGCAATACCCCCAGAAGCTCTGTTGCCCCTTCTGCAGCACTTTGTTGCCCAGAAGCCAGCTTCAACTCATTTTCTTTTATAGAAGTTAAGTACAGAATATGGAACCAGCCCTTGTTTGGCTTTTACAGTAGAGAGTGAGATCAAAGGTCTGAAAGAGCCACAAACTGATACCTGGTATTTGATGGGGAGGGGAAGACAGTTTGAAACGATCACTTTTTCTCCTTCCCCACCCCAGCTACCTCACTTCAGCCCCAACCCCAAATGGTGTCTTAATATCTCTGTGCGCCCCTTCCCCCGTAACACAATGGCCATAGTGATTGTCTCGGTCCGATCCAGCATCCATCAAAGTCATTAACTCCTACTGACTTCAATGGGCATGGGATCAGATTCTCTGTGTAGTTCATGAGAAGGTGCCAGCTGTGCACCACTGGCCAATCAGAATGTTTATTTGACCTCTGCCCCATCCAGGCTGGGGTGCTTATTGGGTGCACTAGCACTGGGGAAATGCAGCTTACGTTGCCCGCCAAGCTCTTGCAGGGAAGAAATGGCCTTTAGATCAGCGTTTAAGATGAGTTTAATTTAGGGACCTGAGTAAAAGCTCCCAGTTGAGTTTCTAAAGAATAATAAAGAGGCAAGGAGTGGAGTGGCAGGAGGAATAGGTAGGCAGAAGGAGAAAGAAGGATTTTATTTTGGGAGTCTAGAAAGATAATATGGATTTTTCACTCAAAGAGCAGTCAGGTAAATTGGCAAACCTTCTAAGTCTCACTTGTTTTAGGGCTGTATTTTTGTAAAAGTCGTATGTATGTATCGTTAGTTCTTAACAGAGAAGCTTTCACCATTTTCAAAAGCACTAAAATGATCTTAGGCCTGGTTTACACTTCATTTTGCTGGCATAACTATGTCAGTTAGGAGTTTGAATGAAAAAAATCACCCCCCAACCAATATGCTAGCTAAGGCCCTAACATAGTTGCAGTTATTCTGGCAAAAAAGCCCCTTTGCTGGTATAATTTATTTCATTTGGGGAACTGGTATAAACTATACTGGCTAAAAAGCATTCTTTTGCCAGTAAAAGGTCCATTCACTCAGGGAGGGTTTGCCAATATAGCTGTACTGTATAACTGTGCTGGCAAATCCTTTCTAGTGTAGACAAGGCCTTACACTGGTATACTGCATCTACACTGGGGCTTTTGCCAGCATATCTATGTCGGTAAAAGAATCAGACCCCCTGAATGACATGTAGCTAGGACAGTAATACATTAAGTGTAGCCCAAGCCTTAGCAGTAGGACTTTTCTTACACTACCTGCGGCAAAGAACTGTGAGTTGGCATGATGTATTATCTTAGACCCTGATCCTGCAAACATTTAAGCAGATGCTTAACATTATGCTTGTGAGTAATTACGGGATTCTGCAGGCACAGGGGTCCACCCACGTGTATGATCGCACAGGACTGGGACTCTAAGGGAATGATTTTCCTATTGGTGGTGCTCCTGGATTGAGAGGAGCCTCTGCACTTGGGCCAGAAATATCAGCCATAGTCTTTTGATCCATTAGCAGTATAATATTACAGTATTTTTACAATTTTTTTTTATCATTTTTCAACTAAGCTTGTGCTCGGGTTATAGAAATCCTTCTTTCTTCCTTGCACAGAAACTCTAGGGAAATCAGAGTTTCCTTGAGATTGACGTTTCAGACACATCCTTACCAGCAGCACACTACAGTAAAAAGGGAAAGGCAGTTTCTCTAAGCCTTTTCTCAGAAACACCTTTCTGCCATCTCTCACTTCTCCTGTCTCAAAAACAAACCCCGTGTTGTTTTGGAAACCTGAAACAAAAATGACTCAGACTGAGTCTGACTCATACACAGTGGAGCTACTGCTTCTTCTGCAGCTGCCAAGTCACCTCTGGGAAGAAATACACAGGGTTTCCCTACAGCACACAGCGAATCTGGTGGATTGAACCAATAGGGGGTGGTTTGCTATAATCGCACCAAAGTAGGTAAAAATGAGGGCTCCTTCCCACATCTTTTCACTGATGATCCTCCTCCTCCTCTGCTTCCCCCACCTCTCTCCTCCCCTTCTCTCCTTGCCTCACACTCCCTGCTCGCCTCACTCCGTGCCTGCTTCCACACTGCCTCCCCTACCGCCCCTGCCTCCCCCTTCCCTGCCCTGCCTGCTTCCACCCTGCCTGCTTCCTTCCCTGCCTTCTCCCACCCCTGCCTCCCATCTCTGCTTCCACCGTGCCTCCCCTACCGCCCCTGCCTCCCCCTTCCCTGCCCTGCCTCCCTCCTCTCCTGCCTCCCCTCCCGCCCCTGCCTCCCCTCCCCTGACTGCTTCCACCCTGCCTCCCTCCTCTCCTGCCTCCCCTCCCCTGACTGCTTCCACCCCGCCTCCCATCAGTCCCATCTCTGCTTCCACCCTGCCTCCCCTCACGTCATGCCGCCTCCCCCATCGTCTCTCTCTCTCCTCCCTCCCTGCCGGCCTCTGCCTCACCTGGGGGCACGTAGCCCCCTCCAACGGCCCTGCCATTGGCTGGCGGGCACGTGAGCCCACCTGGCAGCGCCCTGTCTGATTGGCAGCCCGCCGGCCCCTCCTCCCGATATAAGGGCCCCGCCCCAGGGCGGTGGAAATCAGAGCGCGGCGCAGAACAGATCGCGTCCGAGCGCTGCCAGCAGGGCTTTCCCCCCCCCCCCAGCAACCGTTTCCTCCAGGCACGGCGGCGTGACGTCGGCAGCGCTTCCGCCCGGCTCGCGCCTCTCTCTCGCTCCTTCCTGTTCCCGCGCCTCGCCCAGCAGCAGCACCGAGTGAGGCAGCCGCTCCCCGGACTCCGAGCCCCGCCAGCCCCGCCGAGACCATGGTGAGAATGCGGGCAGCGCCCGCCGGGGGACCCGGGGTGTGCACTGGCTACCCACCCTCCTCATGAGCGACAGCACCGGCCGCCGTATCCCGGCCCATTCCATCGCTTCTTCCCCCCTCTCCTCTCCCCCCCCCCCCGCACTCGCCGATGGTACCGCCCGCCACGGAGCCTGGGGCGATGGAGCCTTCCGCTCCCTGGCTCGGCGACCCCCGCCTCAGCCGATGGTACCTCCCTCCCCCCTTTATACGCGCTGGCGCCGGCGCGTCCATCGCGGCCGGCTGGGGGGTGGGGGGCGCGCGCAGCGTCATCTCCCTGCCGCTCCGCGTGGCTCCTCAGGCTTCCATCCTCCCCTCGTCGTAGGGCGTGTCCCCTCCGAGGCGCTGCGGCTGGGCCCAGCCCTTCCCGCCTGGCCGGGAGCTGGCGGGCGCCCCCGGGGGTGAGGCGGAGCGGCGGCCTGGCCCGGCGCACCCCTGCGCCAACCCCCCCGCCCCCCGTTGGTTGTGGCTGGGTACTGGGGAGGGGCAGAGAGGCGGCGGCGGCCTGGGAGAGGAGGGGCGGGGGGAAGAGGGAGCCGGAGGTGTCACTGCCCCCCCGTGTCCTCTCCCCCCCCCACACACACCCCCGCGCGCGCTTCTCCCGGTCCCGCGCGATGGCTGCCCTGTGCGGACGGGACCTGCCCCGGCAGCACGTGGGGGCGCGTCCGGAGCCGTTCCCGGGGTGGGGGGAGGGGAGATGTTCACCCTTCGGTTGGTGGCGGGCTGCGCTGGCCTGGCTGCCCCCCCTCCCGGGGCAGGGTCGGTGTCTGTGCCCCGGGCACCTCGCTGCGGGGACACCGACTCCAGGCTAAGGCGTTGGCACGGGTCGTTTGCGCGTTGACAGCTGGGACGTCTCCAGGCCCTCTCAGACAAGGGCTGACTTGGGAGGAATCCAGGGGCTTATTTGCTTTCAGCCGTCTCCTCCTGTACATGTGAAAACTTGACTTCAGGGTTTGGTTTTCCCGTGAGAGTAACGTTCATTGCCCAATGTTAAACTTATACAACTTAATTTTGAAATTTTAAAACTCTGTAGGCAAAAATCTAATCACCTGTTATGGGGGGGGGGGTTTAATGAATACCCTACTTGTCAGGTTTAAAAAAAAACAAACCCCTTTGCTACCCATGTAATTAGCTATGCAGAATTTAAGAAGGAATTAAACTTTAAAAAGTTTCTAGGCTGTGACTTTCCTAATGCTAGTAGACTCCTACTGAAAAGGCTAGTTGGCAAGATGTTACATGTTGGGATGGTAACTTGTACTGAGGCCTTGATTTGCTGCTTCAGCTGAATATAGGTGGTTTAGTTTACAGTTCACTATGAAACTTGATCTGGTTGAAATCTTTTTTTAAAGAAAACTAGCATCTAGCTACAAAAGGACTTCTTCAGAGGTCATCCAAAAGAATGCTTGCCCGTGTTAAACCAGGCAGTCTCTAGTCTGTAACTTATTAAACCTATTTAAAGAGCATTCTTCCTCAAAGCTGTTTCTGTTCTCATTTGAGATTATAGTGAAGTTAGAAAGCTGTATGTATGTTGTGTTGTCATAGAAATGACTGTCTCAAAACCAGAACTATGACTCACCAGAGAATGTCTTCTCACATCTCTAGCTGACTACTAACACTTCTCTCTATTAATTATTACTGTGTGTTCCAGTATACTGGGTGGGGTGATCAAGCCTCTTTGATTCTAATTAATCAGTTTTGTTGTTTGAAATCAACTTTTAATAGCCAATAGAAGGGTCAGAGGTAAATCAACTTTACTATAGTAAACTCTCAAGCATAACCTCTTTAATGCTGCCCCTCCATTGAAACTCTAAGGCTATTAACTGGTGTACCTACTAGACAAAGATTGTATTGCCATACTTCATTGGTCTGTGTAGTGCAGCTTTACAGTGAAGTGCTGAAAATAAAAATTGAAGTAAATATAGAAATGTGCTGAATAGACACTGACTTGCTGCTTCTCTCCCTGTCCTTAATCTGCTATAGGAATAACTTTCATAAATCAGAAAGGGTTTTCTGTGAGTGGGACAGGGGAGAGTTGGCATTAGCTTTGGGCTTAGTTCAATTTCTGTTAGCTTTGCTATTCACCTTTATGGCTTTGTCTGCAGTAGAGCTTGAGGTGCTACCGGGCCACAAACTAATGAGGTTTACAACTACGTTGTTAGCTACTCTGTTGATAAATGCTACCTTAGGCTGAGCCTAGGATAAACCACAAACACTTGTCCTGGAACAATATTTGAATTGTCTAGATTAGTATTTACAAATGTTAGCTAATTTGAGTCTGTTCCTAATTTACTCTCATTTAAAACAGGGCTACAAAGCATATAATAGTAGCTTTCCAAACACTTCCATCTATATAGCTAATAAAATACTTAACTGCTTTGTGCATGGCCTGTTGGTGGAGTGTACTACTACTGTCCCTTCACTGCCTCCTGTAAAAACAGATTAAAGAGGAAATCTTTGTCTACAACAGCACCTACAAGATAGGATCTTGCTAATGGGAGTACTGTAGGAAGGAACTAAAATTCTGACAGTTACACTCAAACTACTGAATTAAACTTTTCAGTACATTTTAAGAATGTGTAGTTCTCATTTGGACTAAACTTGATATTAAATATTGAGGTTTCCTTAAAGGAGAATTAAAAAGTAAGTGCAAATCTGTTGGCTCTTGTTCGTTGTGGAAAATGCTGAAACTGGCTTGTTCAAGTCTATACCTGTACTGCAGCATGGAAAATCCAGTTTAGAATTACTGTATTTGATGAAGATCTTGATACTTATTGTCGCCGTACAAGCTTAATGTTTGCTTCTAACATAGCAATGTATGATTGAGAGTTGTTATAAGGTCCCAAAATCTTTCATGAGAAACTAGTTTTCATGATGGTTGCCTCCTTGTTGGAGCAAGGTCCAATTTAAAGATGCCTCCAACAAAAGACAAACATGCTTTAAGACTGTAGTGCTCCTATTGTAGAGCACTGGGTTGTCCTCCTGTGTGGATTACTGCCCCTTACAAGATCTGTGTTCTCCGCTCATAAACATTATATGCATTTGACTAATGACCTCTAGAAACTTTCTCACTCTTGAAACAGCCTTCAGAGTACCTTGGTGTATTTTTTGCAAAGGCGTTGGCTAATATTTCTTAAATCCTATAATCCTTATAACTAGGCTTGGCAAGATTAGACTTTTATTAGTAAATGTTGGTAAACATTAATTTTGCCATACATAGAAATGGGCAAAAATACTTCCATTGAGATCTACATATAGGCAAAGTGAGAATTAGGAATATTTATTTTTTTATGTAATTTTTGCGTTAACAGCAATAAAGCCTACTTTCTGAATCTCAACTCGGGTGACCAGATGTCCCGGTTTTATAGGGACAGTCCTGACTTTTTGGGTATTTCTTATATAGGCTCCTATTACCCTGCACCCTGTCCTGATTTTTCACACTTGCTGTCTGGACACCCTAATCTCAACATCTGCCATAATTAATTCTGAGCCCCATGATTTCCCACAACTGTGTTAATAAAAAAAATCAACAATGGCTTTTAAATAAACATAATTCTGCCAAGATTACCTTATAGACTTCGTGGGCTACCTTGTGATGTACTGACATGTGTGATAGGAAGCTTTTGACCAGCTGTGTTTTGGGACTAGGCATGCACTCTGCATGTTCTTGTGTACACTCCAGAGTATCACCATTCTTTGACGAGCTCCCACGGGAAGCTGGGGCTTACTTGAGAGGCAACTGGTAGCCAGAACTTCGCTCCAAGTAGCCCTGGATGTGTCTGATACAGTAGTCTTATCTCTTTCTACAGCTATCACCATGAAAAGGGCATCCTGGTTACAATACTCAGAGATTCAGAGAAATTCAAATAACTGAAAAGGGGAGACCTTTAAAGGACCATATCTTTTATGCCCTTCAGATGAGTTGTTACATGCCCTAAAGGTTTCTAGGGTCACACCAAAATCCCTGGGTATCTATAAATCTGCTACCAAGGCAATCTTTTTAGATACCAGGGACAGTTCAGACAGAACTTCCTCCTCATGAGCAATAGAGGCCTGCTGACTAACCTATGGTGAAGCCTAACGTCTGTAAGAGCCCTAAATCATTCTTCTACCTGCACCCTGCATCCTCTTCCAGAGCAGCATGAGCACTCATGTACTCCAACAGCATTCTTCTCTACACCCCATTTTTGGGTGACACAGTTCTCATTTTTCTCTGGCATGGGCTGGGATTACTTCACACCAGTGGGTACTGAAGATATGCCATACAATCTGACTACCTTCAGGGACTGACCTCATGATCCAGCTGATGGAAGTGGATTCCTTCAGCTAGGAGTGATGGAGTAACTCCAGGAATTCAGAGGGAAGGGTTTCTATTCCAGCTATTTCCTAATCTTCCTCTGCCTTTGTCTAGCTAGTAAGATCTCTTATTGGTAGACAAGGCTGGATGGAGACTTGACTCTGGTTTGGAAAGAGACTAGATTAATACAAAGTGACTTATTCGATAGGCAAATCATGCCAGCCGGGCTAGGATATGATGTACAGAAAAACTTTGTACTTCTTGCTGCTTTATGATTTGTAAATAATGGTCTCTCTCACACTTAACGGCAGTTACCTTAAATGTGATATGCAAACAATCATATCTTAAATACCCTTTTGCAGAAATTTAGACTTCCTGGACTGTGTAGGAATAGTTGTCTGAGGTACAGCTGCCTGTCTGAGGTCCTGCCTATACTACAACGTAGACTAGTTTATAACTAGTTACTTACCATATTGTGTACAGACTTTTGTCACTATTTAATCATGTTCTAACCTGTCAAGGGCCTGGCTTGATGCAAGGTAGTCTTCCCCAAATCAGTTCATCACAGCCTCCATCAGCTTGTTTGTCTCTACTCATTCCTTCTATATTTGGCTAGGCATGCTTGAGGAATGTAGCTTTCAGGCTCTGTGTACAACTGAACTTAAGTAAGAACTGAATCTTTTTTCCAAGAAGCAAATATTTTCACTCAGTTAGGTATATAGGTAGTCCACATTGCTTAGAACACATACATGCAGTTAATGTAGCTCCCAAACAAAGCAAAATCTTACATCAAGACCCAGGTCTCAAGAATAATGTAACCAGTTAAACTGGTTAACCATATGTAAACTTAACACTGATATTATGGCTTTTGGTTCTATACTGCTGGCCTTGGAGGAAGAGAACCTACATGTTATCCATACTGGTCTCTCCCTTCTCTTCTCCTCCTCCTCCTCCCCCCACCCCCCAAAAAAAAAATCATCTTCGTGCAAAACTCCCAAGTAGCTTAAAGGCTTCTTGGCTCCTCTGCAGTTGAGAAGGGGGAAAGATTAAGCTTTTTTATTATTTTTGGCATAAAATATCAAATACTAAAGGAAAACCCTAAGGTTCATAGCCCAGGGTTTTGTTGGGAAGCACTAGCTTCAATACAACTTTGGACACAATGGAATGCAGAATTATGTGCTATAAATCCAGTCTGCCAGATGTCTGGTATGTGTATCCTATCTTGAACTTGTTTTCTGAATGCAAGCTTTCTTCCCAATACTAATATCCTTGCAAAAATGCATAGGTTTTGGTGGCAACTTGCAGGGCCTCTAACTTCAAAACACTGTACTAAAGGAATAACTCTAGTTTAGATTTTGTGCAAGGTTTTAGGGCACTTGCTGAATATAATTAAAGAAAGCAAAATGTGGGAAGCTGACATGGCTGTTGTGTACAACCTTTATCTGCATCCATCAAGATAGGATGTGAGGGACAGGAGGGAGACTTTTTTTAAGGAAAGGTCTCTTGCTTTTAGTACATAGTGGTAGTTAAGGCATTCCTCTAGCACAAGACATCAGAGCATCAGCGTGCAAGGTGTAGGAAAAGTGCTTCCCAGAAAAGAGATGGGAAATGGGCTGCATCACTGTCATGCATTCTTGTTACCTAATGCATCTCTTGTATATTAGCAGACCTCATGTGCCTGCAGTAGTCTAGACAGGTGTACAGGCTGGTGTTGCAAGAATTTGCAAACGTTCATGCCACAGCTACCTCTGGGCTCACCTCTGGAACTCAGTATTCCGGTTGGCTTTGCACAAATGAACTCTCAATTTTAACAGTCTACTTTGAAAACTCTGGGCAGTCAAGCCTGAATTAACTAGTGTATGTGGTGCACTTGAACAGGGCTTAGGAGCACCAGGCCCAAAAAAGGGATGGGCAGCTGGTGGCTTGAGTCGCATTCAGCTTGTCAGATCCCTTTATTTGGTCTGCTACCCTGTGTGCTGGAAGGGAGGTATTCTCTCCCCGCCCCCCTCCAATTTCAGCATGTTGCTCCTGCATCCTCCACTTGTGTGACTGGCTCCTGGCCATAGAAGGCATGCTGCTGTGAGAGTGCTTCTATTGCTCTGGTAGCAGTCAGTGCTGCCTAGCTGGCCAGCTGCTGCTGTGAGTGCTTTGTTGATCCGGTAGCAGCTGGCGCTGCCTCACTGCTGTGAGAGCTGTTTGCTCTGACGCTTTCTTGCATTTTTCCCCTCATCTCATGACACACCACTCCCAACCTGCAGTTTGGGAACTATTGTGCTATTTAATAGTAGCCCATGAGACGTGCTTCCCTTCATGCTTTCCGTTATATAACATCCATGTTGCATGGAAATTAGTATTGCGGATCTATTCCTAACTAATGTAGAACTTTATCCTTTTTAAAGAACTCTGTACTCTTCCTGTGTCGTCTCCTTCTTGCATTTTTACCACCTGGCCCCCTCTCTCCTAGGTTCTTCCACCCTTGTAATGAGAGATGGTTTGTCTTTCCTTTCCTTTCCTCCTTCTATAGGGTTGCTAGTAAGGTGGGGAGGGGGTTTCAAATGCTTTAACAGGCTTGAGGGCTCTTGCAGTGGGCACCTGTAGAAGCAGATCAGGCTGGACTCATGCCTCTGTTCTTTGTTCTGGGAATCAGAGTCAAAATTTGTCTTCGTCTATATGATAAATCAGAATATATTTCAGTGGTGGCTTGGCCTTGCCTCACACAAGTACCAGCAGCTTCACATTTTAAATAAGCAGCCATAAGTCTAGAACTTGGCTAACAATTTTGATGCCCAAGATTGAGTAAAATGGAGGTTTTTTTCACTAGATCTGTGCTAGTCCTGCAGTGTTAACCGTAGCATTGCTCCATTTCGTTTGCATAGTCAAGACCGCATAAATACTGATGTGTGCAATATGCACTCCTCTGACCTGAACACCAGTAGTGAGCAGCTATGGAAGATCAGTGTTCCAAATGCTGGGGAAATTTTTCTCTTCCAAAGAATCCATTGTTCAGGAGACTGGGAAAACTCACTTAACTAAAAGATGTGCAGAAGTCTGGGGCCAAGGAAGTAGTAATCCCCATTGCAATAATCTGCATGTGCTTTCATAGAACTGTAGCTTCCTACTTCAACTAAAACTGTCTGTCTTTAAAGAACACTTACCCAGCCCTGTTGGCTGGTGCAAAGCTTACATCCTCTGGGAGAGAGCCGTTCAACAGCAGTTGTTAAACAATCAACTTGAGTTTCCAAATTTAACCCTCTTAACCCTTTTTGAATCTTCAATAACTTGCCGGATGTGTTGGATTTCTTTGTAAGGAAACTACTTGTTTCCTGGCTCTACGCAATAAACAAGAATCTTCTGCTCTTGGCTGTATTGTTGAGACTCACAGCTCTACTGTAGCTTTTCTCTGGTCTTCTAGGGTTAAGTGTTTTTATCCAAAGTAATAGCAGTAAGATTGCTAGCAGGTCTGGGTTTGGGAAAACAGGTCAGTGTGGGAGCTAGAGCCAAGGTTGAGGGCTCATAAGAGAAGCCATATGGCTCTTGCCACTTACATATGTAATGTAGGGAGTGAAGAGAACTGTCCATTTCAAATTTAATAGGCCACAAGTTCTAAACATTGAAACATTTCCAGTTAAAGTTGCAAGATGCAAGTGCCTACTGTAATGTTTACATAGTAGACTATCCTGAAATAGATTCTGTTGCCCACTTCTAGGTGGTTTATCTCTAAATGCTGCTCTCAGGATGGTACTTCAGATTTCACATGAAGAAATCCTAGCTACAGGGAATGAGCGAGATTTCAGGTGGTATCTACTAGCATGGCAGATGTCTGAACAAGGGAATTAACATGTATTCAGTGAGACTACAGTTTAGTAGCTGAGTAGCTTGAATAAATTCATTTTCTTGCTTGGGGGGAGGGGGAAACAACGAGGGGGTCAAGTTAAATCCTTAAAGGCTCTTTGTCTCACTGAAAAGTAAGGCTTTATTCCCTCTCCATTTCCCTATGATGTGTACTGTCTCTTACTGCTAGCCTTGCAGATTCAACCTGGCATCTGAAAGGCAAGTGTGTTTTTGTTTGTTTGTTTGTTTGTTTGTTTTTATACTTCAGTGCACTAATAAAGATACTGCAGGCTTTATCACCTCTGGGGTCTTCAAATCATGCTCATGGTGACAACCATGCAACTCTGCTTCATCAGTAGGCTTGCACAGTGCATTCTAACAGGTTAGAACTGTGCAAACTCCTTACCTGAGAAGATTGTGAAGGCTAGGACTATAACAGAGTTTAAGAGAACTGGATACATTCATGGTGGTGAAGTCCATTAATGGCTATTAGCCAGGACGGGTAAGGAATGGTGTCCCTAGCCTCCCTCTGTCAGAGGATGGAGATGGTTGGCAGGAGAGTGATCACTTGATCATTGCCTGTTAGGTGCACTCCCTCTGGGGCACCTGGCATTGGCCAATGTCGGTAGACAGGATACTGGGCTAGATGGACCTTTGGTCTGACCCGGTACGGCCGTTATGTTCTTAAACAACTCTTAGTGCAAAGCCACAGACAGCATGGCTTTATTTCTTCCTTTGCAAGAATACCTCATTAAACAAGACTTAAAATACACACCTGAAGCAGATGTGAGTAAGAAGGTGCCGTGTTAGTCATATTAGAGTAACTACCTTAAATGGGTACCAAACTGAAATCCATCTAAGCTGGTACCAGTGACTTTAAACACTGCATCTGGAGTCTCTTAATGACTTCCCTAGTGCTACAATTGAACTATCATGTCTCTTAACAATATTTTTCTCTCCTCTTGCTATGAAAGACCCCTACAAACAAGTGGCAATATTCTAGATAAACAGGGCTGTCAAATGCATCCAAAAGAAACCTTTCTCTAACCTCAGTCCTAAATGTTAATCAACTGCTTTGTAACACTAGCTGCACTTGATTGTTTTGTAACTCTGATTTAGGTGCTCACAACATGGTGTAATATTGCAGCCTACCAAGGGCACTGTAATAATCAAAGGGCGCTCACAGGTGCTGAACTCAGATGTGTGAACCTGTAGTCTCTCAAATCATTACAAGGATGAAGAGGTTTAACACTCAAATATGGCAGGCTCATTACACTGAAACATCTATCATTTTGAATAGATTAGACTGAAGCATGTCTAGCAATCATCTTCTACTGCTCTAGCCTAAATGATATCTGTGGGAATACCTCAGGATGATCCACACTGGCAACTTTCTTGAGAAGTATGCCCTGATGGACAAACTTAGAGCTGTCGGGGCCACACATGCATCTACTGCACAGAGTATGTATATAACAGTAGGGATAACCCCAAACATCCTTCAGTTCTGAAGGAGCAGCAGACTTTTAGTCTATTTTAGATAGTTCCTTTTATTCCCTCTTAATGTCTTTTACCTTTAAATCTTGGTGTCTATATGTGCGAGGCCCCTGATGTGGCTGAGTTTGTGGCATAGATGGGCCATGTAAGAGGATTCTACTATGTAGTCAAAATTCCCTGTTGGATTATTTTAATTTAACTAAGAGCCAGCAGCAAACCAAAGTAGGAAACCTATCAACCAGTTTCCAGAGATCTTCTAACTAACCCTTTAATAAAAATGACATTTTCTTTGAGTAACTTCAACACAGACTTGTCACTCACTCTAGTCAGATCTTGAGCCTAAAATCCAGCATTTTTCATAAACACGTTTTTGCTCTAGTACACCACTTCTAAACCTGAACCCCACATGTGACTATACATGTAGAATCTGATAGCGCCGCTTTACTTTCCTGTAGGCTAGAAATGGCTAGCCAAAATAGTGGCAAGTTAAGACTTGTCAAATAGCTAAAGAATGTTGTCTCAAAATGACTGCCTGGTAAACGCTACTTTTGGTGTTTCCAAAAGATCAGATATAAGCATTCACTTCAAGATTGTCAGTTAAACAGACCTCTGGAGCTACAAGTTCCTGTCCCTCAGTAGAAAGCCTTCAGTGCAAGTAGGCTCTTCCTTCCCCATCGGTCAGGTTTCAAAAACGTAGCTTATGTGCATTAGGAACTTTGTTTTGTAAAAGCTAACTGTAGCCAGAATGGGAGACTTAGTTTAGACCCTGTCTTTCCTGTATAAACTTCTGGAGTTAACTACTTCAGGCTTTCTGTATTTGCCACTCAATACTTTGATACCCTAGGAAGTATTGCTTGTCTTCTAGTCTCATCAGCCTAATGCATTATGGTGAGGTTATGTAGGAGTTGTATTAAGTGCCTAGTCGAGGACTGAAATTGACTTAAAGCATTTTCTGTCATAGGCATCAGGAGTACAAGTGGCTGATGAAGTATGCCGTATCTTTTATGACATGAAAGTTCGGAAGTGCTCCACGCCTGAGGAAATCAAGAAAAGGAAGAAGGCAGTTATCTTCTGTCTCAGTGAAGACAAAAAGTGCATTGTTGTGGAAGAAGGCAAAGAGATCCTGGTGGGAGATATTGGCGTAACAGTTTCTGATCCTTTCAAGCAGTTTGTGCAGATGCTCCCTGAAAAGGATTGCCGTTACGCCTTGTATGATGCAAGCTTTGAAACAAAGGAATCAAAAAAAGAAGAGTTGATGTTCGTCCTGTGGTAAGCTGGAAATGTGGCTTATATGTGTGACTTGGTCTCTTGGCTTACCCAATGTACATACATGCCTGGCCTGTACACAGGGTCTACATTAATGTGTAAGACACTGAAATGTGGTGATACACTCATCTGGTCCAATATATTGCATGCAGTTTAGGTGGGTATCAAATGTTCATAAACTTGTAGGGCCACTGCTTCAGTCACCTGAGTCTGTAGGTCTTAAGATTCTGATATCTGGATATTGAACATCATTGTCTTAACTACTTTCCTCTTGGTATATCCAACTAGGGCACCAGACCAAGCGCCTCTCAAGAGTAAGATGATCTATGCAAGCTCTAAGGATGCAATCAAAAAGAAATTTCAAGGTATGTAATACAGGCAACACTTCCTGACTTGGCCCAATTAAATCTGTCTTGTACCATAGAACTGCTGACACACAGGACTTAACTGTTGCTAATTGACTAGTGTTTATTTAGAAATACCAGTTGACGATGACTACTTAGCAAGTGAAACTACTTGAAACATGATTAAAACACAGCAGAGCAAAAAAGTGTTCAAATTGCATGTGCAGTAGAACTGCATTTTGAAGTGAGCCAAGACCAACATGCCATGTTAGAGCAGATCTTTCAAAATGTGGGGGGGAAATAAGTACAGACACTGTTCTGCTTAGTGTTCAATGGCATAACTTGGGAATGGGGGGTGGGGGTGTGTGTGTGAGAAAAATTTTACTACTAAATTGGATCTTGGCAGCTGTCCATGTGGCTCAGGGTATTTCAATCCTGCATTCAGTGAGATACTGACCCTTCTATAGCAAACCTTACGACATTGCTCTTTAAAGGTGTGCGGTAGCCGAGTAAGCAACCAAGATGCTATCCTGGGTTACTAAGGCATAGTCAGCGACCGTAATCACTAGTGGAGCAGGACTGCATACCCTGATGTTTGTTGTATTATGACCCCTTAATCTTCACCTTCACGCTTCCTAAATTTTTCCACTGATTAATATGTAAACTCACTAACATATTTTTGGCACCTAAGCCTAAACTTGCTCCAGGCTTACACTAGTCTGCAGGGGCAGAACAGGACAAGAATGCAGCAGTGCTGAACAACCAGTTGGGGTTCACAGGTAGCCTGCACAGGCCAAAAAACAAATTGGCATTGGTCAGGGAGTGATCCTGAATGTAGTACATGCAGGAGTAACGCCGCCCTCCATAGGAAGAAGCACATATATTGCCATTTCCAGTGCATTTGTCGTCATCTCCCCAAACTAGCAAGGCCTTGCTGGTACAGAGAGGTGACTTAAGCTTCTCTTCACTACTTCACTGAATTTTTGGTCTGTATCTATTTTGAATTGGCTTTTTTAGCCATTTATTAAAAGCTTGCTTTTGAGATCCCCAGTCCCTAAGCCCTCTCTGTGAGCATGGCTTCCCTGTTACCTAGTCCATGGCTCTTCAACTGCACACATCCAGGATCCTGTGCCACTTCAGTGGGTTTTTTATAATGCTGAAACTCCCAGCTTCACTCCAGCAAAATCTGCAACTGGAAGACCAAACCATACACATCCAGTTCAAGTATCCAATGCCCTAACATGTCCAAATGCCTCGAGTACTTAGTGATGTGCAAGCACTGATACTGAAATTCAATGGCACTTGAGCACCTAAATCCCTTGGGCTCGTATCATTCTAGATGGGACTGTGATGTGCTTGAATTCCTGTAAATTGTTGGACTACCTGCTCAGACACTCTTAGCTACATATACAAGTTTCTAATGAGAATTACTAGCATATGAGAGAACTTGTGAATCACTGAATTTTTTTTGCCTTTCTTCTAGGCATAAAGCACGAATGTCAAGCAAATGGGCCAGAAGACCTTAACCGAGCTTACATTGCCGATAAGCTAGGAGGCTCCCTAATCGTAGCTTTTGAAGGATGTCCTGTGTAGATGCCATACAGTGCCACAACTCCACAAGCATTCCATGTTTTAATATATCAATTATGTAAAGCAAACATTCTAAACCAGGGTTTCACTAATGGTAGGGAAGCGGTCTGTCTTGTAGAATGAAGTAGACTTTGGAGACGTAGTTATGTACAAATGATCCTAAATAAATCAAGTTTAAGGATTTCTCTTGCCTGAGCAGTCTTATCACAAACCAGTTTAATATTGAACTCTGGCTTCAGTACTGCATAGTGAGGGGGGGAGAGGGAGATGATCTAAATTGTAGCAAACATCACAATCTTAAATTTTCTCTGTAGCCATCAGCCAAGTCACAGCTTTTTTTCTTCCTGGCTAGTGTCTTAGAACAAGATTAATACAACTTTATTAAATGTCATATGCTAAAAGGAATGCTGTCTGTCATCTTACCCCTTCAGTGTACTGCTCAAAACTCCTCTTATGTTTAAACACAGCACGCTCTGCTGTACCCTAGCAAATAGCTAAAATCAAAGTACAAAACCACACCCTTTCCTAGGGAAATAATCCTAAACCATTTCTTGTAAACTCATGGTCTTTTATTAGTGTCTGAAAGCTCCCTTGTTGTGCATTCTGATAACTGATTTAGAACAGTTCTGTGTTCATAGTGCAAGCTCTATAGTACTAAATCTCTCTGCTAAATCAAACTTGTACACCAATACTGACAAGTCAACTTAAATGTCAATCAGAAGCTTATTTCATTTGTGCTGCTGCTGATGAGAGGGTTTTGGAGGGGCCATTTTAACTCACCTAAGCAATGTTCTGAACCTCTGATCTGATTCAGGCCAGTGGAATAGGGATGTGTAAACTACTCCATGTTTCTCAAGCTTGGAATTAAGCCATTTTCATTACACTGGTTTGAGCTAAACTGCTGTAGGGACTTGTAGAGGCTTCTCAACCCTGTTTCTGTAGAAATCTGTAGTCAGACTTCAAAGCATATTACTTGCAACTGCCTTTCAATAAATGCAGAGACCATTCCACCCAAATATACCATCAAGCTTCCAAGTTTTACATTTAACCAATCAGCTGTATAAAGGAAGGACTTTTAACCAGTCTCTCAGCCACTGTCACTTGTGCAATTGTATAGGACATATCTATAGCACTTCTCATGCACTAACCTATGTTCTGGGCTGGCAGCCCTAACAATCTCCAGCAGGGAGTCTCTCCACGGGGTTAATAGCAACGCCTGGCATTAGATGTACCTTGGGAGGTGTACAGTAGGGACTGTATTCCAGGGCCGTACAAGCCAAAACCCTGCATGACCTACACGTTTACTCACTTGGTATGAGTGAGGAAGCGCACAGTGCTCTTCTCTTGCTGTACTCATGCAGCTTGGTCCTGGTGCAGCTGCACTGTTGATGTAGGTTTATTTTTCCCTGACTCACTGCATGGACACTCCCAAACCAGGATTAGTGGGGAAGGAGCGTTGGATGGAGCACAGACCACAACATTCAGGGCTATGTGACTTTGTATCAATCACACTTCTTGTACCTCCATTTCTGTACAAGTGAAGGGACTCTGAGTACCAAAGTTTCAACAGTACTATCAACATTTCGTGTCCTCGGTGATCCTTGGAGAGCAAAGTTATATTACTCTACCTAGACAAGCCGTGCTGCCATCTACAGCTACTGTAAGCATGGGGGTGTCACTGCCCTGTTAGTGATGCTCCTGGAGCAGAATGCCAGCCATGATGCAATACATGAGCAGGCTTGTTAATGTTCCCTTGGGCTCTCATCCCAATGCCATTGTTGCTGTGGGACTCGAGTAGCTGGAACTTCTGGCACCACTCTAGTTCCCTATGGCAGGGGACCTGCTCAGGAGAGAAAGCAAGTGCTCAGTTGAAGCAGGGATTTTCTCTTCTTTCCCCAACAGTGGCAGCTGCTGGCCTGCATATCTGCCTCCAGCAACCAATCCAAATGCAGCTGCTTCTGTCCTAAACATCATGTGAACAGCAGGCAGTTTCTCTCAACATGAATACATCTCTTCTTTCAGTACCTTCCAGAGCCAGCCCCAGTTCCTTACCAGCTAGAACTAGGAAGCGGCTGCTGTGTAACTTCCACTATTGTGTTAAAAAGATTGCATGAGGATCTAGTCAGCAGCCCAAAGTGGTCTCCGCTCTTGGCTATCAGATACTTTGCCTCTTCCTCAACTTGAATGCCAGAAACACCACAGTAGAGTTTCTTATAAGCTGAAGCTCTCTCTGCATTCCAGGTTCATGTGGCAGTGAATGGGGTCAGCAGTGGGAGGGTTTGCCCTGTTTAACTGGGAAAATACAATGAAAGTGAAGGTTCCAATAGTGACGCTTGGGTAGTCACAGTGCATAGCTGTGACTGACTAGACCTGTTTTTCTGGTTAAATGTAATTGATCGTTGCATGTTGCATAAACACATTCCCTGCCCTGCATGTTCTCTGTTGCTGTTGAAACCATCACACTTGCATTTTCTGATTAACTGGGCAGCTGCTCATGTGATATCCGCATGCTTCTGCTTTTGTGATTGAAATCTACGAAGATCCATCAGGCATCAGAAATGCTTCCTTAAGTCGAGAAAAGGAAGTAGGCTATGTTAAAAGTATCTCTTTGAGCATTTGTCCCAACTCACTCCTCCGCTAACTGGAGTGAGTAATACCTGCCAGAAGTTTCTGCTTTCTCAGCTGGCTGAAATAAATGTCTGGTTAAAGTCTGTTTTCAGATAAGTGCCGCTCCTAATTCCTTACGCAGACTTTGCTTTAACAAATAAAGACCTCTCGGTTAAGGTGGAGCTACAATCCAGATGAGATGTCAAGCACTAGATCAAAATCTCTAGGGGAAATTCCTGCTTCACTTAAGTCAAGGGGAGTTGGGCGGGCCCCAGATTTCATTCCCTATTTAACAAGATTCATTGCTAAATGGAAGAGGAAAGAAATCAATTGGAATGGCTTAGGCTGGCAGGGGGGGTTGACTGTCCTCTCATCATGAGCACCCTTGTGAGCATAGAGATGAGACCTGGGAGGATAATGCCCAGTTCTCCCAGTTCCAGCTGATGGGAGTGGCTCATGGCTGCCTTCCCCGTCAGCCTTGATGCTGGTGGATTGGATACTGGTGTTTGGAGTAAAATGGTTCTTGGTGCTGGCAATATTCCTTGGCAGGAGACACTGATACTTGCCAGAAGGTATCCAAGGGTTATACTATGCCAGGCTTTCTGCAGGCACTAACCACACCCCACTAGTCCTGGGGTGAGTTACCGAACAAAACTTCTCTTCAACCTTCCCTACAAGGCCTCTGCTTGTATGACCGAGTGTGGCGGGGGGGGGGAAGCTTAGTGTCAAAGAAAGGGATTTCATCACAGGCACCTTTGCGGGGGAGCCTGACCTAGGAGCCACGGACAAAAGGGAAAGAGTCCCCTATGTTTTGCACCAATCTGTCAGCGTTCTCTACTCATAGAACGTTTTCAGCTCTGCGGCATAGATTGCAGTGGGTTTCTTCACAAAGGAGGTTAGGTGTATCATGGCCCTGTCCTCTAGATGGCAACACTGAGCAGAGACATTTAAAAAGCCCAGTGGTTTGAATGTGGTCACTTCAATAGTCTAACTTTCAAAGTTGCTGCGTACCTGCAGTTCCTATGGGCTTTGGTGGCGGTTGGGGCTGCAGCCTTCTGAAAAAAACAGGAGCCTAATTTTAGACTGCCCAGTTTGAAAAGTTTTGCCTAAAACACCTACCCACTGTCTAAGAGTGCGTGTGGGGACAGAAGGTGCCAGGCCTCCTGACTCCTAGAGTTGCACCGTCCTTCTGCTACAACCCATGCTACTGGTGGACTCTCTCTCTCTCTCTCTCCCCCCCCCTCCTATCACCCTCAATGCCCTTTTATGGTAAAATAAGCACATCACAGCGCTGGGCTCTTCCTGGAGGTGGGGAGCACTTGGCACACAGGCTATAGCATTCCCTAAGCAAATCCAGCTGCGGGAGGAGCTGCCCTATCCTCCTGGCCGGGAGAGACATGAAGAAACTGGAACCTGCCTGCCACGCCTTGGCACCCTGCAGAAAGAGGCGTGGTCAGCCTGTGCATCTGTGCAGTGCCCGGCAGAGATGTGCATGTGGCCAGGGGAAGTGCGCCCCTCCTGCAGCCCTGTTCTGGAAGCAGCAGCTGGAGTGACGCCAAGGGCCCTGGGAGGGAGCGAGGTTCTCAGGGTTAACTTTGCCCGTGGCTGGGCGAGGATGGCGCCTGAGGCGTTCCCTGAGTCACACAGCCATCAGGTGCCAGCTGATGATGCAGCCCTGTAGGGTAGCCCAGCAAATCCTACACCTGGTTGAAACCAAGGTTAAACTGCCTGGGTGAGACTCCAGGCTTAGAGCAGTTTATCCTGCTCGCTGTAGGCATTTGGACTGGTATACCAATGGCACTGGCTGAAATCCAGCAAACCTCCACTGTAGATAAGGGGGAAGTGACACGGGGCTAGGGCAGGCCGTTAAACAGAGAGTGTATGTGCTAAAGGGGAAAGAAGCGAAACCAGCGTGACACCCTCAGGGTGTTATACAGTAATACAACTAGAAGAGGGGACATGCGCTGCCAGCATCCCAGACTGCGTGACAGCACTGTGAAGCGAGACTAGGAGGATGGTTGGGGTGGGGGGACCAGCAAAGAGATATTATCAAATGTAGAGGTGCTGCATGGACACCACCAAAGGAAAGTGGATGGGGTGATGCTACCCACACTACCGTCTACAAGTGGGGCGCTGGCTCAGAGTGCTGACCTCTGCTGTCCAAAGGATAAAATTACAGGGCCAGAACCCCTCCCCGCTGCTCCAGTCCAGCTGCCAATACGGGACTCGGGGGCGGGGTGTTTTGTTTGTTCACTTTCAGGAGTGGCTCAGCATTGCTACTCTCTGGGAAGTCTGGCCTGACCCCATTACAATACTGTAGGGCTCTTCTGCCCTCCTGGTCTAAAGTTAACATGCACTCAGCCACCCCACCCCTATACCATAGTTAGCTCCAGCCCCGCTCATCAGCAGCCAATGTGGGTTCTGGGTTATAGCTGCACCCACCTGTGAGCCACTCACGGGTCCAGGGGAGCATAGCCAGGTGTTCAGCTAAAGGGGACTAAAATATGGTCAGGGCCTTAGTCTGTGCCCAGGAGCAGCTGCCTGCAGGGGGTGGTTTGCAAACTTGTACAGCTACCACCAGGGCATGGCCTTTGTGTTCTTGTTCTGCTACTGCATTGCACCCTGGGGAAGGGATAGCCACAGAGAGGCTGCTTGGTGTTCGCATGCAGGGACTCTGCCTCTCACTCCCTGCTCCAGTTGGGTCAGAGGCTGAGACATCTCCACCGGGGCATCTTACCTCCTCCACACCAGGCCTTTTACAGCAAAATGTGAGCCCGCCAAGCTGGGCGGCTATAGCTCTCGGCCCCTTCTCCACGGGGACGTGTTTTGCTGACCCTGCTGCAGGCTTTGCCTCCATTGTCCAGTCCTACCCCTCTTCCTCCAAGAAAATGTGTAAACCATTCCAGGGAAGCTAGTGTGGCCATGACATTAAAGAAGACGAGCCTGTTACCACACAGCAGTGTAGCAGTCCTGTCTGTGAGCCCCTTTCCAATGCTTGTACACATTTAACAATGCCTAGTGTGCAGCACCACCACGGCTCTTTGCTGTGGCCCGCTGGAGCTGTTTCTTGTTATTATCACCGACTGTTTTACATAACAATCTCAATAAAAAAAATTGCAAAAGGTGGGCGGGGCATGAACTGGGTAAAGGGAAGCTGGAGTTTGAATGGTGAAGTGGTGCTGTGAAGGTGGCCTCATGATTGTGCCGGGAAACCTCCCTGCGCAATTCTATGCCCCGTTTCCTGCAGGGAAAGCAGCTGGTGCTGGTACCGTCGCTTGCAAACTCAGGCAAGGAATCACAGCATATGGCAAAGCTGCGGCCTCAAGCGGAGTTATTGCACGCAGGCTGATGGCCACGAAGGGGACGTGAACGAATGGAAGAAGCGCAAATCAGCTCTCATCCCTCGTCTCGCCCCACTTAGCTGAGGATTTCCAGGCCCACTGGCAGAGCTCAGCCTGGGACGTTGCCACATGGCTGCAGGCTACAAGAGTTCAGGTTCCTACTGCACAGATTTAATTACAATCAACGACGCTCAGCCCCTGACACTCAGGGTATGTCTACACCTTCCCTACTCCAGGAGCCATACAGATGCTTGTTCCAACCACACTAGCGTCACTGCAGCAGGAGGGGGTAGCCACCCCACCTTCCAGCCCCTGGGCATATCCCACCGCTTGTGCCACCCTGGCTACAGTGTTCTTAGGGTACTAGCTCCATCAGGGCAAGTGGGAATGGTTTCCCGGAGCTAGGATTCCCCCAGCTCGAAGTGGAGACCTACCCTTACTTAAAGCTACTAGGTGGCAGCTTTGCTGTATCCGATACTAAGGATGGGATTTTCAAAGGGGGTGGAGTTGGAATTCAAGTTCCTAACTCCCTTGGGTTCTTTTGAAAAGCCCAGCCTGCCCTGCCCTCGATCAGGATTTTGGCAAGGGATGACACCACATAGAAAGCGTGGGTGTGGCTGGGGGACTAGGCAACAGCGTTGATCCCGTCTGCCTGGTACCCAGAAGAGCGGGAAGGCCCGGCTGCAGCAGGAGAAACGTACAAAAGGATTGGCCAGAATTAAAAGGGAAGGGTTAGTCAGGAACAGCCGGGCTGGCTCAACCCTAAGCTCCATCCAGCCTCATGGCTCAGACTGGGGCCAGTGCCAGCTACTTCAGAGAAAGGTACAAGACACCCCGCAGCAGGTGGAGGTGGCATAATGTGCCCCGGACATTACATCTCAGCCTGTACTCTGCTAGTTAGAGATTGGCTTAGGCCCTGAAGCATGAGAATGTTAGAACGGGCTCATTTTCAAGAGAGAGACTTAGGCCCAGATCCCTAAAGGTGATGAGGCCCCTGGCTTCCATGGATTGCAGGAGCCTGAATAGCTTTGAGGACCTGGTGCAGAGCTGAGGAATCCCCTTCCCTTCTCCCTGTCTGCTGGATGCAGACAGCTCCAGTACATTAAAGTTAGGTTGCGGGGGAGATTCTCCAAGGCACCACTAGCAGCTACTGCCCAGCGGCTAGTCCATGGAAGGCAGGTGCCTAACCACCCTTTTTGTGACTTTAAAGACCCACCCAACCTTCTATGGAAAGTTCTCTCCATTCGAATTAATTAGCTGCCGTGTTACCCTCCTGCCTTGGGTGGGCCATCGGGGGAGGACTTGGCCTGGGACCCGCTATTCTTCTCACAGGCTGAGAGGCCATATCCCCACCCTAGGAACTGCAGCCCAGTTTTGAGGTATGAGCTGGTTCAGCACAGTCCCTATGCAGCGCGGGCTGCCAGAACCCTCCAGGAGTAAGAGACTAGCCCAGGAGCCACTAGTGACGTTTAGGTGCCGTGTGCCAGTAAATGGAAGGCTGGGCACAGGGCCAGTTGCCAAGGCAGCGACAGACAACCTAGGGTCTAAGTGGTTTCCCTGAAGGCAAGAGGGGTGGATCCTGGGCTTGGAATGAAAAGCTAGCGGCTGGCCCAGCCATGCAGTGACTTTGGCCCATGCTGGCAGCCAGCCAGGAACCGGGCCGGCTGCAAACGCAGCTCACAGCTGCATGTCCATGGTTAGTCAGCAAGTAATAACCACCAGTGAGTCTTCCCCATGCCTGGCCTCTGGGGACTGCTGAGCCTGGACACGGCTGGATTCCTGGAGCTGGACTGCAGGCGGGATGGCACCTCCACGCAGATGTGAATCCTCCCTCCCATTGCTGTTTAAATCAGTGAAATTGTTACTGCTACAGCAACATTCGGCGGATGTGAAGATCAGCCCAGGGAGATAAGCACATCAGGACAGAAACCGAATTCCTCTGAGTGTCAGCGAGTGAACGAGCAGCACAGAACATCCCTTGTCGGGCTCACCTCCAGGAGCAGAAGCAGGGCTCAGCCACCCACAGGTCACTGCAGCCTTTGTCGGTTCCCAAACCGCAAGGTGCAACGAGCGTAAGGCTTTACTCCAGCTCAGCATCGTACGGGATCAGGACTCACGTCCCAAAAGGAAACTAGGGGCATCAGTCTGGTGCAATGGGGGTAGCAAAGGACCTCCCAGCCGGGTACAGCTTCACTAGGCAGCACAACAAAGCACGGCGAGATCCCCATTATCCTGGTTGGCCCAGAAGCACCGGTCAGGTGACTGCTGTATAAATACGTCCCTGGTCTGCCAAGACAGTCCCGGGCGATGCACTCCTGGAACTAGAGTCACTCAGAGGCACTGCACTGCTCAGTCTTCGGGCCCTGTCACTTGGTGGACTTCACAACCCTGCGCTAGGCGCCCAGGGTCCCTCTATCACACCTGGGCAGAGGTAGCGGCCTATGAATGGCATTGACGGAAGGCAGCAGGCTGGGCCGGGAGCTGCCAAAGCAAGCCAATAGGAAATGCTCAGGAGAGGGGTGTGGCCTAGGCCCCGCCCCTCACATGAGTTAGGCCCCTCCCTCCATTTGGGCTGCACAGCCGTGAACCCTCTCCTGTAGTCAGGCCTCTCAGCCTGGGAGGGCTCTTCAACTTGCTACCTTCCCGGCATGCTGCAAATGCCACCAGTTCGAGCAGGCTGAGGCGGCCTCTTTCTCCTCTACTGACAGAGACCCAGACTCTGCCCCGACTAACCCCACAGGGCTCTCACTCCAACCTGGCTTTGAAGGCTCCCTCTGATGCTAAAGCAGCCCGTGCTTTGCACACGGACTCCTGGGACCCCTACAGACACAGGATAGTTCAAGGAACAAAACGAGTGCTTAACCAGCAGGGGGCGCAAAAGGGCTGGTTTAACATAAGCAAGCCCAAGTCGGTTGTACGGACCAGCATGTTCACCAAGCACCAGTTAAAACTGCCCTTAAACAGAGAGGGACTTGGCTCCCTTGGCTACATACACACAAGCCTCCTAACTGATCCCTGCAGGATCAGACCAGCCGCTGTGTTTTCACCTCCTCCAGTTAGGCCACTCTATCGAATATGTACAAGTGACCACCGGGGGGCAGCGCGGGGAAGAGTTAGAACCTTTGAGTAAGACATGGGAAAAATCTCACCCCTGAAAGCACCGAGTGCCGACCCAGCTCAGCTCCTCCCGAACCGAAGTCAACAGGAGTTTTGTCATCAGCTTCAATGGCAGCAGAGATGGGCTCATGGCTCCCTGCGTTCAGAAAAGCTGAAGTCACAGCTTGGCCTGACTTCTCCATACAGCTCTTCCCCTCCTGGACAACTCCAGGTTCGAGGCTCCCGTGGGATGCAGCGAAAATGATGCACGCGACCAGCAGCAGGGAAACTTCCTGGATGCCCAAGATGGACCAGGGCAGTTGGCACTCCCACCATGTCCAACCCGTCTCGCCAGCTCCCATAGCTGTGTTCAGCGCTCCTAGGACAGGACACATTCCCCTGATGCCCCAAGACCATCTCCGTCCCTCGCTCACACCATGGAATGAGGAGTGTTGTACTACTTTGCCCTCCGCTCACATCACTCAGGAAAAAGCAAGAAAAGCGGAGCACCACCTTTCTCTTTGGTCCTGCCGCTGGGGGATGGGGCCTTTGGGACATGGAGGACTCAAGGCTGTTATGATCATAGTGCTTTATACCATCAACAGGAGCAAGCGCCTCAAAATAAGACCAGCACAACCCCTAGTTAGCTACACCATTGGTTTAATTGCATTACCATCCAGAAATTCACAAGGACACTTGCCAACAGCCGCCTGGTACGACGAACAGGGGCGCCGTGTACCTTCCAGGCTTCATTCACTCCAAAAGACAAAAATTGCACTGATCGATGAACACACACAGAGTCTTCCCTTTTTGCACATTCATGGATTCTGTTACTACAGAAGGTAAAGGCTTGGAAGCAGCTGGCTGACCCAGTCAGGGCTTTCCCAAGGGAACTCAGTTTTACAAAAAAACAGTATGAAAATTCCTTTACAGATGTACGTCTGCAGTGTGTACTTGGATCCTTTTAAATCTCAAACTAGGAGGAGGTTTTGGGGGTCACTAATGGCTTGTGTGTCTTTATCGGCAAAGAACTGAGCATATATTTTTAGGAACGTGTAAGGCATTTTGGTAAGTGGAATAGTAAATTCTAGATCTTAGACCCATCAGACCGAAGTTCCTTCCTTTGAACCGTTGTCTTCCCCCTGGAAGTGAGAAAGAGCAGAACAGGTTATAGGATTGTATATAGAACACGTATTAAGTTTTTAGTAGTTGAGTAAGCAGGTATTCCTAGGGACAGGGTTTTATCTAACAATTACGTCAATATCATAATGGCAGAGGCAGGATTCAACATTCGACTCAAAGAACCCCTGATCCAGCGATGTTAACACAAATGCCCTACAGGCCAGATCTGGCCTTCTGGTCATGCAGTCAGATTAACTTTTGTTGGTGAAAGAGACAAGCTTTTGAGCTCCACAGAGCTTTTCCTCAAGTCTGGGAAATGGTGTCACAGCTAAATACAAGGTGGAAGAGATTAAGCATAAGGAGTTAACACATGTTGCAAGAAACCATTCAAAATGAAGGGGGTAATTAACACCTCTACATTCATAGGAAAAGAAAGACATAAAACCAAGGTCTCTATTGAATCCATAATTTTTGGTGTCTAGCAGAGTTATGAATTTAAGTTCCCAAGCTCATCTTTAGAAGGTGCATCAAATGCCTCAACAACTACATGTGTAAAACCAGACAAAACTATACTCTCAAATGAACTCAGAGGAAAACGATAAAAAGACCAAAAAAAAAAAAAAAACCACACTTATTGCCTGTGGGTGAACACTTGCTATAAAGTGATCACTCCATATCTGACCTCTCAATCCTCATACTCAAAGGAAACCTGCACGGCACCTTCAAAAGATGAGCCTGGAAGCTTAAATTCTGTGAGGCTCCGAGTACCTTTCCCAGATCTGAAGAAGAGCTCTGTGGAGCTCATGGGTCCCTTCCACCAGGAGGAGTTGGTCCAATAAGAGAGATTACCTCACCCACCGTGTGTCTCTCATATCCTGGAATCAACATGGCTACACTACCACTGCGAACAACAGTCATACTGTCCAGAATCTGAATTTTTGTTGAAAAAGTTGATAAGGGGAAATGGATTTCTCTACTCTATGTTCTGCCACCACTAAGATCAGCCCGGGCAGTGTATGAGTACTCCTCTTGTAAAGTTCCCATTTTTGTACATTATGCGCGTCTTGAATAGGAAAGATGGTCTAATGGTTAAAACACTGGGCCCAGACTTGGAAGATCTGGATTCTATTGCCAATTGTCGCATTCCCTGCTTCCTCGGGCAAATCACTTCATCTCAGAGTCTCCGTTCCCCACCCTTTGATTCATGTATTTCAACTCTAAGGTCTTCAGGGCAGAGACGGTTCCTTCCTACGTGTCTGTGCAGTGCTTAGCATAACAGGGTCCCAATCTCGGTTGTGGCTTCCTGGTTCTATCTGCACACCGCTACGTTCCATTTGGAGACAGATGCAATACCGTTTCTTGAAGCTGCTCTTTCAATTTCTTCACTGCTTCTCTTTCTTTGGCCAGTTGTCCCTGGGTAATCTTCAATAGCTCTTGGAGTTTGGTAGCGGCTTGTCCCAAGTCCTTCGTTAGCTTCTTCTCCTTCTCAAGTCTTTCCTGCACACAATTGAAGTAAACTATTATTTGCGATAACTAGATCCATCATTTACTGATCACTGGACACAGGGCAGCAGCAGTGTCAGGCCACTCCCACCTCGCAGAGCCCCTGGAGAGGTTTTTGCTATGGGGTTGCACTCTGGCTTTTGTTTGACAGTGGAGAAACATCTGCTCAGCTCCCTCTAGATGTAACTGATGCTCATCCCCACATTTCACAGGTCGGTCACCCTTAGTGAGAGTCTCTGTGCAGAAATGTGATGGGGCCAAAGCAATGGATGGCCCTGTCCAGCACAGTCAGCAGGCCCCATTCCTTCCTGTATGAATCCGACTGGTGTCGGAGGACAACATGGTGGTTGCCAGTCTCTAGCCATCAGAGGCAGAGTCTCAGAGCTGCTCCTTCCCCACTAGTGCCATGGACCAATGGGAATGGGCAGGACGGGGCTCAGATTCACCTAAACTCCCCGCCACACTCGATGCCAGGGTTGAAGGGAGAAGCAGCCCTGGAGTCTTATTTCCTCTCCTCCTCCTCCACCCTACAAGGGCCAGATCCCACAGCCTGAGCCTGGGGAGCCCGAGCCGGCTGCAGCGAGACATCACACGAGGAAGACGAAGCCCCAAACAGTTCAACGCCCTACATGAGAAGTGGCTTCAGGAACCAGCTCTCAGGCCCGAGTCAGGGACCATGGCAAAAGCAGCGAGGGTGCCCCTACTTACCCTGCACATGGCTTCCCTTCCCTGGCTTGGCAAACATACCCCCTTAATGCACAACATAGAATCATAGAATTTTAGGGTTGGCAGGGACCTCAGGAGGTCATCTAGTCCAACCCCCTGCTCAGAGCAGGGCCAATCCCCAGACAGATTTTTGCCCTAGATCCCTAAATGGCCCCCTCAAGGATTGAACTCACAACCCTGGGTTTAGCAGGCCAATGCTCAAACCACTGAGCTATTCTCCCCCCCCCGCCGGTGCTGCTCAGGCCATACTGCTGGGATCGGTTCCGGGCTGCATCAGAGTGCAGGGCTGTATTCTGGGCTGCTATGGGCACCCAGACTTCCCGCTTCGTAGATTACATCTGGCCCGGCGGCTGCCAGCACTGAACGCAGTGACCCTGCCCCCTCACAGGGCTAGGTCCTTAAGCTAGAGAATTCTCCCCCAGCCCGCGGTGGTACCGTTCTGCTACCGGCGCAGCAGACAGAGACTGGAACCAGAATCTGGCCCAGGGTGCCCTTCACCCTCCTGGCCTTGCAGACCCCGTGCTGCGAGGGGTGTGTGTGCAGGGAATTACCTTCAGGTGCTGAACCTCCTCCGTTTCCGAGGACGCTACGTTTGCAGCGGATCTCAGCTTTTCCAGTTCAGCTTGCAAACTGCACACTGAGCTCTGCGCCTGCGGTTTCAGGAAGTGGAGAGGTCAGTCCTACCTTACTAGGATACGTGAGAATCAAACGGGTGGTCAGCAGACAGGACGAACAGGGGCCCAGAAGAGCAGAGGGCAAACTCAGCTGGCTAAGAATCCCAGCACCACACGGCAGTGGGTATAGCGACATTTATCCTTCACCAGCCGCGCAGAGTTAAGTTACACTGCAGTGCGTACACTGCTCTCACTGGCTACATTAAGAAACCATCTCAGGCTAATCTCAGCTTAAATTTTAAAGATTAAACCCTCTTCATGACCACCATGCGCTACATTTTCCCCACTTGTGGCGTCGGTTTGCACGTACCCGTGGCAGGCTGCGAACAGAAACTAGCCGATGCTTTGCAGGCCTTGGTACTGCTTGTGCGTGCAAGATTGCCAGTAAAATGCACATACGTCTTTTCATATCAGGTTCAGGACGTTTTAAAGATCTCCCTACAGCCACGCCCCTCCCAGCAGCCATGATGGTTTGCTCCTTGGAAAGAGGCAGGCCAAGGCAATATTTCAAACAGCCTTCATTTAATGCTAGAATTAATCGGCTAGCAGGTGCGCCCAGAGCAGACCTACGTTCTGCCCTTCCACCACCCCATGAGCAGCTGGGTGGGACCTTGTAGCCTTTTCCCCAGTAGCACTGGGACCAGAAGCAGCCAGCCTGGTCTCCCCACATTTACAGGCCAGGGTCCTATTGATTAAATTCAAGCTGGTTGTCCACATTTTTTGCAGAGCTGCTTAAAAAAAATAAAAAGTTCCAATGACAGCCAACTCGACCCAACAGAAGCAGACTGTGGGAGTCGTTTTCCTGCAGCCCGGAGGCAGACAAGCAGGCTAGGGGAGTCCCAAAGATTTTAGCAAGGAGAAATAGACCAAATGCACGGGGTGAAACAGGCTGACAGAGGTCTGACCGAGGAACCATTTCAGTCCTGCAAGACAGGTAAAGCCTGCTGAGATTTTCAGGAGCGACTAGCTACTCTGGCATCTAATCTGAAACCTTCCAAAGAGATCCCCAAACTGTCAAAGTGCCAAGCCCCTGCCCCTTTAAAATGCCTCAACAAGGGTACCCCCAAATGAAAGCCCTTCAAAAGGCTAGTCACTTGGAGAACACAGGCCTGTAGGTGAAAGAGCCTCTCCAAAATAAACACTCGCGGGTTTGCTACTGCAGCTTTAGACCCTTCCTGTTCGCCAACCAGGAGAATGACCGGTATTTAGGAAGTGGCCCATATAAGCTCTTTGGCATTGACAGTTTCCTTTTAGGATTATGAGGACGCTTGGAAACAGGTAGAGGGATTGGAGATGTGTGTTTGGACCATGTTCTTTTTGCTACAGTTTTAGTCCTGCAGCAGCAAGCCACTGCCTTAAGTTTCAAAAAAAAAAAAAAAAGTGAGCACGGCTAAAAAGGCAAATCCCAAATGGGAGGGGAGGGGGAAAGAGAGAGCACTTCACTGTTTAAAGGGAAACTCATTGGCTTGTTACCAGCATTTTACAACAGGTAAAAGGGGATTAAAGGACCAAAACTTGTTGCTTTCAGTTTTAGGTCTTTGTCAGTAATAGGCATAGATGAAAGGCCAGAAGGGATTTTGACCTTCTGCAATCCCACCCATATTAACAGCTCGGAAGAGCCGGCATCATGAACATTCTGCTATGCTGGTGATCACATACAGCCTTTCAAAAAGGGACTTTCCCTCCTCCATCGGTTTAAACGCAGACCTTCTGTCCGGAGGGAAGCAAAGCCCCCAATCCCTTGTCACAGACAGCAGGCCAGAGAGAGTCCCAGGCGCACGCAGGTTTGAACTTACTTCTTCAAACTCCAGCGCTAGCTTCTGCCTCAGCTCTTGCTCGTTATCCACGTTTGCTTCAGTTTGTTCCAGCTGCGTTTTCAACTGCACAGAAACCAAAGTGAATCAGTCACATCGGAAAGATCGACTGGAGCAGACGGACTCCGAAGCCTGCTACATGTAGATAAATGGAGACGGACTCTAGAGCTTTCCCCAAAGCCCTGAAGGGCAGCTGCCAGGCCCTGCTTCCCATCTCTAATCCCCAAAGGCTTCCAAGATTAAGCCAAAGGAAATCTCTAGCCAGTAGTTTTACACTTCCAGTCTCTGCCCAATTTGGTGCTATATTCCACCCTTGTTCCAGCCCCAGCAACTTGAACTGGAACTGGCTGCAAAGGCCAAGAGCAGACTGACCCCACCCGTCTCATCTGACAGCTCCCCACCACTTGGGCAACACAGCACCTTGGGGAAAACTCCACAATGGAAAGGATTAAGACTCAAAGAGCAGAGAACACAGCTTGTGGGGTCAGTAAGCTAGTGAGGAGAGAAAGGTTAGGCTGAAAGACTCTCAGAGTTAATTCCTGGAACCCAACTCTGGTTAGTGAGATTAGAAATCCAATCCTCCACAAAGTCCTTGCCCCTCTGAATTCTGATCCTTAGCCCAAGAAGTCCTGTAAGACCAGAATTCTCCACCCTCCAGGGCCTCACATGATGACTGCCCACCCCTTCAGTAGACAAGACAGCACCCCATCAAACCAGCCAGAGAGCGTATATGAAGTGCAGTGTAATGGATTCCCTCACTTCAAGGACCCAGTGCATCAACTCTGCAGGACTCCCTGCCCACCCATCTTCCGACCCTGGATCCCCTAAAGCATACCGCTGCCACTAAGCCCAGCGGTCAGCCCACTGTCCTCAACCAAGGAGGTCTCAAAAGCAGAGAGCACTGCTCAAAGCCAGACCTCATTCCTGCTCAGAAAGTGATCAGATGATGGTCTCACTGCTAAGGCACTGAGCTGGGACTCTGGAGATCTGGGCTGGATTGCCAGCTCTGCCCCAGATTTCCTGCATGATCCTGGGCAAGTCACTTCATCTGTAATGCCACTTCCTTCCTCTTACCCTGCATGGTATCTACTTGAACAAAGCGCTCTGGGGCAGGGGCGGTCTGTACAGTAGCTAGTACGATGGGGCCCTGATCTCAGCTGGGGCCCACTAGAACTACGATAAGAAAGTGGGTGTTTTGAATCCTCTCTTTACAAATGGGCCATGGTAAGAATATTTGTTACGTGAAGCTTGTTCCCCTCCCTTATCTAGTTCAGAAAATTAACCACCTCAATAGAAGCCCCACAGAAACAGCACAACACACACATTCTACAGTCAGTGAAGCCATATACAATTATCATGCAGGTGTCGAGCGGGAGACGGGACAAGTGCAGTCGTTAATCAGTGCCTTAGCGTGCAGTGGTCTCACCGCCCTAACCTCGAGGGGCTCGTGCTCGCTTGGGTCAGCCCGCAACCCAGCTGCTTCTCCATCATGCACATGGCTCTTCATCTCCCTCAACTGCTGCCTGACCTGAAACAAGGACCAGCAAGCCTGGCTCAGTGACACACAGTGGCAGCCAAGGTGCGGGCAAAGCTTTGAGATAGGGTGGCCAATGGAAAATGCGCCTCGTGGCCAGCAAAAGTAGGAACGCAGCTGCAGTCAGATTTGTTCTGCTGCCTGAACAAGTCAACAGGAAGTTAGCTGAGCAACGGGGGAAGAGATTCACAGAGCTGCCTAAGGGGATGACACCCAAATCCCACTGTGCTCTGTCGGAAATCCCAGAAGGGATCCATGAAGATCAAACACGGAACGTCCTCCTGAAACCGCCCAAAAGTAACAGCTCAAAGTTTATCAGATCAGACTCAGTGACATGAGAACAGCTGCAACCTCACTGGTATGGATGGGGTTCGCCAGGTACCCCCAGCAGTGAAATTCACCTGTCACGAGTACTCAACCCTATGGAAGAGTTACAAGAACAGACCCTGATCCTGCAGTGGAATCCCCACATTCAGACTTCTGTGTTCACATGTGTTCCTGGGGTTCCTCAGAGACACAAGGATCAGATCCAGGTGAAGCCAACTGGAGGATTGGGGCATTCAGTCCATGGTTTTGGAGTACAGTAGTTAATAAATGGATAGTCGGTAACATTAAAGGGAGAACGTGGGGCTGATAGAGTCAGTCTTGCTTTCCAACAGGTGACATTCACAGTGCAATAGCAACAGAAAGGCAGGGGAAACCGCTTTAATACAACACGCTGCAGGCAGTTAATAGAGTAACAGTGGGACAACTCCTTGGGTAGCAGCTTATCACACAAAAATGACTCAAACATGTTGGGGGGGAGGGAAAAAGAGTGCCCTAAATGGGGTCTTTCTACAACTTTTTTCTAAGCCATGCAGGCAAAAATTTGGGTCTCAGCAGGGACACTGCACCTTCCTTGCATTTGTTTAAGGACATTTATTTTTTAAGTTGTCTCCACTTCCGTTATGAAGAGCAACATTTCCAGTGAGAGCTGCAGAGCCAGCGGCGGCTATCAAGAGAAGCCAGCATCTATTTCTGCTCAGTCCGCCAAGGAGCCCTGCAGTTGCTCAGCCCATCCGCCATGTGGCGCTGCCCTTTACGGAGACGTGGGTTTGAAGGTTAGAAGATTTACAACAGGTCCTGTTCTGGGGAAAGAGATGCTCGATGAAAATACAAAAGTTGCTAAATACCTGCAACCGCTTCCCTGTTTAATTGGCCTAATTACTCTTCAGCAGCAGGTATAGATCTGTGACAACTACCTGAATGATCCAAATGGTTAGACTTACAGTGCAGGGGAGGCGTTCGTTATTCCAAAGAAGCTATAACCAGACACCAGTTGGTGCATTGTGGAGGGAGATTTTGAACTGCCCGGCCCTCGTCCATTTACAAAGTGTAACCAACCCTCAGGCTTTTATCACGAGTCTCCCAATATCAAACTCCAAAGTTCCTGGAGTTACACCACGACGTGAGAAGCACAGTTTTCGTTTAAAGAAATAAAATAAAATAAAGCTTCTAGCCCTCATATTGGGAAAAAAAAGCTTGAGACGTGAGCCGTAAGGTTCCCACCCCAGAAAGCAAATAAGAATCAGCATAAAAGATTCCGGCATTTTTAAGACAAACCTCATGATTTCTTAACCCTTTGGAGTGGCACTCCTGTTAATTTCTTAGCACTTCCCCTTCTTACAGGGTAGTCACATCACATTGATCAAACAGGTTCACAGATTCATAGACTATCAGGGTTGGAAGGGACCTCAGGAGGTCATCTAGTCCAACCTCCTCCTCAAAGCAGGGCCAATACCCAACTAAATCATCCCAGCCAGGGGCTTTGTCAAGCCTGACCTTAAAAAAACTCTAAGGAAGGAGATTCCACCATCTCCCTAGTTAACCCATTCCAGTGCTTCACCACCCTCCTAGTGAAAATGTTTTTCCTAATATCCAACCTAAACCTCCCCCATTTCAGAGACAGACAGGCAACTTTCATAGATTTCTATGGCTAATTCCTACATACAGAAAAGCCAGTTTCAAAAGGAACCCAAAGTAAGATTCCTCCAGCCAACAGATGATCTGTAAGGACATCTGAGGGACCACGGACGCCCTCCCATAAGGGGACCTACTACCAAATCCAATTGCAACCAAAAAAGGAATGTGTGCACATATGTATTAGACAGACACTCTACACTAAAATAATATTAAGGTTGTAGAATCAAGCACTCTGAACATAGGAAATGCCAGAATTAAGGCTACCTTTGCAACCTTGGCCCGTGTTACGCAGGAGGTCAGATTATTGCGTGGTCCCTTCTGGCCTTAAAAATCGATGAAAAGATTACACTGGCATTTCCCAATTTACGTGCTAGACTTCGCAACCCTAACATTCTTCTAATATAGTTGTGTATGGGCGCAAGGTACAGGGAGTGAGTCAATTTGTTATTTGATCCCTGGCCCCATGAGAGCATTGTTCCTGTGCCCAGAGAGTTAGTTCGCATGATAACTCCTTGACATTCTGAAGATGACCCAGTAGCACTTAACTCTTGGCTGGGTTGTATATATTTTACAGCTACTTAGATTCATGCTTCTGCCTGGGAATCATCCGGCATAGCTGGCACCCTGAAAAATCTGGCCTAATCAAGAAAGCAACGATGAGAATCGCAAAGAGTTTCATGGTGTGAAACCCTTCGCCGCCTTCTTCAGCATTTTCAAAACACAAATCCCCTTGGCAGATGGCTCGACGGGCACTTGGAGTTGGACATACTTTAAGTCCGACCCCACGCGGAGTTCTGTGGAGATTTGGGAAATTCATCAGTGTCCCAGAGTTGTACGTCCCTTCCAGCTAACCACAGTTTGCAACAGCTTCCCAGCCTGCCGCTCTCCACCAAAGAGCGCCTCTGTTAGGTCTCATCAACACTAGAAAGTTGTGGAGTTAGAGAGGTACGGGTATAATGAAGTGCTACAATCCCCTCTAGTGTTGGCAGAGTTATGCCAGGATAAGAGTGCTTTACGCCAGTACAGCTATTCCTGAAAACGAAGGGGACTTTATTCCACTTTATAAGTTAATTCAGAACAATTTGGAGCATTCCCATGTAGACAAGCTCTAAAGATACGCAGGTACAAGCACCTTTATATCAGTATAGCTGCGCCACTCTACAAATTGTACCGATCCATCATTAACAATAATCACACCCCTAACCAAAAGAGTCTATAGAGACAACAACTTTTAAGTGTAGACCCGACCTTAGGTTAGATATGAACTAGCAATTAGCCATTACCAGTGCAAGCTCCTGGCTTTGTTTCTGTGCTTCTGCTTTTGCTGCATCCAGCTGTTCTTGGGATTCAGAGAAGAGCTGCCTCAACTGGAAAAAAGAAGAGGGAAGTCAGCAGCTGTGTTAGCGTCTGGAAGAAGCTTGGGTGTTTGGAGTGGCAGGGAGAAGAAACAGCGTATCAGTTACATAAGAACGGACGTGCTGGGTCAGACCAAAGGTCCATTTAACCCAGTATCCTGTCTTCCGACAGCGATAAGTGCCAGATGCTTCAGAGGGAAGGCACAGAACATGGCAATTAGCAGAGGGTCCATCCCCTGTCATCCAATCCCAGCTTCTGCTAGTAAAAAGTTTAGGGACACCCACAGCATGGGGTTGTGTCCCTGCCCATTATGTCTAATGGGCATGAATGGGGCCTATCCCCCGTAAACTTCTCTAATTCTTTTTTAAACCCAGTTATACTTTTGACCTTTACAACATCCCCTGGCAATGAGTTCCACAGGTTGAATGCGAGATGTGTGAGGTCTGCTTTAAACCTGCTGCGTATTCATTTCATTTGGTGACCACATTCGTGTGTTACGTGATGGATAAATAACACTTCCTTACACACTTTCTCAACACCAGTCATGATTTTATAGACCTCTAGCATATCCCACCCAAAGTTGTCTCTTTTCCAAGCTTAACAGTCCCAGACTTTTCACTCTCGCCTCAGACAGAAACTGTTCCATACCCCTAATCATTTTCATTGCCTTTCTCTGTACCTTTTCCAATTCTAATAGATCTTTTTGGAGATGGGATAACCAGAACAGTACACCGTACTTAAGGTGTGGGTGTACCGTGGATTTATATAGTGGCATTAAGATATTTTCTGGTTCTGTTATCTAGCCTTTTCCTTATGGGCCCCTAACAATCTGTTGATATTTTTGACTGCTGCTGCACATTGAGAAGATATTTTCAGAGAACTATCCAGGACGACTCCAAGAGCTTGCTTGAGTGGTAACAGCTAATTTAGAGCCCATCATTTTGTAGAGCTAGTTGGGATTATGTTTTCCAATGTGCATTACTTTGCACTTATCAACTGATCTCCCCGAGTTAGCCCGACCCCCTTGTCAAGGGATCAGAGGATGGGACGCTAGAGCAACCTTTAGTCTCTCCCCACCTCCCCCAAACAGATGACCAACACTTACTGCTTCAACTTCTTTTGTGTAGTTCTGGCGTTCGGAACTGGCCGTCTCCAAGTGATTTTCCAGCTGTGCTTCCAGAAGAGAAGTATATTCCTTCAGCTGATTAAAACAAGGAGAGCACGGTGATTTGATCGGTAATGATGCAGGCATTCATCTGTTTGCATATCTAGCCTCTCTAGACCAGCAAGACCAATTCTCCCAACATTCCCCCGGAGGGGTTGAGAAGAAATTATAATGCCTCTCTCCTGGCAACATTAAAGGGAAGTTCTGGGGGTGCAGCAGAAGTCAGTACCCTTTCCTTTTGGAGTAGGTGAGAATGTCCATACCTGATCTGTGTTCTGGAGCTCTACCCTCAGCTGGTCCACAGCCTCTGCAAGAGATTTCACTTGGACTTGTGACTACACCAAGCGTTGACCCCCCAAAAAATGGAAAATAAAGAAATAAAGTGTTAGTAAGCAGGATTTCCCAGCTTAGACTCTCCTCTATAACGTCTCCTACAAGCGACTAAAAATGGCACAGTGGAGCTTCCCTGTAAACTCTTTGAGGGAAGAGATCATTTGTTGCATTCGTACAGCACCTGGCACAACTGGGCTCCTGATCCAGGACTGGGACCTTTACTAACAGCATCCAAATAAGGATGACGTTACAGTCATCCCTGCAAACCAAGCCAAGGATCTGAGAGTCAAGCTGGGTTCCTCCCTTCCAACAAGTCACCACTGAAGTCAATAGAATGTTTTCTGTTGGCCGCATTTGATGGAAAAAGTGGCGTTTTTTGGGCATTGAAATTTTTGCTGAAGAATCCAAAAAAAATAAAAATTAAAAAAAAAAATTAAAAATCTGAAATTTTTTTTGGTTTTAAACGGAACATTTTTGAAGTTTGGGTTTTTCAATGAAAACCTCAAAGGAAAATTAATACAAAAAACCCCACCGCTCACAATTTTTGTTTTTCAGGAGGAAAAAGTCATTTCCTGACCAACTCTAATCACCAACCATGACAAATCTGTTGGCCATATTATGCTCAGCTACAACCATGCAACCTCACCAACTTCACATTACCCGCACGGGCAAGACAGAACATAATATGGCCAGCAGAATCTTGATTTCATGCACCGCCATCAAAGAAAAGAAGTCAGCTTCTCTCAAAACTCTGGTGGCCACGGGAGTGGGAATTACACACACCCCTTGTAACCAGAGTAAATTTAACATTATCTATTTGCCACAAATACTGAACTCCACAATGCGATACTTTGTCACTTTTCAGTGTAAAATCTTTTTAAAGAGACATTTTAAATTCCTTTATAATGTAGTATGCCCAGGCAGGGTCTCACGAACATCAGCAACACCCCTTCATTCCCACACTCACTAAAGCAGGGGTGGCCAACCTGTGGCGCCGGAGCCACGTGCAGCTCCTGGTATAAGCACCGACTCCGGGGCTGGAGCTACAGGCGCCAACTTTCCAATGTGCCGGGGGGTGCTCACTACTCAACCCTGGCTCTGCCCCCGCTCCACCCCTTCCTGCCCCCTCCCCTGAGCTTGCCGTGCCCTCGCTCCTCCCCCCCCTCTCCCCCCCCCCCCCCCCGAGCCTCCTGCACACCATGAAACAGCTGATCAGGAGGTGCGGGGAGGGAGAGGGAGGTGCTGATCAGCGGGGCTGCCGGTGGGTGGGAGGTGCTAGGAGCGGAGGGGAGGGGGAAGCTGATGCGGGGCTGCTGACGTATCACTGTGGCTCTTTGGCAACGTACATTGGTACATCAACGTTCAGAAGGCTTTCCAGACTCCCCTGGGTGGAGTGCAGGTGCCGGAGTTTGATTCTCAAGCTTGGATGCGAACATTGTAAGGTAAGTAATGGAATACTGTCACCAGCTCAAGAGGCAGAATGTGTGCGTCAGGATCTCAGGGAGGCAGAAGCTTATACGGAGGGCATCTTTCCTTCTTACCTTTCAGCAAGCGCACAGGCAGTATTGCAAAGGGCAAAGGATGTGGTATCGCCCTGTCGTTTATCTTTATTTCAGAATCAATACATTGTTTTTACACCAAGTTCAACCCTAGAGCCTTAAAGATGTGCCCCTCCCTAATGAGGGACCTCTAAAGCCCTCGCCTTTCATAGATTGAGGCCAGACGGGATCATTACGATCCTCTTGTTATTTACAGCGTTAGACATGTCACCAGCCCATTGGTTCCCAGCACCTCTAGGCAGCCAGCACCCCAGGGATTCCTGCTCACACACAGGCGAGAATCTTTAGGATGCACCTTTTGCAGTTCCTCTTCAGACGCTGTTAGCTTTGCTTTCCACACATGCTCCTCCTCCTCCACGCTCTTCTGCAGGTCTTTGAGCATTCTTTCCTGCCAAGGGAGAAGGGACGGGAGCATGAGGCTGGGCAGGCGGAGAGGGGAAGGCTCACTGGGGCAGAGCACTCAAGGCAGGCATTCAAACTGCTGTCAAGGTAGAGAGTTAAGGGCATGGTCCAGCTCCCACTAAAATCAATAGGTCAGCTTGGCTGCTAGGCTCTTTAGAGAAGCAGCCTCCTGCCTGACTCAGCGCTGGACTGTCTCTGCAAAGCTAGGGGAGGAAGGGACCCATACTGCTGGGCGTTTTCTCACATTGTATCGAGCACCTGATTACAGGTGTGTGGGGAACGGAGGCACTGGCGGGGGGAATTGACTTACCCAAGGTCACAGTACGTCAGCATCAGAGTCAGGAAGAGAACCCAGGTCTCCCACCTCTTAGGGCTCATCTTCACATACAGTGCTACAGTGAAGACCCTACTAAGCCAATGGCAGAGCTTCTCCCATCAGCACAGTTAATCCGCCTCCCCGAGAGGCGGTAATGTAGACCCGGCCCTAGGCTAGTACCTTACCCACTACACCATCCTGCCTCTACTTGCTCCAGACCACCCCTTTCACAGGATGTTCTCAGACCATATTGTAGCAGAGCCGTAGAATTTACGAGGGCAGTTCTAGCCTAAACACTAAGAAATAAGAAGGCTAGATGTAACCAGACAGTGACATGGAGAGGAATATTTTTAACCAAGCTCTGCAAAAGCCTCCAAACAAAGGTGGCAAGATTCACATGCATGACATCTGTACAATGTCTTCAGCGACTATAGGCACGGTTTGGCTGTTACAAAAAGTCAGTGGCAAGAAAGGTGGAGTGGTACTTTCAGTAAAGAGGAGAAACGGCCAGAATGGCTTAACCTACCGTCTCAGCAAGAATAGTTCTGTACTGCTCACATTCTGCTTGTAAAGTGCTCTGCGCCTCTTCCGCTTCTTTTAATTGAAGTGCTGAATCCTGAAAAAAAAAGGAGTTTTATAAGGTTCCCCCGTCTCACCGCGCCCCGAATAGCTGCTGCTAGATTTGATGTTTACACCCAATGCTCACAGAAAGCAAATGTTTGGGGAGTGGCTGCCCAGTGCTTAAGAAGTCACTTACAAGAGATTCTGTTTTAGCGGTCTGCTGCTCTAACATTCCCAGACTCTTCTCCTTAAACTCCTGTAGCCACTCCTCGTAAGCCTGATTAAACAAATAAAAACAGAGCGTTAGTTGGTCTATCCCAGTCCTTCACTGGCACAGCAGTCTGATCACCTCCCAAAAGTAGGAGAACGTTAGTGCCTACCTGTTGTGGAGCTACAGTGATCTGTGGGAAGAGAGAAAGCAGCGTCTGCTTTGTTTGCGTCTGAATTGCACTGAGCTGCTGCTCCAAATCTTCCTAAACGAGAGAACGTAGGTTTTCATGAACTAAACTTAAGCCAGCACCTTTCAGCTGAGGACCAATCCCAGCTGTTCTAATTTCACCGAGGTCAACGGCGTGATGCTGATTTATACAAAGCTGAGGGCCTGGCCTTTGTTTTGTAGTCGATACGTCACTGTGGAAGAGGGGAGGGAAAAGAGCCAAAACAACAAAACTTGCACAAATCTCCACGAGGCTAATTACACAAGAACGGAGGAGTCAAGTTCCCATTCTGAGACGCCCGTACGTACATCTGATTACGTCAGCATCCCGGGCAGTGACAGTGCACATCTTTGGAGGAGTCAGAAACGTGGAAATATTGACGAGCCGTTTGCGTCATCTTCCTTGCATCATAACATTTACAGAACGTTACGAGACCGCTACCTTCCCACACCATCACCAGGGACACGCCAACATTAACCACCACAAATATTGAGAGGGGAAAACACCAACAGCTCCATACAAAGTTTGTTTTCAAAGAGTTCAGGGAGGTAAGTTATGGGAGACCACCGTTGAAAAGATCATTTCATGGTAGCGCTCAATAGTCTCCCTGCACTGTTCCTTCGCCACGCGTGGAGGTTGCAGTATCAAGCCCCAAACGTAACCAATTGTGGCAAGCTTTTATTGGACGAGCTCTAAAGGGTCAACACGCACAGAGAGTAATCACAGGTTTTAAACCGAATCTGCAAACGGAGATGCTGAAATTCAGTTTAAAAATGAAGAGGCCCCTAATCGTATAGCTGCTCCCCGGCAGCAGAATCCAGCTCGAAAGAACAGCTCCCCTTTGTTACTGATTGAAGCAAGACTCACCTTTGCTTTTGTGAAAGAAAGCTGCTTTTCTTCCCGCGCTTTCTCGGCCGAGGCCAAAGCGTCCATTGCTTTCCAGTTCTTCTCGCGAAGATCCTGTTGGGACAGACGCACGCAGGAATAAGCCACACGCTGCCATGGAGACCACCACAAGATTTGCTTAGCATGATGTTACTTGCCACTGTTGGAAGTTATGGAGCCACATCACGGGGGTGGGTGAGGTGGGGGGGAAATGTCTGATGATCCCATTTAAGAAACCAGATTTTGCTTCAACTCCTAAATCTTGAGATAGACCTGCAGTGGGCTAATCCCTTAAGATGATCAGGTATGAACCTCATTATTTGCAGTGACAGCCCATCAAGTCTCCTGGCAAGGTGGGAGGAAGGAGGCCCATTCGCCAACTCATCAGTACTCTCATTCCCAGTGGCTGGGAGCATCCCCTAAAGGCCTGTTTAAGATCCAGCTTGGCCTGCTTCAGTGGTTCCCCCACTCCCGCAGTGAACTCCAGCCCTTGTTCCTAACGTTCCTTCATGGGATGAAGACACTAAGCCTACAGCTCGACTAGCTGGAATCCCTTCTCCACCCCCACCCAGCCAGAGGGCTGCCAGGCCCAGATCGCAGCTTCGTTTGTTCCTCTGTCAGACTCCCCCACCAAAGACTTAGCTTTCTGCTACTCGGAAGTCAGCCAGCTTCTCTCTTAGCAAAGGTAACAGTAGCCTAGGTGCCTAGGATAGAGACGAGTGTCCCTCAGGGCGCACAGAAGTTAGGCCTTTGACTTGCCCAATGCTACATTTTAAACTTTATCGGGTAACTTTTAAAACCCAATTGTTGGTCAAGTGCAAATCAGGGGTTTGTTCAGGTTTGCGCTGGTGGAACGAGAGTTCGGCTCGTCCAGTCACTCACGTTGTTTTTCGTTTTCTGCTGCTCAATTATCTCTCTCAGCTCCAGAGCTTCCTTTTCGAGCGAGACCACCTGGTCAGCCTTCGCTTGAAGTCTGCAATGACACAAGAGGGAGTGTTTGGAGCGGTGCTCATCTCCGAGGCCATGCACTCTCAGCAGTCATGATCGAATTCCCCCACACACCCCAGAGTGCTAACAGAACAGCGATGTAGCGCCAGAAGTCCCTGCAGACCCCAGTGGCATGCAGCCAGACTGTGACAGCAGAAACACGGAATCATTGGACTGGAAGGGACCTCGAGAGGTCATCTAGTCCAGTCCCCTGCACTCAAGGCAGGACTAAGTATTACCTAGACCATCCCTGACAGGTGTTTGTCTAACCTACTCTTAAAAATCTCCAATGATGGAGATTCCACCAAATATGCACCAGTGTGTTTTGGGGTCTCTTTATTTTAAAATAAAAACAAAACAAAGATCTTTCCCCAAAGCAAATGGCAGGCAGATTTTTTTGGGAGGACAGAATACCATTGCCCAAGCTAGAACTAGTTTGCTGAGTACAGTTACCTATGTAGATCAATCTCTGATAATTTTCATATGACTTTACATTGTGCCTCTTCATATAACCTTGTGGTGGGTCTACCCACGTGTGACCTCTGTTTTCATGGGACTTTGTATCAAAGCTTCATTTAGAAACTTTGCATTGCCCTTGGTATAATATTATAGCCCCTAAGGATAGAATAAGATAGAAGAAAAATTTCTGTTTGCTAGCAGTAGAACAAGAGCTCTCCCCCCCCGCCCCCACTCTTAATCAATTGCCCTGTTGAATGAATGAGGTGTGAATGAGGAAGACATGGAAGGCAGCACCTCCAGACAGCCTCAACTGTTGGAGAGGGGCTGGGAGCCAGACCCAAGGACAATAAAACGTGTCAAGTGGGCTCATTAAAGACAAGCAGACATACTGACGGCCTCGGGGGTTAGAAGCAAGCACCTTCTTTTGGAAACACCCTCTTTGCAGCATTGGGACAACACTCAAAAGAAAGCAGCACAAAGGACCAATGGACACAAACACAGAGTTTGAAGCTGGTATAGATTTGCATAAGAGGAAAGTTGCTATAAAAGTGAGGTGTCTTGCAGAGGACCCCGGGTCTCGTCTTGTCAACATGGGAGCATTGATCCGGATCGGCAGAAGTCCGGCTCCACCCCCTCCCTCATCTAACTCACCTGGCCAGTGAAGTTAAGGGGAGCAACTAATTGGTAACAACAAGACGGAGTGTGTTTGTGTGTGTGTGTGAGTGTAAGTGCAATGTATTATATGCATATAATACAGTGTTAATGAATACATGTATTACTAATAAATGTGGCGTTTTGTCTTATTCCCCCTGAAAAGATCCTGTGCAGTACTTTAAGTACAACACCTATACCATTTCCCCTGTGTCATCAGAAACTGGCTAGGTGGGTCTTCAAAACGGCACCAGGAAAGAAAAAACAAGCATTCAAAACAAGAGTGCAATTTGTCAAGCCATGAACTTTGTAGGGTGAGACGCAGGACTTGAAACTGCTCTTAACTCACCTCTGTCTGAAATTAAACTAGGCCAAGATTTTTCAAAAATGGCTACTGAGAGTGAAGGGCCCAAATCTTCAGGAATGACTAGTTACTTGGGTGCCACGGTTTCTGTCCATCAGCTCGGTACCTTGAAGGGGGCCTGGTTTTCCCAGCAGCATCGGGCACCCACCTATAGGTCCCTTTTAAGGAGCCACCCAAAAACTGAAGCACTCAAATCACTAGTTACTTCTGGAAGTTTTGAGCCAAGGACCTTAGAGTTGTACGGAGACACTCAGGTAAGCGATTGGTGTGCTAAGTCAGTCAATGGGTGTTTTCAGCCTGGCTTTATGCCCACAAAGTCATGCCTATTTATTTATTTTCAGGAAGTCTGCAATCGGTTTTCTTTTTTTTTTTTTTTTTTTTTTCTTCTTCGACGAGGGTATTGAGAAGTTGCTCTGATTAGCAGGCAAACTTCATTTTGATTGACACAAAATTGGCCTCTACTTCAGCATCTCTCAAAAATGGGAAGCTTTTACAGAACTACTATGCCAGTCAGCTCTAAAAAGGCACCTTAGGTCTTCAGCTGTATGTGCATTTGCGAAAAGCGTCATTGTTATAGGCCAGTGTTCGAATCAACATTTCCATGGTCTACACCTGCCAGAAGTCACCTAGAACACTCAATTTAACTGTGCCTTCTCGTGACAGCAGACCGGAGACTGTGTCCCAGTAACGTCAGCACATGAACAGCTCATGGGAAAGTTGGGGGAAAGGAATCCCGGCCCATACTCCTTTGTTGCAGCCTTTTGGCACACGGACGGAGAGATCGGTACATTCACCAGTCTTACCTTAACTGCAGCTGGCTCACTTCTGCTTGATTAGCTGCCTGAAAATTAGACAGAGGTTGCCTTTACTACACGCATTATAAACACAGTACAGGACAGCCCCCCAGTTAGGATATAGATATTCAGGCCTGTCTGTAAAGGCCTATAGTTTAAGAATTTAGGTATAGGTTTATCATTTAGCTAGTTATAGGGGTATACAGAATCAACATCACTGCCTGCCTGTGTAAGGGCCTTCTCTCACTGTGACAGTCTGAGGCCCTGTTCTTAAGCTAAGGCCTTTGGCTAAACACCAGAGGCAGCCATAAACTGGGAAGCGAACAGTCACGTCCTCACCAGTCACACTGAAATGAGGCAGTTTTGGGCTGTTAAAAACGTGATCCAATCTATCGCCTCCAGAGAAAGGGAAGAGCCTAGATGGTTAAAGAAAACATAGTTTGATAGCATCCTGTCTGGCAAGAACTCACTTCTCAATAGCTGGGGTGTGAAATCCTCATTTCTTTGTTGTTCTATCATCGTAGCCCCCACTTCCCTATTGTTTGTCTTATAATCTCTGTCTGGTTCTGAGATTATACAGCAGACAGAAACAATTAATTTTGTTGGGTGTAAACCAATTAAGGCGGTGGGATATTATTGGTTAGATAATCACATTACAATATGTTAGGATTGGTTAGTTAAATTTCAGTCAAACGATTGGTTAAGGTATAGCTAAGCAGAACTCAAGTTTTACTATATAGTCTGCAATCAATCAGGAAGTAAGGGGGGAATGGGAACAGGGACACAGGCCAGGCTCTGCGGCATCAGAGCTGGGAAGGGGGACACTGAGGAAGGAAACTGGAATCATGCTTGCTGGAAGTTCACCCCAATAAACATCGAATTGTTTGCACCTTCGGACTTCGGGTCTTGTTGCTCTCTGTTCACGCGAGAAAGACCAGGGAAGCGAGCAGGTGAAGAAATAAGCCCTCTAACCCCCCCCCCCCCCATCTCCAGTACGCTTATGGTGTGTGCAATGCTATAAGTCACCCTTCATCCCAGACCTGCTCTCCTCTTCAGATGTAGGGACCACCACCATGGTGCTGGGATGTTAGCAAAGCCTCTGACCTGCAAGTCTGCGTCTTTCTCCACTTCCTTCGCGTGGCCTGCCTCCAGGAGAGCTTCGATGGATTTGATCCTCTCCGTGAGCTGCTCGTTTTCAGAGCTGGCTTCTAGCAGCTTCACTTTCAGGCTGCTCAGCTCCTCCGATTTACTTTTCACCTCTGCTTCATAGGACAGCAGCTTGGCTTCAGACTCTGCCAGAGGATGGTGGGTAGAGGAGAAAGAGACAAGTTAGATGTGCACAAATTCAAAGAGGGAGAGAGATAGCAGGCGGTTATTTGCAGGCTCACCCGGAAGAATGCTCGTGTTTCATTGTAGCGCACACTTCAGTGAAAGAGTGATGGATTTTCGACAAGATGGTTGGCCAAAAAGTACACCCCAAATATCGGCTTTAACCTGCAAGTCCTTGTGCATGATACAGCAGGGAACACAGGCTTGTTGTCCTCTAGTGCAAGGGGGAGTGGAGGATCTACCATGCCAAAAGCACGGCACAGGCTGCGGGTCTACGAGAGGCACGTCTGAGCTCCGGACTTGCATGCAGACCTCAACATGCAGGCAGCCGAGTCACCCGCTTGCCACCCCGAGGCAGGAGTAACTGTGACGGCGCAGCAGCACGTCACAAAGCAGCGACTTCACCAGCGCTTCAGCTTTGGGAGTCAGGCCCTTAGCGCAACACCCTCGGCCAGGCAGGACGGAGCCTCAGAGAGGCTAAAATCGGGAACCTCCCGTCTTCTTGCGTATTCGGCATCGCTAGTGCAGCTGCCCCTCTCTGGACCACCCCACCTGAGCGCCTATGGGCCTTTCCCCACAAGAGCCCGCTTCTCCCCACTCCTGCTCTCAGCGCTTCACCAGCAGCACCCACAGGCCACCAAACGATCACCATTGGATTGTCCCCGCTCCCCCCGGGCCAGCCGCCGAAACTCAGACACAGAGGCCCGCCCTGCTCGGCTTCAGAAAGGAACGCGATAGCATTCGCGAGGCTAAGGCCGCAGTTTAAGGGCACCGTTTGAGCTCCAGGTCAGAGCATGCGCGCACTCCTGGGCGTCCCTGCAGCGTCCTCTCACCAGCAATGCTCTGCTGCTGGTCCTTCGCCTTCTCCGTGTCCGCCAGCAGGTTCTTGTAGCTGGTCTGGGATTTGCGGAGCTCCTCGCTGACTTCATCCAGCCTCTTCTGCAGCGTCGCCTCAGTTTCTTTTTGAGAAGTCTGCAGGAAAGAGAGAAAAATCAAAAAAGAGAGTGCTAGACACTAAGCCAGTCTGGAAAGAGCAGCCCCATGGCATGTCTGCAAGCTGGGGTTTGAAACCCAGTCCTCCCCCAGCATTCTCCAGGCAGGAAGCGTCCACACACACAGTGCTTAGTGGTCTTCAATGGTCTCCTTCCCTCAGCTGACAGCAACATCGTTCTGTGTATAACCCGCCCGCCCATTCCCCAGTCTTGGGCCGTGCTTGTTTCTGTATATTCCTAGGGTGAGATTTTTGAAGCGGGCCTACAATTTCCAACATGGCACAAGACGGATAGCTAGGGATGCCAAAGCATCTAGCCATTCGTGCACAACCATGGAAACTCCACGTGCACATCAGGTGTGCACAGTTTCCACATCTGAAATTTAGGGCTGGTCCAAAATAATAAATAAATAAAATAAAGTCTTATTGAAGAATGTTTCCCGTTGGGAATTCTCATTCCGAAGCAATGCATCTCTCTGGGGGCTTCACTCCTCCAGGCCTTTAAGTTGCCTGGGGGTGATGAACCACTGTGGTGAGCCACCTTTAAAGTCAACCCCAAAACCCCAGCTGGCACAGGACACAGCTGCTTACCCAGCCAGCGGGGTAGGGAGCATGGTCCGTGCTGAAATCTCCGTCCTGCATTCCTGTGCTGGGAACAATTCGAGGGGCTGGCGAGAGCCTTCCTAGCTTAAGATCCGTCTATTTCGGTACTAACGTCTCATGCTTTACCCCATCCCCTCAGTTACTGTGTTCTTGCTGCCCCTTCTCACCCCTTCAGGGGGCAGGGTTCCCAGGGGAAGGGCATTTGCTCCCCATGGCAAGAAGGTCCTGCTTATTTTGCTTGCCAATGGCACACGCTAGATGTGTAGCTGAAGCAGCTATAGAATTCAGCCGGCTAGGAACAGAGGGACTCGATACGTTATTACGGTTAAGTGTGTTCGGCTCAGTGGAATTTTCTGTGTGGTTTGGGCGGAGTACAATCCTTCCACATCAAGAAGTGGCAAGAGAACCTCCCCCTCCCAGCCGGCCCTTCATGGAGGCACAAGAGCAAAGAATGTGATGATCACGCTAAAAGAGAAACTCTTCATTTCTCCTCTCCTACCCCCTTTCCGACAAGAACCCCCGGTGAGGATAAAGTTATGGCGATCTGTGGCCAACACTTCCTCCCATCTGTCCCATTCCTACAGCTGCCAGCAGGGAGGATATCTGAAACTGAAAGCTTTTCAGAGGGATGACAACATTGTGCAACCGCACAAACTTAGCTCAGATATTGGGCAACATTTAAAAGTTCCGAAGTCACTTAAGAGCCTAAGTCACTTGAGACTGACTCAGTCTCCAAGATAAGATCTACATACACACAAATATCTACATACCAGCCATGGTCACAACTAGCTCTCTTTCCCTATAAAGATACCCTAATTTAAGGTGACATGGTGATACAGAGATTATTCACTTGGAAATATTTCAGTCAGGTGCCCATTATTTCGTTAACATTAAAGGATGCAGCAGGTAGGCAGAGTTGTAGATCATGCAGAGAGGCCAGTGTTACGGGTCAAGAGGCCTGCATTTGTCTGGTAGCCACGTGGCCCTCAAGCTTGCATGCCTGAGCCCCTGTGGCCACTTCAAAGGAGGTCCCTCCTGAGACGTGACCCATTCCCCGGTTCCATTCAATCTTACTGCAGCCAGGTAAGCGCACAGTTCAACAGAAGTGCGCATGCTTTGTACATGTACTAATGCGTATTGGGAAGAGCCTATTCTGAATTGGGAGCTATCAGAGGCATCAAACCACATCTCAGTAGAGAAGAGGGAGTTTACAGCAAAGCAATATTAAGGTTTCTGTGAGAGCTGTAACGGGATATCGTTCTCCGCTACTATGAAGCTGGGATTTCCTGCTGTTGCTGAATGCATGCCAACATCATTTCAGGAGATAGTGGCAGCCAGCCACCTCTTTAGGCTGCATGGCCCAACTTCCTTGCATGTCATCTGTGTGTGTGAGGAAGAAGCAATACCGCAAGTCTCCCCTTTAATCAAACTACAGCCGGAGGATCAATATTTTTTGCTATGAGGCACTGTAGGTTACTCGGTCCATACGCTGCGCGCCATGTATCCACTGCTCTTATATGGACACCCAGCGCTGTAGTGTTTAAGCGCCTCCCAAGTGGTAACAAAACAAGCCACCAAAAACTAAAAATCGAGCCAACAGAAAAAAAACATTCCCCCATCAGTAATGCAAATCCAGTTTTCTCACCTATCTGCAGGTAAACAAGGTCTGACAGAGCAGAGGTTGAGAGAGACAGAGTGCAAGGTACATTTCATATCATGAACCCCCTCACACGAGACACACTGCTGGTAAATTCCAGAGTGGAACTATTTTTATGATGCTCCTGTTATCAAGCAGATGGCAATCATTGTTCTAGAGTGCCTGAGTCACGTGTCACTTTGACCTGCTCCATGCTGCAGCCGCACTTGGCAGCGGCACAGTTGGGTTGGACATTTATATGGCTGAGAATATGCAGTTATTTTAAAAACCAAATAAGAGCTTAGGCAGGGTTGTAAACCCTCATGCTCCAGGGTGAGCGCCAGCCTCTGGAGTGCTGGGGGTCAGGAGGGAATTTTCCTTGGGGGCAGATTATCTCCCAATTGCTTATGCAGGGCTTCTTCAATCTTCCCCTGAGGCATCTGGTGCCTGCCCCTGTCTGAGGTGGGATTCAGGAATAGGAGAATCACTGGTATGGCAGTTTTATGTGAGGACAGCACTAATGTGCCAGACAACTTCTGACCAGTGTCCAGTATCTTCAGCAGCACTCAGTGTTAAAGCCCCATTACACTAATAGTGTTTTTAGTTTGTTTTACCTCATGTGAGGCTAGGCTCATCTTTCTGGTGGCAGCTGACACTCTCTGGGACAGGGAAGAGGCTACGGGGGTGAAGGCGGCCAATGGTCAGTTTCTTGACCACCAGTTTCCATCAGAATAGAAACGGGCCTGGCGAAGTGGTGCTAAGGCTGAACAGATCAACCCCAGGTTTATCATCAACTGCATTTTTGGTGTCCAGAGGAATTTCTTTTTAAATGGAGATTTCCGCTCCCCTGCCCCCCCATCTCAGGCTTAGTACCACCCTTTGAGCGTCTGTCAGTGATGCAATATGCCCACCTTGTAAGTCTATGGTGTACAGGCTAACATGGGGGGGAAGGGAAGGGATGTGAAGAGGTTGATTTTTCAGCAAGAAATAGGCCCGAGACAATACTCTTCCTTATGAAGAAGTCTTTACCAATTCATAGTCTAAATATTCCATGTTATTAGCTACTCGTTTGGCCATTACTGCTGGGCAAGAAACTGTTCCCTGTCCCGCACAAACCTGCGGTAAGGAAAAAAAATGTTTCGGTCCAGAACTGACCAGGAAAAAAAAAAAGTTACCAATTTTCATGAGCTGAAAATCCAGACTCATCATTTCATAGAAGTATTTTTGTTTTGCTTTTGGCCAATTTTTTTTTTTAACCAATTAGCGTAAAATTTCAAACCCGCTGTTTTGAACCAGAAATGTTTCATTTCTAAAAGGTGGAAATGGAACAACGTTTGGACTGTCTCGTCTCCCCCCCACCCCACCTCAGTGGAAAAAATTCATCGAGCCCAACACCCTTTCCCGCAAAGCTTCCATTTTGGCTAATCAGTATTTTGACAGAAAGACATTTCATCCATAAACTCTCCCCCAGCTCTAACTGGAATAGCACCCACTGCTCCACAACTTAATTAGGACCCTGTTGTGCCGCACGCTGCACAGACAGCAAGAAACAGCTTTGGTTCGAAACAGACGCCATCGTTCGCCTACGTTTTATCCCCATTTTACAGAGGGGAAACTGAGGCACCGAGCTTTACATGACTTGCTCAACCAAACAGCGAGATCTCCAGCGTCCCAGTCCGATACCTAACCACAAGACCATCCTTCCTCTGTGTGAGCAGCAGCTACAATAAAGGTAGATACTTCAGAGAAGAAAGCCACATGACTAGCAGAAAAAACCAACCAGTGGTTTGTTGGCACAGTGCTGACCTGGAGCTGGTTGATTTGTTTTTCATATGCAGCAGCCTTTATCTCCAAGTTCTTCTTCTGTTGCTCCTCCTGGTGAAGCGTCTCCGATTTTTCAGACAGTTCTTTCATTAGTTTACTGCACTCTTGCCGCAGCTTGGCTAGTTCCGCATTTTGCCTGGACAGACAGACAGACCAGTTACATTTCTGTATAGACTCATACTATTCCAGCTCAGTGGGACTGGAGCTATCTCATCAGCCTCAATCCTACACTTGCATAGGTGCTGGAAGGAGGGGTGCTGCCGCACCCCCTGGCTTGAAGTGGTTTCCATTCTAGACAGGGTTTGGCTCTCTGCACCCCCACTATTCAAATTGTTCCAGTGCCCCTGTACACTGGAAACATATTTTTACCGCGTTACTTAAGATGTAAATATTTAGAGACGGGTCATTTTCCTGCTTCCCCAAATGTCTAATTTCCTTTATGGGAGAGAACCTCTTTAGCAAGAAAAGTCACAATGAAGTTAAATCACCTTTTCAAAAGATGGAGTTTCATTCTTAGGACGTAAAAATCTGAGGATTTATGCTTCCGGACATAAAAAGGAAGTTCTCTAAGCATTTGGAGTTGAGTCAACAATTACTTTAAAGCTTTTATATAAAAACTAAATTGTTAATGATCTCTTATTTTAAAGAGATTTGTTTAATATGCACTGGCTAGTTCTTGTTTCTCTATTGTTACTCTTCCTTTTCTCTTATTCTACAGCCAAAAAAAAAATGGAGTTTTTTTAAATCCAATTAGGAAGTACAAGATTTTCCATCAATCACATATGCAATGTTATTTTAAATCAGGGTGGATAATTAACTAGGGTAGTTTAGATCTAGGTTAGACAGACACTGAAGAGCAAAGAGTGAAACTGAACAGTATAATTTACCTGCTCTAAACAAGACACCTATGGTTTTACTATATAGTCTGCAATCAATCAGGAAGTAAGGGGGGAATGGGAACAGGGACAATCTAGTGGTCCCTTCTGGACTTGAACTCTATGAAACTATAAAGCTAGAAAAATGACCCAAGTTCAATCACCAAATATTCTGAACCTCTCAAGCACAAAGAGCCCCATCACAATGCATGAGCCAGGAGTCTGTTAGTCTTCACAGATGGCAGCTAAACTGAATTTTATTTCAGAAAATGATATTTGAGTGCTGAGTGTTATGGAGTTGGGCTCAATTCAAGCCCTGGTTAGGTCAGGCAAAGGAGTTCTATCATTTACATCACAATTTAACTGCCCCATAATTCAGTGTGAATTAGCAGTCTGCTCCAGAACTAGATGGATGGGGTGTGGGAAGGCAAGCATTTTGCAATACATTGGTAATAATGCTGGGTGGAAAATAAGTTCCCACCCTCAGAAGACTGAAGGGGTTTAATTAATTAAAAAATAAAAGCTACCCTGGTGCCTCCTGGGAGTTGTAGTTTGGGTACCTCATGCTCGCATTGTCCTCTATTGGCCATGCTCCAGACTACATCGCCTGTGGTGTCAATTTCACTTCCTATCAAGGGAAGGCAGTGCATGAATAGGGGCACCTGAACTACAACTCCCATGAAGCACCACAGTGACCATGTGCTTTTCCAGCTGAAAACATTGACTTAACATGCCCCAAGCGCCCCCACCCCAAAAAAAACCCACCACGTTTTCTGCAGAGAACGCAGACATTTTTCTCAAGAAAACTGAGTCATCCAAAAAACAAAAAACTGATTTCAAAAGACAAATGATTCAACAGAAAGCTTGCAACCAGCTCTAACTGGCAGAGAGACGGGGAAGCTTGGAGCGTGCCTTACTTTCATGGGCACTGGATGTGCCCTGTGGTGGTTGGCAGGTTGGACTTTTGGAAGGGAGGAAGACCGTGTAGTAAAGCTACCCTACAGGACCCACGTCTGCGGCTCACGTCCATGTATTCACCAAAACACATTTTCTTACTTGCTCTCCGTCTGGCTCGTGGCTTGGTTCAGAGCATCCCGCAGGATCGAATTCTCCTGCTGCAAGCGAGCTAGCTGCGTGCTGGGGCCGTTCTCAAGCTGTTCTTGAAGAGTCCGAATCTGGAAGAGCAAGGACGTCAGTACGCAGGGACGCCTCCCATGGCGCGCTGGGCCCAAGACTACAGCAACAATTTTCCTTTATTTAAAGTCACCCACAGAAACCCTGATTTCCCCTCTCCCCCCACTTGGGCACTGTAGCAAAAGCCTGGCTTTCTACAGACATGCCCCTCCGCCCCCAAACCCCTTGCCCTCCCTTTTTATTACATCTTTTACCATATTGGTTATAATCAAATGCAGAGCTCAAGATAAAGCATGTGAGAAAGGGGAAGGACATTCCTCCCCACACCCAGAAGCCACTGAGTAGGGGGAAATTCTGTGACAAGATCTAAATCTTAGACAGTTCCTGTGAGATCCTTTCACCTCTCCTCCTCCCCTAACCCTACCCCAAGTAAGTAAGTTTGGAAAGGTATTTTTGGAGGGGGAGGGGAGGGGAAATGGAATGACACTTTCTCCAGCTTCAGAAGTGTTTATAAAGTTACTTTGGTCCATTCCGGCCTTAAGATCCATTAATCCTAAACTCCAAAAGGGAACTCCAGCTGTGGGAAGTACTCAGATGTTAAAGCCAGTGGTCACAGCTTCAGCCATGCCAAAGCAGGTGGAGTTGGGGGTCCCTTTGGGGTTTTGAATGCAGTTTACCTTATATCTCCAAGGAAACAAAGCCCTGCAAACCCATGTCTGCTCCCAGTGCTGCCAGAGCGCAGATTAAGTCTAGTAGGCGTCTGTGTTTTTAAGCATAAATGCGTCTCCTACCTTTCCTTGCAACTGCTGGGTTTCGTTCACATGATCCTGGTAACTAGCCTGCATGCGAGCTTGCACGGCAGTAATATCTTGTTCACGTGCCAACAGCTGCTCTTTCAACTTGGTTTCGACAGCGACGGTCTTGGCCTTCTCAGCTGCAAGCTCCTTCAAGGAGAGGAGATGCTTTTAATTCTCAGCAACTTTTCTTTAAAAAAAGAGACACCTCACAATCTAAAACATTTAAGCGTTCAGCAATTTTATAGCCAGAGGACATCCATCTAATTCCATGCTAACACAGCATTAGCCAGCACCGTTGATCTGAATTATTCAACTCCAACAAAACCTTATGTTTGTTGCTGAATGCTGTTTTGAGTGCTGTAGCCACTACAGTTCAACATGAGGTCAGCTAAGGGAGAGGAGTAAGACATCCTAGAGTTTCACCAGATCAATAACCTTTCTATTACACACACGTGTCCAACCGGGAAAGCCACGCCACAAGGCGGCACCACTGTTCTTTAGTTGTTTCGCGGTCCCATTGCACTATTCTGCTCCATTAACTCACACGGGTCACAAGCAGATTTGTGACACCAGCTAGGACAAGATTAGAGAATATTTGCAGAATGGGTGGCTAATTTCCAGAGTCTCACACACACACCACTTATTAAATCAGGTCCAGATCATGGCTTGGCCTGAACAGAGGGTGTAAGGGCTTCCTTATTGGCTTTCAGCTTTAATTAGAGCAGGAGTTGAAGTTTGGTTCCAGAGTGCAAGGCGGTAGAGAGGCTAGTGTGTCGTCAGAGGGATACCCATCCCTGGCTCCAATGAAGACAATACACTGAAATTTTCACATTCACTATTTGCAAGAAGAGGAGAAGAATCTCTATGATTAGGGTGGATCTAGACGAGTTTGGTTCTTTCCACCCTTCTCCCCCTTACGGCCAATAACCCACCTTGCTATTACATAGCGATTCTGGGAGCCTAGGAGAGGTGACTAGTTTTGACCTGTTCTGGCCCCCATTGACTGCACAGCCTCAGAAAATATTTGCATTAAAAGTCAACACTAGGATTTTAGATCTCGGCTGGATTCTGGAGGGAGGCTTCCATACCAGCTCAGAAACAGAATCTGTGTGGTTACACTGTACAACTCATTTGGATTTAGAAAGCATCCTCCTTCCCGTGAAGGATAGCAAGGACGTGAACATGCATGAAGCTGCCTAGGATCCATTGAACTGTGCAGAATTCTCCCCCAAACAAAGAAAGCAAAACGTTTGTTGGAATTTTGCAGAAGGCGTTTTTCTGGATAGCCACAGCCCTGTGAGCGTGCGACACAGACTTCTGTGGGTGAGCTCTGTTAGACAGGGACTGTCTTTTTCTTCTCTGTTTGTACAACACCTAGTACAATGAGATCCCTAGGTGCTACCACAGTTCAGATCGTAAACGTGCCTGGTATAGAATCAGCGTCACACCAGAAATGAGCTCTCTGAAGAATTTTACATGCCAGACAGCTAGATTGGAGAGCCCACTGAGAAACACTGGCAGCAGGGGAGCATGTCAGATAGACACTTTCTCCATCTTCCTTCATCATGCAGGCTAAAGCCAACGTGAGCGGTCCAGGCTACAGGGAATGGAGGAGACCACGCTGGCCTCACCTTAGTGAGCTCCCTCAGTTTGTTTTTGGCAGCAGATGCATCCTCTTGTTCAGTGGCAAGTTGCTTTTCTTTCTCTTCCAACTGACGTTTCAGAGTAGTAACCGGGTCCCCTTTCTGAGTCGCCTGCAAAGCAGAGACCACATGTTATTTGTGCAATCCAAAAGATTAGCAGGAATTTGTGCCTAAACTGCCCAGTGCATCAGCGGGGAAGCAGACTCAGTAAGAATGCAAACACTTGGGTGGACAGAGCATGCGGAAGGTGGTTTCTAGCCAACCCTCGCTTAATCTCGTCACGTGGGGGAAGGGCGTTTCCCACTGCAAAGGGCAACAAATTGAGTGCCTGGCATGGGATTGAAAGCTAGTATGCCAACACAGCATGTCCCTACCTTCCAGAAGGCTAGTCATTTGGACAGCCACACCGAAGAGTCAAGCAACAACAAAACTACACAGCCAGATCCTCGGCTCGCAGAACTCCGCTGACGTCACCAGCGGATAAGAGATCTAGACAGCCCTCCGCACGCACTGTATTTTAAGGGGATGCACCACGGAAGGACTTTAGAATTGCTGGCACCAAGACACTGCAAGGCAAGCGTTAATAAAACCTAGCACTGATGTAGCACTTTTCACCAGTAGATCTCAAGGCACTTTACAAAGGAGGTCAATAGCATTATCCCCATTTTGCAGATGGGGACACAGAGAGAGGAAGTGACTTGCCCAGCATCACCCAGCAAAGCAGTTGTAGAGCTGGGAAGAGAGTCCAGGACTGCTGAATCCCAGTCCAGTGTCCTGTCCGCTAAGCTGCACTGCCTCCCCTCGCTCAGCATTCTCCCCCCAGCTCACCTCGAACCGATGGAGTTTTCCTTTAATCGCTACATGCAATGCTGGGATTCGCTCTCGGTGGAGTGGCAGGGTCTAGAGAGATTAGTATTCTACCTACGAGGACAGTCTGGTGCCACAGTGTGCCAAGGAACAAAATCCTGTCGTCTCAGTCCCGTGAGGTATATGTGCCAATGCAGGAGTCCTCACAAGGCTTCTGACGCCCGAGGCATAACAAGCAGGCCGTGGCACTATATAACCCTGGAAGTCAGAGCTTCCCTAATTACGTTTATGGAACGGATGGGTGCTTTGAGCAGCCAACTATGGCCACTGCTGAGAAACGCTCTCTTCTGACTTTAAGGACGTTACAGAAAGGGAGAGTTCTGCAAAACTGATTTACACTCATGCAAGGCAAGTACGTTATCGCTGAAGAGCAGGGGCCAGATCCTCAATGGGTGTAAGTCACCACAGCTCCATTCCTTACACCAGGAGCGGATGTGGCGCCCGCCATCTTCTGGTGGCATTCTACAATGCATCTGAATTTAACATGTAAGGTAGAGACGAACGACACCATGCCGTTACTGTTGGTTCTCCCTTCGTTATTCAGAAATCAGCTTTTTGTAACTAGCGTTACAGTACCGTATGCCAGGTGTCCTGAACGCCTGCTTTATCGGTCAGAATCTCGATGAGCTGCTGAGCCTCTCCCTCGCTGAAAACCATGCTGCTAAGGGTGGAAACCAGGGTCTTGTATGGGAGGTAGAGGGGGCCATCAGCATCTGTAGGAACTAGAGAAGGAAAAGTAAGAGATTCGCATAAATCATTGAATTATCCACGGCCGGACACTAGGGGGTTCTCACATGCATATTTGTACTGATTTAGTTGAACTGGTGCAAGTCCCTGTGCAGACACACTTGTTTTGGTTTAAGAGCCTCTTATTTCACTAGCTGAAACTGTTCCTAAACTGACTTAAGCTAAACCAAAATAAGTCCGTCTTAAATTCAGTCAGTATCCACACAGCAGCCTTTTGCACGGGTTTAATTAAAAAAAAAAAAAAAAAATCACTTGAGGTTGTAGTGCAAAATGAGGAACAAGGAAGACTGACAGCACATGCAGTTCTCAACATACAACATACATACTGGTTCATGAGACTATTCATACACCACATATGTTATCTTATAGCGCCAAGCGTAATAAAGCCATCTTTGGTGTATTGTCTTCTTTCTTACTAACACATTTCCCTAGTTCCGGGGTTCTCAAACTGTGGGTCGTAACCCTGTTTTAATGGGGTCGCCAGGGCTGGTGTTAGACTTGCTGGGGCCCAGGGCCAAAGTTGAAGTCCAAGTTGGGTGGCGAGGCTCAGGTTAAAGGCCCCCTTCCTAAGGCTGATGCCTTTGGGCTTCGGCTTTTGTCCCCCCTCCACCTCCCGGAGTGGCGGGGCTCAGGTGGGCTCAGGCTTCGGTCATGTAGTAATTTTTGTTGTCAGAAGGGCAATGGAGTTTGAGAACCGCTGACCTAGTTAAAACCTCACAGACCACAACTTTATAAAGTGACCTTTAATAGACTAGAGTGGAATGAATTTTGGACACACCCAATCTAGGTTAGTTTTAGTTCCATATTCCAGCTCTGGGATTCTAATACAGCCTAATCATTTAGAAACCTTCAGGAAATCAGCATCTTCAGCTAGTCTGCACATAGTGAGTGGTGAGGCCACAGCGTGTGGGCGGTTTGCAGCTATAGTCTGATTTTCCAGAGTGCTGGAAGTTCACAAAAATGCGATCGTCTCCAGTAACTACTGGTGCAAGATTCTTCAGACATAGCATAGATGGAGGAGAACTCCATAGTTGTGAAAAAATGCCAGTTCTCAAGATTCATCTTCTGGAGTGGCATCATTTCCAGAGCCAGCAGTTTCTGTAGTACTGCAACAAGTTGTATAATACTGGTGACACAGAGATCTATGGTTAGTTTAGCAGTGGTTCTCAACCAGGGGTATGCATAGCCCTGGGGGTACGCAGAGGTCTTCCAGGGGGTACAGCAACTCATTGAGAGATTTGCCTAATTTTTCAACAGGCTACAGAAAAAGCACTAGACAAACTAAAATTTCATACAGCCAATGACTTGTTCACACTGCTCTATATACTATACACTGAAATGTAAGTACAATATTTATATTCCAGTCCGTTTTTTTATATAATTATATGGTAAAAATGACAAATTGAGCACTTTTTCAGTAATAGTGTGCTGTGACACTTTTGTATTTTTATGCCTGATTTTGTAAGCAAGTAGTTTTTACATTAGGTGAAACGTGGGGTACGCAAGACAAATCAGCTTCCTGAAAGGGGTACAGAAGTCTGGAAAGGTTGAGAACTACTGGTTCAGGGGGTGGAGGAAATCGTAGTTTATAGATTTGGACTCTAGACAAATTAAGATAACCAGTTATTGCCAGGGCCTCTTGTATTCTGCAGAAATCTAGATCTAAAGTCCCGCAGCAATTTCATACAAATTTTAGGAATGGAGGTTTTCAGTGGATTAACTAGGATAATGAATAATACAGTCAGCGTTGGATCCACACGGTTAGAGCTCAGATTTTATGTTGCCCCCGTAGTTCCAGTGTGTACTTCACAGATTTTGTCTATACATGGGAAATTATTCAAAAATAAGGTAGGGTATAAACGTAAAGCACCATAGCTATTATGGAATAGACATTCTTATTCTGGAATAGCTGTTCCACTCAGCTCCCCCATGCGAATGAACCTCAGCCTGTCGCTTTATGTTTCAGAACCATTAAGATGGGACAGTTCATATCTTGCATCACCGCACAGGTTTAGACTCCATTCACATTTCCCAAGTTCAATACAACCAGGATTAGATTCTGGAGTGCATGTCACGGCCACCAGGGGAAATATGGCTGCAGTTCATCCACACAGCGGCTGTTTCCCATTAAAATGGTGGTGTCTCAGACTGCTTCCAATTAACTGCATTGGTCCTTCAGTTTTAGTTCCTGGGTTCAAGTCACACTGCTGACTCAAGCAGGGTTAGTGCCCCAAGAAGCACCATAGACTACATGAGGCCCTGTTTATTGCTTCAATTTGCTGGTACAGTACTGCACACCCACCACACACACACACACCCAGATAAAGAGTTGACTTGTTGAACTTTGTCTGCACTCACTTCATTCTGCAAGCGCAAGCATCGAACACATCTGGCAAGCAAAGCCGACTCTGACCTTAAGCTTTAGCAGACAGACCAAAGAGTTTTTGGCTTGATATTTTATCAAACTAAGTGCTTTCTCTAAGCATTAGAATAACACCACTAGCCTTGCTGGAAAAGGATTTGAGACTGTTTCTTTATACAGGAGCACGGCAGCAAACAGCTTGGGATCGAAGTGTTAAATAGCAGCAAAATTATGTCACAGCCCAGAAGCCTTTTATAAGGGAGGGACTGCAGAACTACAGTAACTGCATGCCAATAGCTTCGGGGTTTTTTAAAAAAGAAATTCTGGAGAGCACTAGCCAAAGGGTGAGCCTCATGCCAGACACAATCTCCTCTCAAGCCTACAGAGAAGGTGAACAGTGGCTGTTTGAAGTCATGCAAACACGGTGTCTCGTCATCTAAATCAACCGGGCACCTGACACAAAAGGTCAAAGTTAGCTTCAGCCACATATCTGCCAGGCCAGAATAAAGCACATGCAGTTACAATGCTCTGGGACTGAGAGGTAAGCAGTTGTGAGGGCAACAGGATTTCTGTGAGCACGCCAGTAGGAACGCTAGTTGGTACAACAGGGACACGTGTTCATGGGACGAGGCCAACTACCCATTTCACTGAGGTCACTTAGACACCAGGCACAGATCCCCAGTGGCAGCCTAGACGCAAGAGGCTCCAAACTTTACTACCTTCCCTGCCTTTCTTGGTGTTTTAAAGCCGGAGGACAAGTTCGCCTCGGGGGACACCGTTTCTCCTGGCGGGGGAGGGGGAGGAGAAGCTGGGTGGCTCATTAGGCCCCCCAGGAGACCCTGCAGCCCAGCAAGGACTTGAGAAGATGGGAGAGCAAAAAGCAGGGAGCCCGCCCGCCCCCCTCTGCCCAGCAGCGAGGGTGGGAGAGGGAGGAACAAGAAAGCTAGTGTTGGTCTGGGAGCAGGCCCTACAACCCACCAAGACCCCCAAATCAGCCCCAGCCAGTCCAGGAGACCCCCTGCCCCAGGGAGTCCCAGCCCAGATCAGTGTATGGGGGGAGGAGCTTTCTTCCCCCACCCCCCACGAAAAAGTGGTGTTGGGCCCAGATGGGTAATGGGGGGGGGGGGAAAAGAGGCGGGAGGGCAAAGCAGGCCACAGAGCTGCCTGCAGGGTAGGGCTGCCACTGGGCTCGTCCCTTTTCTGAGGCCACTGTCCTGGGAAATCTCCATCTCAGAAGGGACCATCATGATCTGACCTCCTGCACCTCAAAGGCCTCACACCCTCAGATCTGCCCGGTGCTCAGTACATGCTACCAGCTGTCTCACTTTAGGGGCCCGGGATCATGCCCCTGGTTTTGTACTTCAGAGGTGGCAACCCTACCACAGGGGCAGGGTTAAACAGATCGGGATGTGGGGGGGGGAAAAAGAGATCAGTCAATGGGGGGAGAATTTGAGCAGGAGGGGACAAGTGTTGACAATGGTGGGGAGAGAGAGGATGGGAAGCAGCCAGAGAACAGGCAATACCCAGGCCAGCCTGGCCCGGCCATTCCCTGTGCTCCTCTCCTCTTGCTCCTGAAGCGTGAGCTGCCCAAGCACTGGCAGGAGCAGGTCTTCTCCATCCTGGTCACGCTCTTTCCCCGTGAGCCCTCCTGTCGGAGTTCAGTGCAGCTGGGGCAAGAGGGCCGTGCTGGCAAGAAGCAGGGCTGCTTCAGAGATCACCCCTCGGGGCAGAGAGCAGTGCTCAGGAGAACCCAGCCCCACCAGGAGCAAAGAAATAAACAGGCCACCCACCTTAGGAGAGCTGCAGCGAGACCAGGCTTAAGTGATTTGCCCAAGGTTACACAAGAACCCTGTGGCAGAGCAGGGATTTGAACCCAAGTCTTAAAACTTAGGCTAGTGCACTACCACTGGGCCATCCTCCTTCCATTTCCCCATCTCAGCTACTTGAGTTTATCTAAAAATAATCAAAAATTCGCCTGGCTCGGACTGGGGGGCTAGATGCAGATGGGGGGAGGGATAGCTCAGTGGTTTGAGCATTGGCCTGCTAAATCCAGGGTTGTGAGTTCAATCCTTGAGGGGGCCACTTAGGGATCTGGGGCAAAAATCAGTACTTGGTCCTGCTAGTGAAGGCAGGGGGCTGGACTCAAGGGTCCCTTCCAGTTCTATGAGATAGGTATATCTCCATATATTAAAAATAGCCATCCAAAGCCTGTAACGCCTGGTCTTCCCATTGCACCGAGAGAAGCGAAAGATGTGGCAGTTCTTGATCCTCCCTACTTTGCTTCACAGCCAACGAGGCAGCAGTCAGTGAACCTCTGGCCACTTCCAACTCTTTCGCGGTCTGTGTCATGTCTAGTTGGCACCGGGCAGAATTCTTCTTCAACAAGGCATGGGGAAGAAAGGTGTCCATCTCCTCTCGGTGTGGATCCGCTTACTAGCTGCTACTACTTCTAGCAAGCATCCGGAGCTTAAAATAGTGGTTTTGTTCCATTTTCAGTTTTAAGGCAGGGGACAAGCACACTCCAAAATCTGCATTTTCTTGGGGCATGGGGAGAACAAGGATGGACAGTCACTGGTAGTCCCCCCACCCAAAGAAATGGATTCTAGCTATTTGCTTTTAGGTAGGGGCCCTGACATTATGGAGAGCTGTGGCGGGGTTTCAAAATAGCCAGACATTCTTCTGCCAGAGTTAGGGAAATGTTACAGCCCTCCAAAAATGACTAAGCTTAATACCAGATGAACTGTGTTTTTGTTTAGGCATTAAATACTTAACATTAAGAAGCCAAGAACTTTTCAAACCCCGGTGGGCATTCAGCGGCACTACCACACAGGAACGCTGATCCGGGTTTGAAACTTGGGAGTTTGTGGATCCTCCAGGATAACAGGGCTAGCTTTAAACCTACCCCCTGCGTCTGACATTTGCAGGTGCAGAGGCACACTGCACCTTCCGTTGTCTCACTGTTCTAATGATAAAGGATCTAGATGCATGGTAACGTGCTCAGGTTTTGTTGGAACTCATGGGTAAGGAAGAAGGGGGCAGAAATGCACTACACACAAGGGGTGAAAACATGGCCCTAGTTCAAGTCCATGGCAAGACTCCCATTGAGTTAACGGAGACAGCAATTCACTGGGTCTTTGTCCACAGTTAAAGAGATCAAAGGGATGGTAGTACAAAAGCTAGTGCACTTCCTGCTTCCGAACACCGAGGTCCTGATCCGTCACGTGACAGTTTTGCTATCTCTTCCCTAAAGGAGGTAGATCCACAACATACACCTTGAAGGTTACTCAGTGCCTCTTAGTCCAGATATGGGCCGCTCAGTGCAGGTACTTACGCCAAGTAAAAACACCCAACTGCTAACCGTAGCCAAAGCACCATTCTCAGCTTTGACATGAGGTCATGAAACGGCTGCTCCTTCTATACCGAGAGGTCACTATATGGCGCACCAACCGCAGGGCTGCTAGGTTTAGGAGGCAGTTTTGCAAGTCATTGGGAGTCTTCCCCCTCGACGTCAGTGGACTTTGGATCAGGTCCCATATTTACTGTGGGTCAGACAAGCTACATTCTGTTCTCCAAAAATGGGACCTCTTAGCAGGCACCCGCTTTGCAGTAACCACACACTTCTCACATGGAACCAGCTTTCAGGAGCATTGGTCTTTGCAGACGAACGCCTCCATGCCTCAGCTGTACCTGGCATTCTGGGGTGGAAATATGCTTTGGGCAAAATCCATTTCACAGGAAGATTTTTGGGGAGTGGAAGAGGAGGAGACTGGGAAGATGTTTTTCAAGTAGTCGAGCCTTACCGCATCTGTACATAATAGGGTTACAGCAAAAGCTAGCTGAAGAAATTATGCTTGGCAAGACAGTCCAGTGGACCAGGAAGGAGATGAATTCGAGTACTGGAGTAGGAGGTGAAGGTCACATTTGAGTTTGCTCAGTGGACATCTGCCAAGGTTTTGAGCTATAGTTGAGTGACAACATGTGTGTTACTGGTGCGTACTTTCTGCCCAGTGAGGTTGCCCCTCCCAGCCGCAGACGTCCACGTAGTTTATATGCAGGAGATTTAAGCACCTGACACGCTGCTACTTTGTTGGGGTAGGAAAACAACATGGACACTAGGTCACAAATCTTGCGGTCACCGCCGCCATCTGCAATATCCCGGGCTTCCATTTAAAGAGAGCGCTTCGGTGTTTCCATTTGCACAAGGCACAGATGTAGCCATTAGAAACGGAGGCTTCTGTGGGTTAGCCTGTTAGCCCACCTTGGGGAAACAGTCTCTGCTGAGAAATTTGTCCCCTACTGTGTTGCCGCAAGAGAGGAAAAAGCCTACATAAGCCAGGAAAGTTAACTGATTGCACAGGAATAAAGGGACACTAACTTGTGTCAAGGCGCCCAGTGTAAGAAAGAGAGATGCCTTTGTAATAGTATTAAAATTTTCAAAAAAAACCCACTGCTCAAACACAAAGTGCTTTTCGCCCTCCCAGTGGATTTACAGATAAGCCTACGACTAGCAGACGTTTCAGAATGAAGTGTCATTCTTAGGTTTTAAGAGGAAGTTGGGAAGCGTGAACGTTAAGATTCCAACAGCAAAACTGTTATGCTGTGCATGTGCCGTATCCTCCATTCTCTCAGTGGACATCAAAATAATCTGAAGGCAAAGAAGCCAGCCAATAAGAATTTAAAGAAGTTCTAAATTCCTGCCTCTCCAAAGCATACTCATGCTTTGGTTCCCTCTAGTTACAGTTTAATTGGAGGAGGAGTTCCTGCGGTGCACTGTAGCAGTTTCTGAACAGTTATCAAATGCAAAACATTAGTCCTCCAAGACTAAACCCAATCAGCTTGTTTTCTGGATACAGAAGGATAAGGTGTTCCTTCTTTAGCTATGTATAGCAGTCTGCTAGCAGTTCTCAGCCTTTGCATGGGCAGGCCCACCTTAGTAGGATTGCTTTCATGACAGAGTTTGACAACCAACCAGCCCGATCACCTTCAAGATAAAAATTCAACAGCCACCCGTCCCTTATGAGGATTAGTAAGAAGCAATCCATGCGTGCTCTCTACGTTCATGCTTGCTTCTTCCAAGATGGCACAATGTCTAAGCAGGGATCTCCCCCTTTCCTGGGACAGGTAGAAGAGAGAATACAAATCTACCCCTCAACCGCTCGTTCTGCATTCGTGCAGTTTTGCAAGGTGTTCAGGTACCTGTGATGAGCATATTACAAATATCTACATGACTTAAGCGGTCAGACTCAGGTATTCAGAACCAAGGAAATAGACTCATAGACTTTAAGGCCAGAAGGGACCATCGTGATCATCTAGTCTGACCTCCTGCACACTACAGGCTGCAAAACCTCACCTGTCCAAATAAATGGGGGGGGGGGGGGGGGGATACCCCAGCCCCAAGCACAAAAAAACACCCAGCAAAAAATCCTAAATTTAAAAAAAAAAAAAAAAAAAAAAGGCACTGAATCAAGAAATTAAGGCTGTGGTCAAGTTTCACAGAGAGGAACCCAAGCCACTGAGGCTTTCCCAGTCTAACAAGAGCCACACACACGTAATCAGCCCTTCAATAACAGCCTCCTGGCAAGTTAACTGCAGAGAAAGGGAGCGTTCCCCCTCTGCTCCTCACATGACATACCAATGCTCAGTTTCCCCACCACATAGCACCTCTGGTGACATACCGTAAGGAGGCTTGCAGGAGTCAAATACTTACTCAGCTCACTCTTCTTCTTGGCCACAGCCTTCTTCCTGGCAGCTCCGTCATGCTTTGGCTCTTCTTGGGTTACCAGAGCTTCTGCTTTTTTGACAGCAACAGAATTAACTACAGGAGCACTTTGTAGCGCGCCGACCGGTGGGACTGCCACAATAGGCACTTCTTTGGCAGCTACCTCCAAGACTGGAGAAGCTTTTGAGACAGCGACTGACGGAGAAGTAACAAGGGGGGGAGCTGGCTCAACCTTGGCCACCTTCTTTTCCTTCTTCTTCTTGTCCTTAGGTGACGGGGCAGGTTTCTCTTTCTCCTGAGGGGGAGCCGAAACCGCCAGAATAGGAGACTCAATGATCACTGGCTCGGACACCGCAACAGGTTCAGGGTCTACTTCCTTGGGAGCGTCAGTCACGTCTGGAACCAGCTCCTGCTCAGGTATTTTCCCATTCGGTTTCTCCTCTTTTTTCTTGGCCTTTCCTTTCTTCTCCACAGGTTTCTCTTTCTTTTTCTTCTCCACTTTGTGCTGCTGGGTTCTCTCGAGCTCCTTGCGTTGCTTAGCCAGGGCTTCCTCGTAAGAGGTCTCCTTCATGGAGAAGGTGGACACCAGGAAGATCCCAATAGCTGAAATCACCATGAAACCACCAAAGACCATAACACCCAGCGTCTGAGGATCGTACAAATCCATCCTGGCTTATTTCTCTCTGCCTGCAAGACACAAGGACAAGAGTTAGTGCTAAGATACAGCTTCCCAGCACCAGATCTGTTGCGGTGGAGGTGGGGAGGGGGGTACACGTGTGCGTAAGTAACACTTGTTTTTGTTGCATAGCCACCAAAGGGTGAGGCCCCGTTATTCTAAGCACTGTACAAAATGCAGAAGAAAATCCATGTCCCAGCAAGCTACAAAACTAAGTGTGTGTCAGACTGGAAAAGATGTGGTGAAGAACAGCTTAAACGAGTTGATTTCTTAGGCTAAAGTCAGCCAACGGATCTAGAGGTTTTAAAGAAGTTCATTCATTACACAATGTCCAAGTGCACATATAGTAGGATAAAACCAGGACATGAGCCATCAAGAGTCTTGTATTCCTTCCCTTCCAGGACTAGTGAACCCAGAAACATGTTCAGCATTTTAGATGCTAAAGGGAAATACCCATTTGCAATGAGGTAAAGTTTTTCGCACCATCCTTTAGCAATAGAATGCTACCTTATTGGTATACAGAATCACAGAAGTGTAGGGCTAGAGGGGACTTCAGGAGGCCATCTAACCCATTCCACCACACACCCCTGCTGAGGCATTACCAACTATACCCAGGTTATCCCTGACAGGTGTTTGTCCAGCCTATTTCTTAAAAAACTTCCAAAGATGCAGATTCCACAACCTCCCTTAGAAACCTGGTCCATAGCTTAACTATCCTTATAGTGAAGGAAAATTTATTATCTAATCTCAATCTCCCTTGCTTAAATTTAAACCATTTTCTTCCTGTCCTACCTTCAGGGGACATGGAGAACAATTGATCACTGTCCTCTTTGTTATAGCCCTTAACACATGTACGTTACAAGAGAACAAGCCAATGTCGAGACTTCTTCGCATGTTCCCTGTTACAGCCGAGTGGGTATTAATAACCTACAACAAGAATTATTCTCTGCAGCAGTATGTAATCCTCACTATACACATTAGAGCCAGGCCTTTAATTATGATCTGATGCTCGAGACCTGTATTAGACACAAAATAAAAGTGCAAGTCCCAGTTATTCGAGCCCATGTTTTCTGTGTGGGTACACAGCCAGTCTCCAGGCATGAAACTGCATGAAGATAATTACATACATTTGACTGCTAAACTAACCAAATCTAGCAGTGCAAAGCAGAGACCCCAGCCTGTATTCTTGATTTTATTAAAGTTAAAGTTAAGAAGGAAGGTACTGTACATCTGGGGTCAGGCTCAAATTATGAGAAGTTACAAGTATTGGTTACAAGGTTCACGAGATAGATGCATATCACATAACCAGCACAGACCCAGATTGGGGTGCAGGAGTTTTTAAAGCGTCAGTGGATAAGTGGGCTCGGGTACAACACCCACTGAATGTATTAAGAGTCCAAGTCAGTATCAGTGTAGCGAGTAAGTACATAATTACACCTCTCCCCAGCCCAATCTTTTTTTTTTTTTTTAAATAAGGGACGCATCAACACCCCTTGCCCCAGCGTGCTAGTTTATTCAATGTCTCTAGCACTTATTCCAATAGCAGCAGGTCGGCGTTTCAGTTACTGGGGCTATAAACACAAGTTAGAGAGGCTGTCTATGCAGCATGCAGGACTGCTTCCCGCCTACTCCAGGAGTTGCAGCCTCCTGGCCGACTCCCTCCGCTGTAATCCATCGGGCTACAACATTCGAAAGCAGAAGCCAGGGCCAGTTCACGCAAAGCTGCCAATCCTGTCTCTGCAGATGCCCCCTAGGCTGTGGGGGATTCCCCCCCCACACACACACACACACACTAGATCCCGGGGGGAGGGAGAGCATGCTGTTCACAGCTGCATGGTGTGGAGCCTGCACTACATTGTGTTGCCTGAGCACAGTGGCAATTACACAGACACACTTAGAAGCAAGGTTGCTCAAGTGTATTTCTCGAGATATAAGCCCTGAAAGGCAATAAATGGTAAGTTAAGGCAACGGTCACACGTGACACCAGTGAGCCCACAGCCAGCACAACTCTCACCCCACACTCGCTGTCAATTCAGCCGTGCCCTCAGCGTACAGCAAGAGCCAAGACACACACTGCAACTCACAACTAAAGCCAGAAGGGACCATTCGGATCATCTACTCAGACCTCCCTGCAAAGCACAGGTCACCTAACCTCACCCAGCGGTTCTTGCAGCCAGCCCACACTTCCGATTAGCCGACAGCACGTATATCAGAACGATTACCAGCTTTGATTTAAAGACTGCAAGCGATGGAGAATCCATCCTTCACCCATACTTCATCCATCGCTGCCCACCCTTCAAGATTGGCCTAGGAATTAAAGATGAATCTTTAAAGGAGTGGTCCCCAAACTGGAGGAACATTTGGGGGGTGGTGCGGCAGAGCTCAGGCCAGCCCCCAGAGGGGGGCGGGAAGGGAGCACCACCTAGCCCCGCTCTGCCCCCAGCTTCAACCCCAGCCCACATTCCCTCTCCACCCCCAGGCCAGCTCCACCTTCAGTCCCAGTTCCTCCCGCATCCCCAGTTCTGCCCAAGCTCCTCTGCTGAACCAACTGTACAGTAATGCAGGGATAGAGGGGGCGCGCTGACAGATTCCATTACTGGTATGGGGGGAGGGGGTCACGACAGGAAAAGTTTGGGCACCACTGCTTTAAAGATTATGTCATGTGATGAAACCTCCAGGAAATATGTCCAGCCAAAACTGGCAACCCTACCTAAGTAAGTTGTTCCGACGGTTAATTACCTTCACTGTTAAAAATGTGCAACTTAAATTCAGGTTAGAAATGTCTAGCTTCAGTTTCCAGCCACTGCATCTCACTGCGCCTTTTTCTGGTAGGTTACAGAGCCCTCTGTTATCAAAAATATCTTTCCCCTCCCTCCCCCAGTACTTGTAGGCCACGGGCAAGTCACCTCTTAACGCTCTCTGGAATCAGCTACAGATAATGGAGCTTCTGAAGTCTCATAAAAAGTCATGTTTTCCAGACCACGAGTCATTCTTGCAGCTCTTTTCAAGATCCTTTCTGAAGCGCTGACATCAGAACTGGCCACAGTTTTCCAGTCCCTGAATCACTTTCAGTTTGATTCACTATATAGCATTACCAACGTGTCTACAGGCTACACTGATTAGGGTGGCCACTGCCACAACCCCAGAATAACGGACATTCCAGTACATCTGGGAACAGCATGGGCCCACTCCTGACTGCATGCCCCTGTAAACTTCACACGCACAGTCCATGTGAGGTCCCACCGCACGGAGAACCTGCTGCTCTGCCTGCACCTGCATGATCTTGTCCACACAGCATATGTAAGGTCACGCCAGAGGGAGAGAAAAGGACGTTCCCCATGCAGTGTGACAATGATACCGGACAAGAGATCTTTTGCATAAAGCATATTCCAGTTACATCATATTCACACTCATAAGCATATTTCCATAAAACATTATAGAGTGCAACGTCACAATGAGATCTACTAAAATTCTAAAAAACCCTGAAGGACACGAATTTTCAAAAAAGTATTCAGGCACCTAATGATGCAAAAAGGAGCTTCTGAAACCACTCCTAAAGCATCTGTCTGCATCTTTAGGTGCCCAAATAACAGAAAAATCTGGCTCATGCGCCAAAAAAAAATCCAATCAATTCACTAACCACAGCTAATATTTCCTGTATTTAATAAGCCAGTTTTAAATGCAAAATATGTTTTGATACACTCATTTTCTTCATATGTACCCAGCACATTTAAGGTCGTTTTTATTTAACTAATAAAAACAAATTTTAAAATGTTTTGGTACATTTTTAATTCAATTCCAATTCCCATTCAAGTACAGCTTGACCCAAACCAAATAAACTAGTAAAAGAGTGCACCATCCACCAATATCTAACCAAAAAATCTGAGTATGTTAAACTGCTTAAATAAACGTGCATGGAAATAGTGTATCACACATGTAGCAAACAGTAGCAACAAATTTAGTGTAAAGGATATATCTGGTTGTGAATAGACCAAATATTTATCAAACAAACCAATGAGAATGAAAATAACTAAAAAGGGCAAAACAAGATTAAAATCAATTATTTCAGTCAAGGTTTCCTCCTTGCTGGTTTAAAATCAATCCACCCTATTGTTTAGTACTGTGTTGCATAGATAATATGGTTACTAGATATTTACATTATGATTTTAAAAAATACTTAATTTTAATTTATTTAGTCAACTTGGCAGTCTTTTCCCATCCAGTGAATTGGTCAGGTCTCATGTGGTCGGCTGGTTACCGTAGAGGCTATCGAATGCATTATGCATCTCCAAGATGTTCTGTCCTGAACCAAAACTGGCATGTTACAAAAAGTCAGAGGTCTGTGAGGGACAGTTGTCTATTGACACCATACAGCCATTGTGTTTTAGGTCTTTTGGGGGCAGGGGAGGAGTTCTTTTCCATCCAGTTTTAATTTGGTCAAAGCAGAAGATGATTCTCCCAGGGAAGTTGGTAGGCAAGCACTGGATGACTGAAAGAGCAGGATCTGTTTACTTAGAAAATGGAGCTCTTCATTTCACTTGAATTTGTACCATTTGATGTTTCCAATCATTTGGAGATGCTTTATCTGAATAGTGTCCAACTTTTTAGACCCATAGGTCAGAATATTGACCACCAAAGCATTAAGTGTCTTCAGCTTCATCTCTTTACTCATCGTTTGCAAGAGACGTTCTTAATGGAAGTGCCCCATTACTGCCGACACTTTTGAAGCGCAGGCTTCAAGTTATTTCTTGATGCTGCCCAACCAAGCTGATGTAGGTGAAATCACCGACAATCTCGACTGGGTGGTCGCCCACTATGATGCTAGAACCTGCAGCATATTCAAATTCCACAGCCGGACAAGTTACGGCTTTACCACAATTAATATTCAGGCCAACTTTTGTTGCTGAGCTCTCCAAGAGCCGCAACTAGGTCATCCACTGAGGTGACAACTAGTGCTACGGCATCAGTAAAATGGACATCGGCGAGTTTCTTATCATCAAGGCGTATTCCTAAAAATGCATTTACGTAGCGTTTAGTCAAGCACGCAGCCTGCGACTGCGCTGAAAAGCTCTCGGGTGGCAACTCATCTTTGTCAAACACCAACGTAGGGTATGATTTAAATGTTACTATTCCAAGTGATCATTACATGAAGCAGCATTGCGTGTGTTGTGGCATGATTTTCAGTTCTTTGTCTTCCCTCAGGACACACAGCACTGTTGAACCAACTGTGTTAGACAGAATGGCAATGTTGCAGCTATGATTTTCCCTGCTTTTCCAGTATGTGTGTTAAGAAAGCACACCTGAACCACCATAAACCCAGGCCTGGTTGTTGTTGGTTTTTTTAAGATACACCTCTACCCCGATATAACGCAACCCGATATAACACGAATTCAGATATAATGCGATAAAGCAGCACTCTGGGGGGCGGGGCTGCTTTACCGCGTTATATCCGGCAGCGGGGCTCGGGAGGAGATTTAAAAGGGCCCTGGGCTCCTGACAGCGGCCGGAGCCCGGGGCTCTTTAAATGACCGCTGGAGCCCTGCCGCCGCTACCCCAGGGCTCAGGCAGCACTTTAAAGGGCTCGGAGCTCTGGCCACTGCAGGGAGCCCTGGGCCCTTTAAATCACAATCATAGCCCTGCCGCCGCTACCCCGATATAATGCGGTTTCACCTATAATGCCATAAGATTTTTTGGCTCGCAAGAACCATGTTATATCGGGGTAGAGGTGTATGTGCAGATATGGAGGCAGAGGATCCAAGGCTGGAGAGAGGGATTAGATCAGTGTTTCTCAAACTGGGGTCTCCGCTTGTGTAGGGAAAGCCCCTGGCGGGCGGGGCCAGTTTGTTTACCTGCCCCGTCCACAGGTTTGGCCGATCGCGGCTCCCACTGGCTGCGGTTCGCTGCTCGGGGCCAATGGGAGCTGCTGGAAGCGGCGCGGGCCGAGGGACGTCCTGGCCGCCCTTCCCGCAGCTCCCATTGGCCTGGAGCGGCGAACCACGGCCAGCAGGAGCCGCGATCGGCCGGACCTGCGGACGGGGCAGGTAAACAAACCATCCCAGCCCGCCAAGGGCTTTCCCTACACAAGCGGCGACCCCAGTTTGAGAAACACTGGATTAAATGATATGGGGGCAGAAGGGGGGCTACAGAATCAGAGTTCAGAGCTCCTTCTAGAGAGGTACAGATGCCCAGAGGAGAAAGCTTTAAACCAATATTCCAGCTTCCTCTGCCTGGTTCTCAGAAAATCTCACGTGAAGCTGGACGAGCCCAAAGACCTTAGAGTACCAGCTGGAGGAATTCCCGTCTGGGAACATCAGTCTAGGTTGCAGCAAGGTCCACGGTACAGATTATTTAAGGTTATTTATTGGGAGAGTTGTGAAATTAAACACTACAAGTCACGTCTAACTTCAGCACAATTGGCACCGCCACTTCATCAGCATCTATAATTTGTTGGCTAATGAATACTCTGAAATCAGTATGAAGCTGTATTTCTAACCTTCGTGGCTGAGAAGAAAACAGGATCTCTTCTCTCACCCATAAGGGCTAGGAACGTTGGGTTCTTAAGAGTAGGTCACCAATCCATTCCCACATCTATCAGCCACCAGTGATAGATTTAGATTTGCCAGTGACAAGTTTAGGAGTAATGACACTGCCTCCAACACAGGGTTGATAAGGCTCTGCCCTGAGACTCTGAAGACCCAGATTCCTTCCCCAGTTCTGCTAGTGACCTGCTGGGTGACCCCAGGCAAGTCACTTCCACATCCCGTGACTCAGTTTCCTCTCCCACCCTTTGTCTTTTCTATTTAGGTTGTAAACTCTTGAGGGCAAGAACATCTTACTGCCAGGGCCGGTGCTACCATTAAGGCAAACTAGGCAGTTGCCTAGGGCGCCAAGATTTGGCAGCACCAAAAAGCGGTGCCCCCAATTTTTTTTTTGTTTTGTTTTACAGCGTTCCTACGCCCACTCCCCAAGCACGCGGTCGCCGTTCCACTTTGCCTGCCTCCCAGGCTTGCAGTGCCAATCAGCTGTTTGGCGCCGCAAGCCTAGGAGGTGGGAGAAGTGGAGCAGCGACGGCGTGCTCAGGGAGGGGGCGTAGCAGAGGTGAGCTGGGGTGGGGAGCCCTGCGGCAGCTACCCTGCCTGCCTTGAGACACCTCCCACCCCTCTGCAGCAGCTCCCCACTCCCCCCGGCCCGGGGAGCCGTGCAAACAGCTGATTGGCGCCGCATGCCTGGGAGGCGGGAGAAGTGGAGCGGCAATCATGCGCTTGGGGAGGGGCGTAGCAGAGGTGAGCTGGGCCGGGGAGCTGTCGTGGGGGGGGTGCCTCAGGGCAGGGGGCGGGAGAGCTGCCACAGGGTGCCCCCAAATCTTGGCACCCTAGGCAACCACCTAGTTTGCCTTAATGATAGCACAGGCCCTGCTGACAACAAATATTACTACACAACTCCTAGAGCGGGGACCAAAGCCCAAACCCACCCCAGCCCTGCCACCCTGGGGGCGACAGCTGAAGCCCAAGGGCTTCTGCCCTGGGCAGGAGACACATAACCTTAGGCCCCCTTCCCAGGGGCTTTGGCCTGGGGCTCGGTCTTTGGCTTCAGCCTCGGCCCTAGGCCCCAGCAAGTCTAACACCAGCCTTGGCCACCCCGGTTTGAGAACCCCTGCTATAGCGCTTAAGGGGAAAAAAAATACATTTTACTCCTGCTTCCAGCTAATCATAGGCAACCTTAATTAGGAAGCTGCTACTCACTAGCTCAACAACAACATATATGACAACTACACTCGTCTAGCTGAGCTACACAGAGAGCCTCATTCCCTCAATCGTACTCAAAGGAGGGCAGACCAGTTTCTTGAGAAGACAGAAATAAGGCATTTTTAATAATCACTAGGCAACAGCCAGCCTTAAGGTTTGTCCTCTCCAGCACACTAACTCAAAGGGCCTAAGTCCTGCAGAGAGTTCAGCATGGACTTAAACGCAACTCAAATGCACGTCTACACTGTATTAAATACAGCCGGACCAGGTCAGCGGACTCTGGTTCATGCTGTGGGACTGTAAAGTTATCCTGTAGACGCTCAGGCTTGGACAAGGAAGGAGAGTCTGGGAGCCCAGGCTCCAGGCTGAGTCCAAACGCCTACACTGCCATTTTACAGCCCCACAGCCAGACCCACATGAGCCCGAGTCAGTTGGCCCAGGCTCCGAGACTCGTTGCCACAGGGTTTTTATTGCAAGTGTAGACATAACCGTGTAGGATAATTTGGGTAAGACTTTGCAAGACCTGGCCCTGAGTCAGTACAGATATACTGCATTATTATGACCATTAAAGTTGATGTTACATCTGCAGCTAAACAAAACTGCATGATATCGTAGTGTATTTGAGTAGTTAGGATGAGAATGCATAATTAAGACTATATTGCAATGCATAAACAAGTGGCACAGTTAAAATCGTGGGTACTATGTTATTTCCTGACTTGTGCTTAGTCAGGCAACCTTAAGATTCTCTCAAACAGCATAAACTTAAAGTTTTTCTTTCACATAACAATTTGAGCCATAAAGGGGACTTCTAAGCTCCTTAAGAGACATGTTTACTTTGTTTAATATTAAAGTATTTGTCTGGAGAAGAGGGAGAACGTATGTCACCAAGGTAGTTTAGTTGGGCAGATCCGATGGTGGATTTTTAAGGGGTTAGTTTCACATTCACCACACAAAATTACAGCTACATATAACTTTTTCCCAAAATGCTTATAAATTCAGCCCAAGATCACGGCCACACAAAGAGAGAATTTCACATATAGATTTTCTTCTTGGGAAGGTTTTTTTTGTGTGTGTATTGTCTCGTATACCCACAAAAATTGTTCTGTTTTAGTGCAAAGAAAAGCTTTGCCTGAACGAGAACAAGACTAGCAGGTACGATTTTTAGTTATGAAAAAGGAGATGATTTTAATATAAAAGGAGTTAGTGTTAAACATGTGCACTACGCCCTTAAGAGTTTCTGAAAGAAGGAGGACTCCATGTAATTTAGTGAAGGAATCCTGCCATCCCTAGTGAACCATCAAGTTTTTAGGACATAAGGAAAGGCACCAGAAGTTTACTCTAAGCAACCTGACTACAGTGACTTCATGTGCTTAACCTAAGAACTGTGCATAATTATTTGGAAGAGTTGTCTTTGCCTTTCCAAAGATACCTACAGCAATGTGGTCATCATTAAAAACTCAGGCTCGATGGCTCCTTAATACCGAATGATGTAGGTTTCCAGGAGTAACTGACTTTCATAAGGGATCACCAACTACCTCAGAGCAGTATCTGTGATATTGCAGCTATTTCCTGTAGTTAGAGTGTGAGTGGATGCAGTATCTGGTATCACAGCATGGTAACCTTGGATTAATGCAACAATGCCAGAGATGAAGGAGCCGTTTTGTAATATCAAAGATGGCGCCATAATTCACAAACAGTTCTAGTGACACCAGAAAGTGAAAGACACAAAAGGAATCCCAGGAGGAGTCTCCCAAGCTGATTTACTGCGGTGTTTAGCAGCATGACAATCAGGGATGATTTTAGCAGAACAGAAGGCAAAGTTTAAAAATCAAGAAGTAAATTCCAATAGAATGGCAAACTAAGACCCGATCCTGCAGAACTTTACTCACACTGGTAGTTGTTAATTATGAGTAGTTCAATTAACACCTGTGGAGAATAGGTGCATAAAAAGTTAGTTTGAAATAGCAGGACAACAGTTATTAAGAAAGCCAACAACTCCGGGACAAGAAAACAGCTACACTTGATGTAGAAGTTAAAAGTGCTACTGAACTCCAACGCCACTCTAATGGGGAGCCCCCCTCCACCCACTAGTTTTTAAAATGGAAGCCCCTAACCTTGTCAATTAAAAACCCCCACATTTAAAAGCTTGCACAATGGGTGGAGGGAGGGTATTTATTGCAGAGAAAGTCACGTCTCACTGATCACACCCTCCATACTTCGTTTTATTCTCACCATCAGTTGCCAGAGAAGGCCCCCCTCTCTTCCCCCAAAGGCTTTTGAAGTTAAAGTACACAAGGAGAAAAAAGAAGTTACACTTGAGCTACCAAGTGAACTGGAGTCACTCTCTGTCCAGCTCCACAGCCATGCATGACTGCAGGCAACAGAGCCGCCTTTGGCTGACGGAGCCACCTCAAACAGGTTAAAAAGCGTATTTCACACACATCCATGGAGGTGGATGCTGACAGACCATCCAAACCTTACACTGAGCGTGCTGCTTCTTTGGTATCCTAAAAGACTGTCTCATCCTTCCAAACAGGAGGCAATAATATGGTTTAAAAAACTCAAACCTGGAGTATTCAAAAGGGCAGTTACTCTAGCACTAGTCTTTACTCTCATTAACATCACTGGGCCTCTGCAAAGAGAGCGTGAACCTGATCCTGCAAACAGAAACTTTCAAGGGATTCTGGCAACATCATAAGCCAGAAAGGGACGCTGGAGGGGTTTGTTAATGCACAGCTGATACCTCTGACAGAGCCTTACCCCACTGCACACACTTCTGGAAGGAAGATGCTGCCATGGCTTAAGGAGGAGAGAAGTATACACCTCTCTCGGATCCGCTCCATTTTTACATATTAACACTCCAAAGAGGCATTTAATATTGTTCAGTATTGGCAATAAGATGCAGTGACCTTTCACACAAGAGACCCCACCCACGTATTACAGTTATAAGTTACTTAAGCTTGTGTAGGCACTTTTAACGAGCCACCGCAAAAGCGAGGCAACTGCAGCTGTGTAGTGGTAGTTTTACACTTTATTTTTCCCCCCCGGTATATTTTTGCAGCTTTTACTAAAAGGAGTCTAACAGGCCCCTGTTAGGGTCTTAAAATGTTGCCTATTTTTAGCACATTTTTAGCGTCCTTGAAATTTTATCCCACACCCCCAAAAAAGGTAGCGTTTCAATGTCAGACCTCAGAAGCAGCCCCTCCGCTCTCATAAGTAAATGATTTTTGGCAAGGAAACAGTCTGGAATTCAATTTCCAAAGGGTTATTTTTGTAAAAAAGAGATGATCGCTCCCTTCATTCTCTTCACTGCGTTTGCTCCAGCAAGATGTACTCGTGTTATTTTCTAGATGTTACAATGACCGTAGCTTTTCCTGATCGTTCTCTTTAAAGAGCTACGGTCTTTGTAAAGCTAATATCAATACAAATCATGTTACTAAGTAAGTTTAGACTTAGGATAACTATGGAAGTTGAGGTTCACAAAGAGAATTAGATCTCTAGACTCCTCTCTGTCAAGGCAGGATACTTCCCCTACGACACATTTGGCAGTGCCGTGCATGGTCTTGTGCAGTGGTTTTCCACCTTTTTTCATTTGCAGGTCCCTAAAACATTTTGAATGGAGGTGCGGAGCACTTTGGAAATCTTAGGCATAGTCTGCAGATTCTCAGGGATCCACAAGTTGAAAAACACTATTCTAGTGTTAAGGATACCGAACAGTGGAACTGTCACATCTTCCCTTGGAAGGAATCCTCCAGCAGCTATTGTTAAAAAGTTTGCGATAGTCTGCTGAAGTCTTCCAATATACATCTCCCTTCTTAATGGCTAGGGCCTTCAAGCATTTGTAGCTTCAGGTGACTACAGAGTATTTCAAGTAAGAAGGTGTTATGAAAGATTTATGCTACCTTTGTGTCTCTTCTACCTGTCTTATTTATTTTGTTGTTCTGATGTGATCGGAGATCAGTTCTGGCCACTTTATTCAAGAACAATGCCATACTCCAGAGGCAGTCCCATCAGAGCTACTTGGCACAAGACTATTATTCTGTTTCTACATTATGTATACCCAACCCAAAAAGACCTCTCACTGCAAGCTCATGGGTACCTTCCTATACTCACTCTTTCTCTCTCAAGGCCATCATTAGAGCTTTGTTCCTTCCTGTAGATATCTGGTTCTTCTTCTACACAACTCCAGATGCATTGGTTGCATCTAATACCTAGCTTTTCTATTGCACTTTTCTCAAAGCACTTTACAAAGGAAGTCAGTATCAGTATCCCCATTTTACAGATGGGGAAACTGAGGCAGAAAAGTGACACAGCTTGCCCAAGGTCACCCAGCAGGCCAGGAGTTTAGAGCAGGAACAGAACACAGATCTGAGTCTCAGTCCAGTGCTCTGTCCTCTAGGTCCCAATCATTCAACTGACAACATGCAGGCAAGCTTGACTGGTCATACAGTCAATTACAGAATCACTCTGTAGAATTTCTCTGTTCTTACTGGTTTTCACATCTCTAGTACCCTCTCTGTGCTGTATTGCTATCATTTAATTCTGCACCAGTCAATGGCTCGTTTTATGGGTTAACACAGCTGAAAGCCTTTGTTCCCTTAAAAAAAAAATCCTGTCATGGTTGTGACCTCTTGTAACTGTATTTAATCAGATTACAGGATTTCACCAGATCAGCTCCTACTATGGTCAAAGGAATTTGTTTCAAATATTTGCAGCAGATGGGATTGTTAAAAGTTTGCCATGACTGTTTCAGTGGGGAGAGAAAGTTAGCTCGGAGGACAAGCTATTTCAGAGACAGCCTCCCAGCTACCACAGCTCTGTGTCCAGGGGTGACTCCTTCTTGGGTACGCCAGATAGGGTGACCAGAGAGCAAGTGTGAAAAATCGGGACAGAGGGTGGGGTAATAAGAGCCTATATAAGAAAAAGACCCAAAAATCAGGACTGTCTCTATAAAATCGGGACATCTGGTCACCCTAAGCCAGATAAAGAGAAAACTTTTACCGCTCCAGGATTTCATAAGACCAGCTACAACAGAGGCTACACAGAAGTACAATCCACATCTGTAGCTAACCCGTTTGTTAAGCAAATATTACTTTTATCCCCCCCTCCGTTAAGCTTCTGGCGGAGGGAAATGCAGACGTTCCTCAGTTTCCCCGAAGGGAACACTTCGGTCTTTATTTGGTGCAGCCTTGTGCTTGCACCAAGGGAGAGCAGCGGCCAGAGCTCGGCCACTAATCCATCCGGAAGCCGGCAGCAGCTTCCACGAGCGATCGTGGAAGGGGTTGCCAGCGGCTGCAGGCGAGGGACACGCGGGGGCGGCGATCGGGGAGTCCCCGAGCACTTTCAGGGAGCGGGCCGAGCTCATGGCTAGCCGCCCCCGCCCCGCTTCGCAAGCGCTGAAGCGAAGGGACTGGGGACGTGGGCTCTGAACAGCAGAGGAGGAAACAGGCACTGGCGATGGAGCGGGCTCCGTCCGCTGTGCCCTGGGTCCGGGGCAGTGGTAAGCGCCCCTCCTCCCCGATTGAACACGTCGTCACTCCGCACCGCCTCTGGCACAGCGCGGTCCCATTCATCCGGAAGGGACACCCCCCCCCCGCGAGCTAGCTGCAAACCGATCCGCTTATGAAAGCGGAGTGAGCGGCGGCTCGGCAGACAGGGCACGGATCGCCCCGGGGAGGCGAAAACTCCGCCTTAAATTGTTCTGCAAACTCCCCCGCCACGTTTTAATCCCCTTCTCCCCCTGCAGCCTGCCCCCCGGCGCCCCAGGCCAGGGAGAGGCGTACACACGGAGTTGGGGCACGAAGCCGCAGTTCGTGACGTCCCTGCAAAGCCTGAAGCCGCCCCAGTGCCCACCTTTCTAGCCACCTCCTCCAAAAGGATCGCAGTCCAGGGGCCGCCTCGCAGCGGATCTCACGCCAAACCGGTCCCTGGCTCCACGCAATTATCCAGCCCTGGCTTAAGGCTTCCAGGAGGCATTTAAATCCCCTGGAGACTTCCAGTCAAGCAACGTCAGCTGTGTGCGCTCCTGCCATGTAACCCTTTCCTGCTCCAGCTGTGAACGTGGCCGGAGCCACACAACTTCACCCGGCGCTTCCCAGGGGAAACGGAGCACTCGCTACCGGGGGGAGAGGGATGCTGCTGGGTAGGCGCGTAGTGTGAGCCGGGGAGGGGTTCCCCCATTAGATCTAGGATTTCCAAGAGGTATCGCTACCCTCTGCGCCACCACACACACACCCCACCAGTTTTGATTCTGTCCCACTTCGCTGTAGCCGCCGCTGTGGGGTGTCCCGGCCCGGCGTTCTTTGGAACGCTGACGAGGAACTCTTTGGAACGCTGGGGGACCCCATGGAACGCTGACCCGGGTTCCATGGAACGCGGAGCGCCCCCGAGTTCGGAAGGCTGGCGCTGGCAGGCTGAGATCCCGGGCTCTCAAGCCCTTACCGCTGCAAGCAGGGGTGAAGGGGAGGATGGCTTTGGGGGTTCGAGTTTCCTACCTGACTTGGAGCCTCAGACTTCGCTCTCTCGCCCCGGTGCAACGAGACGCCCCCTTCCAAGCTCTGCAGCTGCCAATGCAACGCCCAGGCTGGAGGAGACAGCGCCTCTGGCTGTGTGATGCGCCCTGCTGCCCTCGCCCCGTCCGATGCCCAAAGCCCCCCAACACCCCTCCGCCGCTCGCCGCCTCTGTGGAGTCGTGGCACTTTTTCCTCTACGCTGGCACGGAGCCTTTCCCAAGGCTTCCCTCCACCCCGCCCCCGCCGCTCAAGCATGGGCCTGCTGCGGTTGGTGCCAGCCCCGCCAGTCAAGCCTGCGGCGGCCCAGTGAGAGAGAAGACAGCTGGAGGGAGGGCTCCAGGACTCTTGCGAGTGGATGAGCAGGGAGACCAATGGGGCAGCTGAAGGCGAGTGGAATTATGGGAGTTGTAGTTTGCCAGCTGCAGGCTTTGACCTGGAGAATAGCACCAAGGAAGGGCATTCCCTGTTACACCTACTAGTTACACACGGTTTACTAGGGCATCCTGGAGTCTCCTCTGCTCTGCACTCGGCCTCTTCTCTGTCAACTGTGCGGGTGGCAGGAGTGAAAATAATTAAATAAAAGATTGTCAGCACTTGGGGGCAGGGATTGTCTCTCACTATGCAATTGTACAGCACCTGACACAATGGGGCCTCGATCCTGGCTGGAGTGCCCTAGGCACTACAAATATTATCTGGTTATGGCTGATGATTGCAAAATCAGTTACTTGTTAGGGCACCTAAGGGCTTTTTGTACTGGGGTTGTTAAGTGCTATTCCACTCGAAAGAAATGAAATGAGTATATAATTCATAATCTGGAGTGATTACAGGATTCAGCCATCCTAACTCAGGCAAAACTCTCCTTAACTTCAAAGTGAGGGGAGGGGGCTATTACCTAAGGCCTTGTTCCTTCAAATATTTAAATACGTGATTTTCTTTACTTGTACAAATAATCCCATTGACATAAATGGACCTAATCCTGAGTTAAATTAATAATCTCTAGCTCTTATATACTATATTTCATCAGTAAATATCAAAGTGCTTTACAAAGAAGGTCGGTATCATTAATGCCATTTTACAGAGGAGGAAATTGAGGCACAGTGGGACCGTGACTTGCCCAGAGCTGGGAATAGAAACCAGGTTTCCTTAGTCCTAGTCTATTACTCTGTCCAGTAGACCATGCTGTGTCCAAGTGCTTAAGAAAGATAAGCATGTGCTTAAATGATGGCAGAACTGGGATCTTAGAAAGGACTGAAGGTTTGGGATCACAGGCATTACTTTGTGGCATGTTCAATTTGGTCAAATACTGGAACATTATTTGATAAGCGCCTTTAGGTCCTGTTTGGGGATCACTTTTGTACGAGGCACGGTGCACACATTATCATAAAAAGATAGGCCTTGCCTCTAAGTGTTTACAGTCTTGTATATACCAAGAGAGCAGGTGGATAAAACAAACAAAAGGAGGGAGAGCAAGGTAAATAGTGAAACATTCCTGATTAGTTTAATAAGTAGACTTGTCAGACCTGCCCACAAGTTATATCTATTCACAAGGAGATTGCTTCACGTAGGATCAATTTTAAGGGCTTTCTGGTTAGCCCCAGCTGATCTGAAAGATCAGGCCCTGGTGTCCCAAGTCGGTCACCCAAAATTATTGGACACTTTAAAATTTGGCCTTGGCCTTTCTGCTTTAATTTCCCTTTCTGTAAAAATGGGGATACACTTCCCAACCCCCCAACTCGCCCCTTCCCAGGAGTTGTCACAATTAATTAATGTTTGCAAAACACTGTGTAAGTGTTAAAATTCCCCCATAGCCCTCCAGCTGTTGTGATTTCGAATACAGTGAGACCTTCCACTACTAACCCTGTAAAGCCCTTGACTCTGCATAAGCTTTGAGATCGGGGCGCATGGGCCTGATTTAGCAAGGCACTTGAGCACTTGTGTATCTTTAAGCACATAAGTTTTTCTACAGAAGCCAATGGGACTCCTCACGTGTTTAAAGTTAGGCATATGCTTAAGAACCTTGCTGAATCAGGGCCAAAGGGAGGGAGATGCCTACATACCTTTTGAGGCTCTGCGCCTAAGTACCAACCATCACGCTAGTGGCTTGTGCGGACAGCTGTCCCTAACACAACTTTTGGAAATGTAGGCAGCTGTGCAAGAACACCAGCACACATGTAGTGCTGCCTCATAGAGCAGGAACCTGGTGGTGACATTCAGACCTCTGGCTATCCCATCCCCTTCTTATCTAAAATGAGCCGGTTAACTGTCCTATAGAATAACCTTGCTGGCCCTCCACGGTGTCTTCAGCTCAGTCCTGTGTGATCACTTTCTGGGAGTGGGAGGGTGAAAATTTCTTTGGCAGGTACCACCTAAAACTCTAAGGCTGGTGTAGGATTTTTGTGTGTCTGCTTCAATGAGACACATAAAAGTCATTCGTTATTTTTCAAAATCTTCCCCATTCGAGTTACCGTCGCAACTTTAGAGCTTCTTTGGAAGGGGATCTTTCAAGGCTTAAATTACTGCCTGCACAAAAAGGTCTGGAAGCCTAATTCTAACTAAGAAATAAAAGACCCTAAGTCATTATTTAATATATATAGCATTCTCAGTGCTGGTGAAACGCTGCAGACCTGCTCCTTGTCACATTCCCTGGGAAGAAAGACTCCTTTATTGGACTTAATTTCAAGTGGGATATGGTGAGAGATAGTAGAGCATTAGCCTTAGAATTAGGGCCAGGGGCTGATTTAACACAATGGATAAATCTAGCTTCAACACTATGCAATCCAAATTGTGAGGGTTTCTATGGTGCATCCAGGAGGCTGGATGTATTTATTTTTCATATACATCGTCTCTAATTAGTATAATCCTATAAACTGGGAGTGGGCGGGAAATGGTTTTGCTGTCCCAGGAGAATTCTGAGATTTTGAAAAAATTTCCCATCATACAACAGGACGAAAAGTTGAAATCTCAAAATGTTCACAAAGGCGACAAACCAAACCAAATTTCAGTTCCGGTCTTGTGACGTGTTTGGTTTTGATCATTTTGAAACCTTTCAATACAAATCTGACCCTTTTTTACTTTCTTTTCTTTTTTAAACCAATTTCTTGGTATAAATTCAGTGCACATTCTAAACGAAAAGTTGCTTTGAACCAAACCCCCCGTGCCTTTTCATTTTGACAATGTCAAAGGAGGACATCTTGGCAATTTGGAAACTTTTTTCCAACGTTTTTTGAGTCAGGAAAGGTGTGGAAAAGGGGTCTTTGCCGCAAACAGTTTCAGTTTTGATGAATCAGCTTTTTTCAGGGGAAAAAATGTTTTGTTAAAAAATTCCCAACCAGCTCTTCTATAAGACTGGACAGTCCTCTGCCGGGGGGAGGGAAGGTGTGAGGGTGCGGGGGACTACAAATAGACAGGAAACTCAGCGAGTTTCCACTGCATTAATCCATCAGATGGTGGGAGTTTCCCCTTCCTCTCTCCCACCATAGGGCTGAGCCCTCTCGGATACCCTGGGATCTGCATGTATCCCAAGAGCTCCTTGGAGTCCAACACCCTTTATTCAGAGCCAGGGAAGTCCACACGGCTCAGGGGACAGTGTGTATGGTAATACGGACCAAAGCAGCATTATCTGATTTAGGGATTCTTCATGGGTTTGGTGTCCTGATGCCATGGAAAGTGGCTGCTGGTGCTCCTGCCCCATCCCTCATGCACACGCACGTGTACATGTCAGTTCCTCTAGAGCAGTGTTTCTCAACGACCGGTGCAGGGACTGGCGCCGGTCCTGGAGATCTCACTGACACAGTTTGGGAAGACAGCAAGCTGGTCCCTGATATCACAAAGCTTGAGAGGCTCCACAGACACGCTGCTGTTGGCCGAGGTGAAGACGGGTAATGCCCAAAAGTCAGAGTTCCCCACGTGTCGCACCCCACCAGCAGATCCCTGATATCTGGGTCCCTTCCTCGGACGGAATCAGAGTGGACTCTCTGGCCCATAAGCTTTAATATCTAGGAGGAGCGAAATGTCAGCCTGAGTAAGGGTCCATGGACGTCAATGGGACGATGTCCATCCATTGATTTCGGTGGGTGTTTAATCAGGAGTGTCGAAGACTGCTTACATCCCCAATGGGGCCTAGTGGCAAAGCCATGGTGGGGAGGAGCTGGCTAGCAGTGGCACTGATTATTGTCCTAGGGCCAAAGGCCCTGTACAACAGGAGAACTGTGCCGGACAAATAACAGGTTCCCTGCCCTAGCGGACTGGCATTTTAAGAGCACGGGTACAAAACAAGCCGAGCAGTACAGTGCAGTAATGGAAGGGCATGGGGTTACTGTAGCTGGATCGCATCACTGCCCCGGCAGCCTGTTCACACAGGGGGCAGAGACAGGGGAAGCAGAGACGCCAAGTGGCAAAACTGAATTTGCTGAAGGTTTTGAATCCCCAGCCTGGCACGGGAGATTGCTCTTCTCCTGCAGCTCTCCAGCCCCGCTCTCCCTGTGGACATGCTCAGCTGGACACAAAACCTCCTGCAGTGCGAGAGAGCTCCTGGTCTCAACTCCGCACTGCTCTTCCGCTCCCTGAGGGACAGCAGGTGCTGCCCACAGCTGTGCTGCATATGTGGCTTGCACCCCGCCGTGCACATCCGGAAAGTTAGCGCCCCTCCTGCAACAGCTGTGTGGATGCAGTGGGATACCTCAGGAAATTCCTTTGCAACAGCCATTCTCCAGTTTGGCCAGGCTGTGTGGAGCACGGCATAAAAGGCCCCACTTCCTTTCCTGCCCACCATTCACGGTGCCAATGGCTTTGTGGCCCACTGGTGGTCTATGGGCTTATCTAGGAAGCACTGCCATTGTTTGATTCCCAGCAGCACACTGTGTTTTTCATTATTTGACTGAAAGTGATGTAAATGAACCATGCTCAAAGCAGAAGGCAAAGCATCTACTAGATGAAATTGGCAGACAGAGGCAGGCGCTCCCCTAAACAATTCTGGTAATGCGATTGACTTGGCGTGGAGTGTGCCCTGGGCTGCACTGGAAGGCTAGAAAAGGCATTTTCCCCATAAGGGAACAATCCCATGCAGTGCCCAAAAGGAACATTAGGCTAGGGGACCCAGCTTACATGCCGGTTTGTGGGCTGACGCCCTGAGGGGTCCTTCATGACATTCAGTCTCCCAGCGCTTCAGTGTGGGACAACAAATGATGGTGAGCCCCGAAATGATTGTTTTCACCATTGTACCCTCCTTTGCCCCCGCAATGTTCCCCACTTTCCCACTCCCTGCCCATCCCCCCCAGTAGCCCATGTCCTCTGTTACCCTTTCTCCTTCCATTGTCTGCTAATCTTCTCTCAGGCTACATCTACCCTCGAGCTGGAGCTCCAGTAGACATATGCATGCTAGCTGGGCTCACGCTAGCTGCTATAAATAGCAGCGTACGCCGTGGCGTCGGCAGCAGGATGGGTTAGTCACCCTGAGCACAATCGCAGCCTGGACCCTAGACATTAACTCAGCAGCTACCCTCCTGCCACTCACACCTCATGGCTACACTGCTACATTTTAGTTCACTAACTCAATGCGAGTTAGCATGTATACATCCGCCTAGGCTGCAATTCACCCCTCCAGCACCAGGAGAGATGTACTCTTCAATGTTTCTGGTGGGAGGGCATTTCTAGCCACACGTGGCCAGAATTTGATCGATTCATTTCTTTTATCATTTTGATGGATAATATCAATGTTTATTTTTAAGCTTCCCTCCCTCCCCCCCGTTTTTATCAATTTACATTTTCACAATTGCGCAAACTTATGCTGGGTTAGATGATGGGGCGGGGGGGGGGTGGCTGTCGGGCAATAATTATTTAACGACAGTAGACGCTGGGATTCCAAAAGTTATAGCTTTATAACCGTTCAAACACAGATGATTATTCTGGCATGTGACGTTGACAAAGTAAATATCCTTAAATCAAATTCCAATACGTTCGCAAACAACAGTTTTCTTACTTTTACCTGTCCATACATTTTGATTATTATAGAGGGAAATATTGTTTCATTGGTTTATGTGTGTACGGTGAACTTGACGTTCATCGACATTTACCGATAAAAATCTAATCTTTCCAAGTCTATTTATATCTCTTCCAAAACGTCCTTATTTTTTCCCTATTTCCTGTGATAACTCTGAATATTCCTGTTACCCATGTCCTATCCCTTTCTGAATCCTGCTAAACTCTTGGACTCCATGATATCTTGGGGCAATGAGTTCCACAGACTAATTGTGCATTGTGTGAAAAGAATTGCCTTTGATCAGTTTCAAATTTGCATTATTTCCATTTCTTCAAGTGTCCTTTTTCTCTTGCATTTTGTCCTGTTAAATAGCTTACTAGACTTTTTTATTTAGATGTTTCCAACTGCTGTACAGTTTTTCTGGTTGAAATCGCACCTTGCAACTAGGCTGCAGATTTGAAAGGGTCCAACTCTTCTCCTTTCCCTTCCTCCCCCTGCCTTTTCATGAGAAATTCACTCCTGATCTCATCCCAGACCTAAACCACTTTTTCTCTTCTGGTCCCGAGCAGATGCTGTCAATCACATCGTATTCTGATGCGGTTTTTATATGTAGACAACTAGAAAGTGGGATGAGACCATCAACACTATTTCAGTTCTGGCCAGAAGTAATTGTTTGAACTGGTGCAAAGCTGCAGCAATTGGCCATGAAAAGTGAGTCTGATGTCACCATACACTTTTAAATAATACCTCCAACTTGGCATGTGCAGTTTTAATTCTCTGCGTGGGTGCTGGTGATAGTCAGAAACAACTAGGGTCACTCTTATGGTTTTTACATTTCACAGACAGTCCTCAGCAGGGTCATAGCCCTGTTATTTACAATTACTGCACGTACTGATAAGCCTTTGTGCAAATATATACCACTTATGAGTACCAATTAAATGTGCGATTGAGGATACCTGTGGTAACTACATAGATCATTCCTATAAGGACCACACACCCATTCAGACTATTTATATGCTAGAAGCACCTAGAGGGCTCATCCAAGATCAGAACCCCTCCAAACACAGAGGAAGAGAGCCCCTACCCCAGAGAACTCCCCATCTGAAAAGATGAGGCAAACAGTTTATAGAATATCAGGGTTGGAAAGGACCTCAGGAGATCATCTAGTTCAACCCCCTGCTCAAAGCAGGACCAATCCCCAGACAGATTTTTGCCCCAAATTGCCCCCTCAAGGGTTGAACTCATAACCCTGGATTTAGCAGGCTAATGCTCAAACCACTGAGCTATCGAACAAATGGGGAGAGGGAGGCAGCTGGCCCAGTATCACACCCCAGGTCAGTGGTAGAGCTGGTGATAGAACCTCCATCCGTCTCCTGATTCTCAGGCTACGTCTTCACTAGAAACACTGCAGCTGCTCGCGGGAGGCGGGGAGTTACTCCACCTCCAGGAGAGGCAGCTCTAGGGCAATGGGAGAATTCTCCGCTGGGGGTTGGGTCGGTTTAACTACATCGCTCGGGGGTGGATTTTTCACCCCCCTGAGCGACGTAGCTGGGTCGGCCTAACTGTCTTGCATAGACCTGGCATGAATCAGATGCCCTCCGAGGTCCTGCCTTCCAAAGACGTGGTGCCATCACAAAGTCAGCATCTCCTGCCAGCCCAAGCTCCATTCACGGATGGGCATGATTCCCTGAAGCAACGGCAGATTGCAATACGACCAAGGTGATGAGGAGCACCCAAAGGTGCTGCCAAAGTGAGAGGAGCACCCAAATATCTGAGCGTCGTCAGGAGCACTGGCCGCAGACCGTCAAGCCAGTGTGATTCTTCTCTGCTTTTCTCTAGGTCACCTCTTAAGGGACTACAAGTCCGTCCCTGCTACCCCTAAGTCTTTTCCCATACTGGGGTAGCCCCTAACCTTTGCCCCAGGAGCGGATTCCAGTCTAGCACTGCTGAGGGTCACATTACCCCTCATCACTTGTTCCACATGTGATGTTAATGACGCCCCCTCCCTTCGTAATCCTTTCTCTCGGACTCTACCCCTGTGTTCAAAGCCAGTAATGTGCAGTGAGCCCGTTGCAGAAGGGAGTTTGTAAGCATGGCACCCTGCTGGAGGGGTCTGGGAATATCTTCCCTTGAGAAACACCCTCCCTCTGGTGCTTCCCAATTGGCAAAGAACATTGTCCCTTCAGAAGCAGCGTTATCAGCTAGGGATAAAGCCACCACTAGTGAGGCTGATTTCAAGGTGTGGGGGCCAGAAGGGGTATGTTTGGGGTGAAAGTATCTAGGATTTCACTGCCCTACTTCCTACTAAAAACATTTGTACAAATGTGATTTGCTGGGCTGAGTCCCGAGCCCCACGCCAGCCCCTTTGCGCTGCCGCGAAAGGCAGTGGAAGGCAGGCAGATCCAGCCAGCTGGGATTCCCTTGGTGCGTGACTGCAGTCCTGGCATAGCTGGCTCCTATGCCACCCCGACTGCAGGACGGGAACAACTAGCAACTACTGAGTTAGGGCCTAATCCAAAGCCCACTGAAGCCAGTAGGTGACTCCAATAGGCATTCATAGATTCACAGATTCCAAGGCCAGAAGGGACCATTGTGATCCTAGTCTGACCTCCTGTATAGCACAGGCCAGAGAACTGCGTTCCTAGAACAGATCATGTAGAAGAACATCCAATCCTGATTTTAAAATGATCAGTGATGGAGAATCCACCACGACCCTTGGTAAATTGTTCCAATGGTTAATTACCCTGACTATTAAAACTTTGTGTCTTATTTCCAGTCTGAATTTGTCTAGCTTCAGCTTCCAGCCATTAGATCGTGTTAGATCTTTCGCTGCTTGACTGAAGAGCCCATTATATATATATATCTGTTCCCCATGTAGATACTTACAGGCTGTGATCAAGTCACCCCTGAACCTTCTCTTTGTTAAGCTAGATTGAGCTCCTGGAGTCTATCCCTATACGGCAGGTTTTCTAATCCTTTAATCATTCCGTAGCTCTTCTCTGAACCCTCTCCAATTTATCAACACCCTTCTTGAATTGTGGGCGCCAGAACTGGGCACAATACTCCAGCAGCAGTAGCACCAGGGCATTGGATCAAGTACTTAGAGAGTGACGGGACTGAAAAACTGCACTTCTGACTAAATGTTCGGTTAAACCTTCAGGCAGGAACCAGACTGGTCTAAGGACCGTGACACACATCTCCAATCAATGCTGTCGCATCTTACTAGTGTAAGGTCAGAGACAGAACTGTTAGCGTACAGTCTCGTAACTGGATTCGCTCCCGAGGGCATTTACTGTCTGAGATCAAAGAGAGGAAAAGCAATTTTGATAAGGAAGGAAGAAGAGGAAAATACGTAGCTGAAGGCTACGTCCATAAATGTCCTATTGCTATCATTTGTTTTACAGGAGCAATTAGAGGTGCAGTAGGTGCTGTTCAGACACAGCGTGAGAGACTGTCCCTGTCCCAGTGAGATTAAAATTCAATATTTTCGTGGAATCAACGTCAAGATGGCAGGGAAGCGCGTGGGGAAGCAAAATAATTTTAAAATGTTGTTGAATTTTTGGGGCTAAATCCTCAGTTGATGTAAATCCTCAGTGGACTTACGCTGATTTACACCCACTGAGGATCTGGCCAGACGTCTTTCCCCTGGTGCACAGAAAACAAGCCCTGCTATTGAAGAGGGGCTGTCAAAGGTCAATGGGTCTCGTTGATCGCCTGGTACATCTCGCCCCGGCGGAGATGAGAATGAGTGACTGTTTTGCGCTAACAGATGTGATGAAAGAAGTGAAAAAAATATGCTAATCAAGAGCACTTTCTGCTTATTATGGTAATGCTACTTCTGCATGGCATCCCAAAATAGTCGCTCTATTCTCAGCGCCTGCGAGAGACTCCAGGGCTTTCACGTTTTTCCTGGATACTCAGCCAGGCGTGGTGCCAGGGTCATATAGGACTGGGGTGCTCTCCCCTCCTTCCTCCCCCACCCCCCCGCCACTCCCCACCAACACACAAAAAGGGCACTGGTCTAAACACACTGATTAAATGAATCAACTAAAAGGCACTCCAAGTGCATCATGTGAACAGGCTGTAATCATAAAGAAAGAAGGTGGAGAGAAAGGCAGGTCTTATGTTTAGCCCATTGGATTGGAATGAAAGTGGGCTGGATTCAATTTCTGCTTCTTAAAATTCCTGTGTGATCTTGGGCAAGTCACTTAACCTGCGTGTCCCTCACTTCCCGCCCTGTGAGGCGGGCATGGTACTTCGGGTCAGACTGTAAGCTCTTGGGAGTATGGGCTGCCTCTTATTTTGTACGGTGTCTAGTACCCCTAGGGGCTCCGATAATGCAAATATTAATAAAACTCATCACAACACACATCCAGTACAGTGTCAAGTGATTTAACTGCATGTCTCCCATTAATGTTAGTGGATTGTAAATAGTTAAATCCTTCTGCCCTGAATATTCCCCCAGTTTTGCAAAGTAATAATAATGGGTGAATTTATTAGAGTTGCCACCTTTCTAATTGTTGGTAACTGGACCCACAAGGCCCCACCCCACTCCGCCTCTTCCCCCGCTTTGCCTCTTCCCTTGGGGCCCCACCCCCTTCTCTGTCTCTTCTCCCAAGCCCCGCCCCCTTCACCATCTCTTCCCCCAGATCAAAAAAACTGGACATCAGGACTGGTCAAATGGTACCCAGACATACAAGCTGAAACCCAGACTGTCCAGGTGAAAACTGGACGGGTGGCAACCCTAGAATTTACCTAGTGCCCTTCATCTACAGAAATTGCTGTACAAATTGATTTCCAAACCGTGGGTCACATTCTAAGCCCAACTACACCTGTGCAGCCCATTGATATCACAGATGTAAGGGGATCTCTATGCATAAGCATCTCTTCACTCAATACTGCAAAGCAACCTCCCCTTAAGTACCAAGCAGCAACACTGTATGACTGTGCACAGTAGAAAGTAAAGAATACCTTGGTCAGCTGGCCCCAGAGGAGGCGCTGTACCTAGGTAGCGTATACTCCCCTAGCATTCTGCCAGGACACCTCCTGATTTTGCATAACAAAAATGCCCCGGGGATCTGTATTAGCAAGAAGTTGTCAAGGCCTCTGATTTCCACCTCATCTATAAAACAACACTCACAGCATGGCAGGGCTGGAGTTCTCCACTGAACCACCCCTCAATCCGCTTCTTGCAGTGGCTTGGGCAGAAGGTTTCCCATTGTCACATGGCTTTTGATCTGTGGCAGGCCGGAGATAGTCCATACCCCAGTTCCAGTACAGAAAGCTCCCACAGTGGGATTGTTTTTACATTGTTACATTTAACATTTCCCTGGTTTTGTCTAGCCCAGGGGTCTCAAACACGCGGCCCGCGGCCGCATTCGGCCCGCAGGGTTGTTTTCTGCGATCCGCAAGCTCCTCGCGCCCCCCCCACCCACCCAACGGCTCCATCCCAACGCACACCGGGGGAAGGGCAGGTTCCCTGCCTGCCCTGCCCCCTGCCACTCCGGGAAGCTGCCGGAACGTGGGGAAGGGGGGGCACAGGGCTCTGTGTGTTGCTCTTGCTTCAGGCAGTGCCCCCAGCAGCTCCCATTGGCCGCAGTTCCCCATTCCCAGCCAATGGGAGCTGCTGGGGGCGGTGCCTGAAGCAACAGCAACACACAGACCCCTGTACCCCTCCTCCCCCAGGTTCCGGCCACTTCCCGGAACGGTGCGGGGACAGGCAGGCAGGTGGCCTGTCCTGCCCCCGGTGCGTGTCAGGCCGGAGCCCGCCCCCCACACCTCTCCTGCAGCCCAAACCCCTGCTGTACCCCACATCTCTCCTACACCCCACACCCCAACTCCCTGCCCTGAGCCCCACACCCCTCCTGCTCTCCCTGGGGGCAGGAAGGGAGCAGAGTTGGGGTGGGGATTTCAGGGAAGGGGTTGGAATGGGGGCAGGGCCTCATGGAAGGGGTGGAGTGGGAGTGGGGCCAAGGGTGGCGGGGGGAGGTGTCAGTAATGCGGCCCTCGGCCAATGTACTAGTCCTCATGTGGCCCTCGTGGTCATTTGAGTTTGAGACCCCTGGTCTAGCCCCATATTGCTTCTTATCTCCGTTTCCTTTCTTCTTCAGGGTCTTTATCTCCTGGGGTATTCTGGGAAATCACATCCTAAGCCTCTGGCTGCCCCTGTCAATTACATTTCCCTGCTCTCAGAGCACAGCACTCTTGCTTGATTGTGCTAATTGTCTTTGGCACATTAGTTCCTATTAGCTTGCACATTATTTGTCTAGAAGCCAGACTCTCAATGATCTGCCCTGAATCTCTGCTGCCACTGATTGATTGCAACAGCCACAGAACTGTTGCAATCAGGGCTGTTCCAAAGCTGGCCTCATGGAGACCTGGCAAGTCCTCAGCTGGGGTAAATCAGGGTAGCGCCGGTGGAGCATCAAGGGACTAGCTGATTTATACCAGCGGGGAGGATCAGGCCCATTGCCTCGAGGACACTGCAGAGAAAGCTGCATCTTGTGGAAGACTCCCACCACTGGATGCTGTCCCTTTAAGAAATGCCTTTACTGGAGGGTCACAAGGTGAGATTGATTTTCTCCCTTTGTGGTTCACAACTAGTTCATCCCACATAACATCCTCTCAACCTCAGGAATTCCCAGGTTTAATTTAATGCCCATGCCCCTGGCCACAAGTTTAACTGAGCCCACCTGCTAGGCCTGCAGGAACCTTTCCCCTGCTCTCTTGGCACTTGTGACCTATACATCCCATCAGCCACCCCAGGATGGTAACTTGTATGAACTGAATTTTCATTTGATTTTTTACTTTCTTTATTGGTTTGGACAAATACATCCTACCAAGTGTTTCTCGTCACTCTCTGTTATCAGACTAGTCACCCATAACAGTGATAACATTTTCCCAACAGTGGGCAGTGACAGCAAACATTGATTGGTGCCAGAAGGAAATACTTTTTCACACGATGCACAACATTGCCACAAGATATCATTGAAACCAAGAGCATAGTAGGGGACAGAAAAGGAATTGGAGAGACAGTGTTGACTAGTGGATAGAGCACTGGACTGAGACTCAGAAGAGCTGGGTTCTGTTTCCAGCTCTAACATTGGCCTTCTAGGTGACCTTAGGCAAGTCACATCCCCTCCCCGTGCCTCAGTTTCCCCATCTGTAAAATAGTGAGAATGTTACTGACCTCTTTCATGAAACACTTTGAGATCTGTGGATGAAAAGCACTTGATAAGCTATATTAATTATTATTATTATTTGATTACAAAGAATATCTAGGGTTATAATAATACATAACCAAAAAAACTCAAGAGTTTTGGAAGGACTATAAACCCACATGCTTCAGGGCTTAAACCAACCTCTAACTAATGGGAGTCAGGAGGAAACTTTCTTTGGGGGCAGATTATCCCATTACTATTTCCTGCAGGATTTCTTGTACCTTCCTTGAAGCAATTTGTAGTAGATGGCCCCCTGGTCTGATACTGTGAGGCAGTTATTAATGATTATTATTATTGTTATTCATTTGTATTGTGGTAGCACCTGGGAGCCCCAGTCATGAACCAAGACCCCATTGTGCTGTGCAAACACAGAACAAAAAGATGGTCCCTATCCCAAGCAGCTTAAGTAGAAAACCTTTTGAGGGTGTAGGGAGAGGGGGAAGATTCTCTTTATATGGCTCTATCTCCAGTGACACTCCTGTTAACTACCCCCAGAGTTAGATTTAACTGGGACAAGCTGGACCAGGGCGCGCACTACAAACTTTGGTGCTCCAAGCTAGAGAGGTGGAGGGGGTATCTGTGCCTCACCAGCCTTCCTGCTGCTGGGGTAAACTGATGGTTTACCCTCTCTGATCCAGCCAGAGGAGGAAATCCAATCAATTGTGAATCTGTGCTGGCTCCAAGGAGTCAGGCCAGATCCTCCCATCAAAACCAAGGTGCCTATATCCCTGTGAGGATCTGGGCCTGAGGGGCCCACACTGTTTAAGGCTGGCTCTGCTGCCAACCTGCTGCCAACCTGCAATGTTTGTTCCTGTCCTCGTGTAGCCAAGAAAGCAACGTTGAGTGAAGAGAATTCAGCGCTGTGCCTGTGAAAACAGACCTAGCCGACCGGAGAACGGCCCTGATCTGTGAAGTCATGCAGCGCCGAAGCTTAATCAAACGAGGAGAGCGAAAGGGAAGTGTATTGGAAATATTTCTCCGTGGTAAAAGCAGTGCTGAAAGTTCACAGCCAGACCCCTGAAAGAGTGGGCACATGTACCAACCCTGGTACGTAACCAAGCAACTGTTCGATGCCATGTCGCAGCGACCCGGCGACAGCTGCCCAAGGTGATGGCACGAAGGGAAGGTTTGCTGCATCTGAGGGTGAAATGAAAGGATTCAGAGCTGGGCGCACCTTGTTAATTAGGAAACGTGGAGGGTAGAAATAAACCTTCTTGCAGGGATGTCAGATCCAATCATTAGAACCAGTGCACCTGAGCCGGCGGCATCAGACGGTGCGTGAGAAGACAACGAAAGGTTAAGGCCCATTAGTGCAAGCAGATCCCTGCACCTGTGTGGACCCTGGGGCCTATGCACTGGATCATGGCAGGATCGTGGCCAGCAATCCTGCTATGCCTCCATCAGTGGTGGCTCTGCCCACAGGGCTCCAGGGACACTGACCCACTGAGCCCAGCTTTCTTTCCATCTCAGTCCTATGGGCCGTTTGTAGTTGTCCTTTGAACAGATAAGCGGATCCATCTTGCAGATGAAGGATCCATACAGAATGCGGCTGCAACTCCCACTGCTGCCCCCAACTGTCTGATACTGCGGCAGAGGGGAAGGGTGGCTACGCTCCCTGGAATGCTGCACTACATGGGGGGATTTCTGGAGTCCCCTTAATTAATGAGCAAGCGAGCAGCTAAAAGTTCACCCTATAACTTTGATCCAGATGTAATTCAGGAAGACACACCAGGGAATGAACTCCCCCCCCTCGCCCCTGACATACACCAGAGATTATTCCATCAGCATAGCATAGTCATCAACCACACAATTCCACCTCTATGCTCAAAGCGGCCCCTGTTGACTGATCAACATCTGCATTGGAGGCGGCTGTTACTCTGTGTTTCCAACCAAGCCACCCCGCTGGGGAGGGAAGGAAGAAGGAATAGAATCAGGTGAGTAAATAAATAAAGCTTTGTACAATGACGAGGTTAAAACAGGATAAGTTATTTTATAGCCTCAAGTCTCTGGCTGCTAGCTAGGGAGGCTTTGGCAAGCCCTGTTGCTTAGTGCTGGTGCATTTCCAGATCTCTCCACTTGATTTATTAGTTTACTTAAAATCATGCACGTCTCAGTGAGGTACTTTTAGGCCTGCGCTTGCAATGAGCAAGGCTCCATGGGGATGCAGGGTTTTTGCTCATGTAGATTTCGTTGTGGGATAAGGGCCACGGTCCCCAGGCCACGCCCCACATTAGTCACACCCAAAGCAGCATTCCCCTCCAATTTAGCCGCTCGGCATTTCTTTTCTAACATTGGAGCATGTCTTACAAGCCTTGTGTTTTGCTATGGGAAAAATCTCTAGGGGCATTCATGGAATAAAGGTTTTAGAGTGTGACCTGTTTGGGGCATGGGATCTTTCGGTGGGATTGTATAGCACTGACCATGATTTGGCTGCTATAGAAATACACAAATAAAATACATAATCATTAATAAAACTTAGCAGAAATTTTAATACAAGCAACTCTTGTAGGATTTGGCTCTATTTTAGTCAGAGAAAGACAGATACGTTACCTAGGAGGCTATATAATGCTATAGGCACAATGCACAAGGAGTTGAGAGGTATAGCTTAGTGCACTTCCCTAGTTTGTCCCTTTTGAGCTCCTGTAGCCAGCCACCTCCCCTACCCCTTATAAAAGCAGGAGCCTTGGCTTTTTGCTATTTCCTTGCTTGCTGGCTGTTCCTTCTGCTCTCTGGCTCCTGATGTGTTTTGCAAGTGGTTTGTGCTTTTTGGTTGAAGAAGTGAGTGGTTTATAAGGGCAGTGGAAACTTCTACCGGTTGCAGTTGTGTGGTATAGGGTGTTGTGATGGTAGATTAGGAGGGGTATCAGATAACTGGCTCCTTGTGTCTACTCATGCTGGTGGGTGGTGCACCTATCCAGGGTTTTTAGGACTATGGGTTTAATTATAACCTTGAATGTCTATGTGGCTTCCATCTTTAGAAACTGCACCATGTCTTGCATCTGAAGAAGTGAGGTTCTTACCCACGAAAGCTTATGCTCCCAGTACTTCTGTTAGTCTCAAAGGTGCCACAGGACCCTCTGTTGCACCATGTCTGTTGTGCTGAAACTGTGCCAGACAACAGTCATAGGGCAGATCATGTCCTCCTATGGCACAATCTGGAGAGAAAACCCTGCGAATTCTCCCTTGTAAATCTTCCTCTGACTCTGTGTCTGGAGGGGGCTGCCTTGCTCAGTGTGGAACCAACTGTGGTCTGGAGATGTCTCTGCTCCCCCAACTCCCTGCCAGTGTGACTGTAGCATAGACATGAAGACAGACCCCTCCATGCAGTGGGGAAAGGGTTTCAGTGAGTAGAGGGCTAATACAGCTGGGGCCTCCTCTGTTGTCTTTGCAACAGATTTCCTGCTGAGGGCTGTGAACAGATCATGCCGGGGTCCCTTCCCACACAGGCTGTCTTAGATGGAAGGAGATGCCACCTCCATACTATCATCACCCCCTGTCCACAAGTCCCTCCAGATCCTCTCCACCCCATGCCTGGGACAGTCCAACACCCTTCTCTTTGCCTTCCCGCGAGTACCCGCCACTCCACGCGAGTCCTTGAGCTTCCACCTCCCGGCACTGAAATCAAGAAGGTGGCGGAGAAGCCCAAGGGTAGGGTGCTCGTCTGAGAAAAGGAGACATGGCAACCTTCTTTCTCCCTTATTCCCCACCCCTCGCTGCCACGTGCCCCATCAATCCTATGGCAGGTGGTGTTTGGGCCTGGCCTTGCATGTGAGGTCAATGGGAGTGACTAAGTGCAGGCGAGCCCTTGCCTCTGCAGAGCTCAAGCTCCCACTGCTCGGAAGAGAGGGTGGCGTGGCACTGGGAGCGGAGCACTCTGAGCACTGATTGTTGAGAGGTTGCCAGTTAGGCACCTCAATCACACTGTCCAATATTTATAACTGCAGGAGTGTTCCTAGCCGACGAGCGCTCGCCCTGGGGCCCGCAGCCACTTTTCCTGCCCAACGCCCATCGGCTGCGATCAGGACTCTCTCAATGGAGAAACTGCAGGCAGCTAAAACCCGGGCCGAGCAACGGGCCTCTTCCCGGGGTAGGGGGCAGTGATGTCATAGGGACAGGGGTTCCAGAAGCCTGTGGCAGTTGAAGTCTGCCAGGGCGTCTCCAGCCCAGGCCATGGTGGGGAGGGAGGTATAGTCACAAACCTGAAGTTTGGGCCTGGGAAGCACCCGCTGCTGCTTCTCCATCAAGGCCTCTAAAGCTCAAGGTCTGTGAGACGGTAGAGAAGTGGCCCCAGCCTATTTGGCTTGTTTTTGCCTCCGTCCCCTTTCTGCAGATGGCGTCTCTCCATCAGACCAGCTGGGCAGGCGAAGGGACTGACAGGCAGGGACGCTGGTGCTACGCTGGAATTGGCAGCAGGAACTAGCTAACCAGTTGAGCCATGGGTTCTGCCCTGTGGTGCAGGATGGCCCAGGACTCTGCTACTCTTCTCTGTGGGGTCACGCAGCTTGTTAGACGCTGAGCTCGCCTGCACACGGGGGAACTCAGTACCCGCTTTATCAGCAGCGCTGCAGCTCCGCTGATGCTACCAGCCTCTGAGCAGCTTGTCACGACGGGGCGGTATAAATGCATAAGCCCCGTCTACGCTGTGGGTGGCAACAATGCAACTGCAGCGTGGCTGGAAAACGTGCGCTGGTTTTCCCAGTGTAGATTGAAGCAAAAAGTCTCAAAAGTGGCCCCTGATTTTGGATGCCTTGATGCTCAGGTGTCAGCCTGACTTTTCAGAAGTGCCGCGGAGCTGGAAGCAGCAGCAATACGTTATTACAAGTTAGATATCAAGTTAGGGGTAAACTAGAGTCTTTTTTTTTTAAATGAGATAGAAAATGAAGTTTATACAGGACAAAAATTGCTCAGTCAACAGGAAGCAAGGGCCTTATCTGGGAGCTGTTTGAGGCATTCCTTGTGCACTGCTGCTGCCAAAATGCAGGGTGCTAAAGGACCCAAATGAGGGAAACGCCAACTATTCATGCAGGAACCTTGAAACAATGCACCTTTAGTATCCAACTCTCTAACCTCAGGTTCATGGTTATTTACTTCTGGCGTTAATAAGCTTCAACCATCAGAGCAGGGAGGTAGGGGAAGTCGGATTTGTATGGAACGTGGATAACTACTTTGGGATTAAAACAAGGGAGGGATGCTTAGGGGAACGCTTGTGCTGTGGGAGTGTTGGTCTTCCAGGATGACTCTGATAGGTGTGATATCAGCATTGGCCTTTGATTGTTCTTTGCCTCCTTCCCACCCTCCCGCTGTTGCAGATCATGGCGACCAGAACCCAGAAGTTCAAAGCGTTTGTGTCTGAGCCGATGGGCGATAAGGACGTTACAGCAGTGGATGGCATTAATGACGAGCTTGGACTAAAATTAGCTGCAAAGGGTTTTGACAAGGTAACCATATTTTCCTCCCACTCCTTCCCAACCTCTGTTCTATTTATGGAGTGGGTACTGTGAAAGGACTTGATTTTAAGAAGACTGTTCTTGTGATTTTGCTCGTGACAGTTTCTCCTGCTATTATGGTCTTAAAGGCACTTCATTACCATCACTTGATCTAAACTCTGGAGGGTAGTTATGCTGAATTATTCAAAGAAGCAAGACTGAATGTTATTCAGAGGGGCAAGCTCAAATCTCTTCAATCTTAAACTGAATGCATCGTGACAGTTCTTTACAGTCCAACCGGAAATATTCAAACCATGCCTTTGATTTTTTTTTTTTAAACCCATTTTTTTTCCCTGTTGCAGAATTTGTTTGTAAGAAAGTCACAAGGACTTCCCATGGGAGGGTGGGAGTACGGCATTAAAAATATATATGTCAGGCATTCGTTATGGTAAGTCTGGCAGCAGCTAAGCTAAAGAAAGTTGCGCTATTAAGTTTCTAGTGCTGGCTTGGGAAATTCCGTCACTGGAGAAACCGATGCCTCTGCTTTCTTCCTACCTTCCTTGAATGCTGGTTAGCCATCTCCCCCATAGGGAAATTTTTTTTTCCACTTCTAGGCCAGTTAACCTTTTGTGCGTGTCGGTTGAAAGGAAGTGAATAGAAGGGGTGTGGGAAGATCTCTGGGTAGATTTCAAGAAGAGCAAACCCTGCTCCACCTGTCTGTGTTGGGGATCAGTTTTGTGTAGCTACTGGATCCAGTCTGCACCCGTAGCATTGCTACGAAGTCAAGTAGTTAGGGCAGAACAGCCAGCAATAGGCACTGCGTGCGAGGCCTTCTCTCCTCCTAGTACACGTGCATCACCTTGGTTACCATGGGATGCTTGGGAAGCAAGTCAGACAGCAACAGATATATGATGTCACCTTATTTGGTTAAACTGAAGTAACCAGGTGACTGCAGGGTTTGAGTTGTGCTGCTGATCGGGTAATGGGCACCTCCTACTGCTTGGTCCATTTTCTGCTGGAGTACTAATGGGCCAACTGCAGAATCCGTGAGCTAACTCCTTTAGCAGACCGTGACTGTCAAGGCAGGTCAATGTTTAGGCCCAACAACCCTGAGCCTGTCCTTGTCTTTTACAATAGCTAACATTTCAGGTTGCAATCAAAATGGGTCAGAGTGGATTGAAGTGGGGACCAGTTCCTGGCGGATTCACCCCCGGCACAAAAGTTAGGACAGACCCTGTTCCAGTGGTTATGGGGTGGAGTTAACCTTAGGCTGACCAGATAGCAAGTGTGAGAAATCAGGACAGGGGGTGGGGGATAATAGGAGCCTATATAAGAAAAAGCCCCAAATATCGGGACTGTCCCTATAAAATCGGGACATCTGGTCACCCTAGTTAACCTGCAACAGCCTCGCATCATGAAAACAGCTCCTTTCGAGGGAGCCGGTCAGACAGGGCCCTAGGCTGCACTACACACGCTAGTAGCGCTGATACTACCCCGGAGCAAGGAAATGAAAGACAGGCTCATAGCATCATTAAAAGAGGAGCCTGTCACCCACTTGTCAGAGCAAACCTGGCCTCCCTCTCGTTCTGGAGAGCTGAGCACCAGGCTAAAAATGGGCAAAGTGCCTTATCCTGGTAGAGCGCCGCTAATGAAGTAACCACAGGAAGAGAAGCAGTTACTTGTCTGGCAAAGCTTAGACTATAAAGTGGCCCAGAGTTTCAAATTAAGCAGCTCCTCCAGGGTATGAAGTCAAATGGGTGGGCGGGGGAAACTCGTTAGCAGTGCTAACTCGTTCTGTTCCTCCCCCTAGGCATACATCCTTCTGGGCCAATTCCTCCTGTTAAAAAAGGACCATGCGGTTTTCCAAAGGTGGCTGAAAGGGGCGTATGGAGCCAGTCCGAGCCAGGCTCAGCGGTGCGCCTCCTGTCTAACGGACTGGTGCTACGCTTTCCTCTAGGGAGCTCAGCCCTCCTCGCATGTTCTGTGGCCTGCAATAAAGTCTCTCCTGCCTTGAACTGTCCAGCCTCAATGTCTTCTTCTTAGATGAACAGAGTCTCTATTGCCTCCAATACAAACTGTTGTATGTTCTTGTGTGGGGTGATTAAGTGGGCCAAATTCTGTCCTTCGTTATTCCTGTCCTACCCTACTAGAGTCACTGAGAGTCCGGCCCAACAACCCCCTGCCCACGGGGAAACCTGGAACTTCTCACTCTTAGCCAAGCTGTTAACTCGGACCCAGGTTCAGCAAGATAGAAAAGCACCTGCTCCAACGCTGACCCCAGGAGTGGCCCAAGTGACGTCACTTCCTGTAGACTTGAAGGTTAGCCAGGGGTTTAAGTGCCTTGCCGAGTCAGAGCCTAAGAGGGGAAAGCAGGTCTTGTGGTTAAGGCCCCAGGAGATCTGGGTTCCATTTCCAGCCTCCCCTATGTGACCTGGGCCCACTCGCTCAGGGCGACGCTTTCAAAATCAGCCCTTGACTCTGCATGTCACACTGAGCATGTGATGCTGAGAATTCGCTGCTCCCACTGGCTTCTGTGGGAGCTCTGGAAAGGGGCCCTAACTCCTTCCTGCTCTGTAAAAGCAGGTAACCCACTTCCCGCCCTCTAAGGGAGGCTGTGTTCATACAGACATTTGCAAAGCGAGGTGAGATTGTCACATAAACACAGTGGAAGTACGCACAGAGCACTCTGCTGGAATGGCATAAAGACGGTGGATTTCCTTGGCACAACAATGACCCTACGCTGCTCCAGGTCTAGGCCTGCCAGGGGCATGGGTCTACTAGGCTGAGCATGCTGTCCCAGCTAGCCCCGGCTGGCAGAGCTGCGGCTAGGGAAGCTGCTTGAATTGAGAGCAGCTCTGATTGACACTAGATGCACCCAGAATTTGGAAGGTGTCTTAAAGCCGCCTTTGTCTGCTAGGCTGTGCCACCTCTGAGTAAAGGGGAGGGAAGAAGAGTTCCATGGGCCCTCTTCCCCCTTTTGGCCTTTCAGATGCGTATCCCCACTGCAGTGGCACTGGAACGTTTTTTACAGTGGGGGTGCTGAAAGCCAGTGGTCCCCACCCCAAAGTTTACCTCACCCCCCCTTACTCCAGTCCATGCCATCCCACACCTGGGGCCAGGAGCAGTGCCATGGCTCGGTAGGGGGAGGAACATGGACAAGGATAAGGGGGCCAAGGCTAGGACCCCACGTGTGGGGCTGGGAAAAGAGCCTTGGGCATGGATCCTGCAGCATCTGGGACTCTACATGTGGGGCCGAGACCAGAGCCCCGTGTGCAGGTCAGGCTGCTGAGAAGTGGGACACCAGATGCTGGGCAGGACCTTGGGCGGGGGACCCCACACAAAAACTGGGGGTGCTACAGCACCCCCGCACCCCTAGTTCCTGCACCTATGCCCCACTGCTATAATCTGAGGTGCTCTGCCTCTCCCTACTGACCTTCCCCATGCTGGTTTGCTTGGCTTCTGCTCCAGGAGTCTTCTGTTGTTTCACTTCCTGGTGCAAAGTTTTGCTTGCGCTGGAGTAGCTCCATAAAAAAAAGCTAGTGAAGTTCCATGTTTGTAGTGCCCATGAGTGCAGTTCAAAGGTGCTCGTTTTACCTATAAAAGGATGGGCTGGGTTTTTCCAGCCCTGCAAACTCAGCCAGGGCTCCCAGCTGAGCAGGGTTATTTCCTGCTCGTGGTGATGGGCGAGAACAGAGTCTGTGACACTTGTGGGCTAGCACAGGTGTCCTAGATTAGAAACTAACAACCAGTTCTGATGAGGATGCACAAGAAGCAACAGACTCCAGGTTCCTTTCCTGGAAGATGAATGCACTTGACCTAGCTCACAGGAGAAAAAAGCAGTGAAAATATGATTTGTGTCATTGAAGTCAGCAGATGGGACTCTGACTAGATGCAAGGAGCAGATTAGCTGAGAATGAAGGTGCTATTTGTATGTAGGTGTCAGACTTCCAGGGTCATATTCCAGTTAAAGTGTCAGGCTGAATTCCAATTCTGCATCTCCAGTGTTGCAATGGGGGTGAAATCCGACAAGGTCCATCTTCCCTTCCTCAGAAAACCCTCTGCCCCGCACAGAGGCCAGGCTCTTTCTTCTGTGTATCTCCCTAGGCCGCTGAAGACAGAGACACTCTTGGCTTAATATCAGATGTCAATTTGTTCAAACCTAGAGGATAATAATCTGATAAGTAACAGCCAAAGTGGATTTGTCAAGAACAAATCAGGGCAAATCAACCTTACTTTCTTCTTTGCCAGGGTAACCGGCCTAATGGATGCAGGAGGAGCAGTAGATGTGATGCATCTGCACGTAGAATCATAGGACTGGAAGGGATCTCGAGAGGTCATCTAGTCCAGTCCCCTGCACCTGTGGCAGGACTAAGTATTATCTAGACCATCCCTGACAGGTGTTTGTCCAACCTGCTCTTAAAAATCCCCAATGAGGGAGATGCCACAACCTCCCTAGGCAATTTATTCCAGTGCTTAACCACCCTGACAGTTAGGAACTTTTTCCTAATGTCCAACCTAAATCTCCCTTGCTGCAATTTAATGCATTAATAAGGCTTGTGACATAGTCCCACGTGACATTTTCATACACAACAAAAAAAATGTGGTCTCGATGAAATTACTGTAAGGTGGATGCACAACCGGTCGTAAGACCATTCTCAAAGAATACTTCTCGAGTGTTGGCTGTCCAAATGGTTTGCTGGGAGGATGTATCTGGTGGGGTCCTGCAGTGGCCTGTTTTGGGTCTAGCATTTCATTAAGGACTTGGATAACAGAGCGGAGAGGATGCTTATAAAACCTGCAGCGGACACCAGCTGGGAGGGGTTTCAAGCCCTTTGGAGGACAGGATTAGAATTCAAAAATGTGAAAAATTGGAGAACTGGTCTGAAATCAACAAGATGAAATTCCGCACAGACACGTGCAAAGTACTACACTTGGGAAGGAAAAAATCAAACGCACTGTGATGGGCTGGACCCCCTGGGGTGTTGGGCCACTACTGAGTCAGACTTTTCTGCCAGCCTGGGCCCCCTTTTACCTGGTCTTGCTAGGCCAGGCTCCCCAGATTTTTCCAGCCAAGCACAGAGGCATGGGCACACCCAGCTGCACAGAGAGACAGAGATCTGCCCTGGGAAGGCTCAGCTTATGGGGCTTGCCACAGCACCCGGATATCCACCCCCCTTTGGAGTACAAACCCCAAATTATATGAAATTCACCTCTTCCCTCAATGTGGAGGAGGGTGTACACAACTTCTCGCTCCCCCAGGTAGAAATCACATAAACGGGGTTATATTATAAACCAGAAATAAATGTATTAACTACACCTCTACCCCAATATAACGCTGTCCTTGGGAGCCAAAAAATCTTACCGCGTTATAGGTGAAACCGCGTTATATCGAATTTACTTTGATCCGCCAGAGTGCGCAGCCCCGCCTGCTCGGAGCACTGCTTTACCACGTTATATCTGAATTCGTGTTATATCGGGTCGCGTTATATCAGGGTAGAGGTGTATAACAGGTGTATTTTAAGTAGTTAAGGAGGTAGCAGACAGAACAAGGCAGATTACTAAGAAAATAAAACAGCACGCAAACGAAGCTTAATACACTAAAGAAACTGGTTGCATGTAAGTTCTCACCCTAAATGTGGTTCTAATAATCTTCTTCACAGGCTAGACACCCTCCCAGCCTGGGTCCGGTTCTTTCCCCGAGTTCAGTCTTAGTTGTTTCCAGCCGTCATCTTGGGTGGGGTAGCCGGGGAGAACTGACAGTCGGGATTACCTCACTCCCCATTCTTAAATAGGATTTGTGTAAGGCGGGAGTCCTTTGTTCCTTTGTTTGACACACATCCCCCAGCATGGAAAAGTACAGAATTCAAGATGGGTTCCACTATCACGTGACATGGTCACCTGCCTCTGTAGGGCCCCTGCAGCCATTCTTCACAGGCTGACCCACACGTTCACAGGAAGACTAAGCTCTTTTGCACTCCATTGGCTCTTGCTGATGGGCCATCCGCCCTGTTCGGCTTTTTTGTTGTTGTACCTGAAGTGTTGGCCAGTGGGGTAGGAGGGGGTCACCCATAGTAGCATAGTTGAAATACAGATACATAGTCAATATTCCTAACTTCGGATACAGACGTAACACAGACATCCGAGTTGCATAATCGCATTCAGTAAGTCATAACCTTTCCAATGATATCTCACATGAGCCATCTTGCATAAAGTATATCTCAGTTATGTAATTTTCACATCATAAGCACATTTTCATCAAGACCATGGAGTGCAACGTCACACGCACAACTACAAAATGGGGAATAACTGGCTCGGCAGCCCTATGGCAGAAAAAGATTGGGGGTTATAGGGGATCGCAAGCTGAAAAGGAGTCAGCCAGGCTAGGGCGAGTAAGGCAAATGTCATCCTGGATGTCTGAACGGGAGTGTTGTAAGAAAAACACAGGAGGTAATTGTCCTGCTCTGCTCAGCACTGGTGAGGCCTCACCTGGAGTATTGTGTCCAGTTTTGTGCACTGCGCTTTAAGAAAGATGTGAGCAAATTGGAGAGAGTCCAGAGAAGAGCCACAATGGTAAAAGTTTTAGAAAACCTGATCTGTGAGGAAATGCTGAAAGAATTTTAGTGCAGGAGGAGAAGGCTGGGGCGGGCGTACCTGATTACAGTCTTCAAATATATTAAGGGCTGTTATAGAGAGGCTGAAGATGAATTGTTCTCCATGTCCTCTGAAGGGCGGACAAGAAGCAATTGGCTTTATCAGCAGCAGGGGAGATTTAGGTTAGATATTAGGCCAGGGGTAGGCAACCTATGGCACGCGTGCCGAAGGCGGCACGTGAGCTGATTTTCAGTGGCACTCACACTGCCCGGGTCCTGGCCACTGGTCCGGGGGCTCTGCTTTTTAATTTAATTTTAAAAGAAGCTTCTTAAACATTTTAAAAACCTTATTTACTTTACATACAATAGTTTAGTTCTATATTATAGACTTATAGAAAGAGACCTTCTAAAAACATTAAAATGTATGACTGGCACGTGAAACTTTAAATTAGAGTAAATAAATGAAGAGTCAGCACAGCACTTCTGAAAGGTTGCTGACCCCTGTATTAGGAGAAACTTTCTAACCATACGGAGAGAGAAGGTCTGGAATAGGTTACTAAGGGAGGTTGTGGAATCCCCATCCTTAGAAGTTTTTAAGGACAGGTTAGACACAGGGCCGGCTTTAGGCCAATTTCACCAATTCCCCCGAATCGGGCCCCGCGCCTAAGAGGGCCCCGCGCCCAGTGGCAGGGCCGCCGGAGGGGAGGGGAGAAAGAAGTAGCCGAGAATCCCTTCCCTGGCTAGAGGCTCCTTTTTCATTTTTACTCACCCGGTGGCGCTCTAGGTCTTCGGCGGCACTTCGGCAGCGGGTCCTTCACTCGCTCCGGGTCTTCGGCAGCACTTCGGCAGCAGGTCCTTCAGTGCCGCCGAAGACCCGGAGCGAGTGAAGGACCCACCGCCGAAGACTAGGAGCGCCGCCCGGTGAGTACAAGCCCCACATGTTTTTTTATGTGTTTTTTTTTTTTTTAGTCATCCCTGCCGGGGCCCCATCGAACCTGTTCGAATCGGGCCCCGCACTTCCTAAAGCCGGCCCTGGTTAGACAAACACCCATCAGGGATGGGGTCTAAAGTATACTAAATCCTGCCTCCGCGTGGTGGGGGTGGACTAGATGACTTCTCAAGGTCCCTTCCAACCCTACATTTTTATGGGTCTAATATGGATGTAGCTCTAAACATCCTGTACTAAAAAGCAGATTTCCTTGTCAGCTGTCTCAGGCACTGACATGGGCTGTGCCGATTATATGAATAAAAAACATGATTCTCACTCTGTCCCAAGAAACTTTATACTCCGGCAGTGTCTGGGAGAAAGAAAATAGCCAGGAATCACTGGGATTCGGCCACAGCACTTTCCCCTTTTGAAAAGTATCTCCTTTTCATGCGTTGGTACAGCATGTCCTCCTAACAACTACTCTGCACTTCCCCTTTGAAAACTCTGCAACCAAAGAGCTGAGGACGATTTGAAAGATGCCCCTCAGCCAGGAGCAGCGTAAGCCCCCTAAAAGTGGGGGGCCACCGGTGCCCGAACTGTGGCCCTGCCCCTGTGCCATCCCGCCCCTTCCCCCAAGGCCCCGCCCGTGTACCACCCCTTCTCCCAGAGCCCCCGCTCTCGCACCGCTCCTTCCCCCGAGGCCCCGTCCCTACACTACCTCTCCCACAAGATCCCATCCCCACGTTTAAAAGTGATGGATGGGGCCATGGTCCTCTGTCCGCCCCCGCCTTGTTCCAGGGCCCCTGCCCTCCACAAAATCATTGTTCTTTGTAACTTACACCGCCTGTTGCTGCCGGTTGTCATTGCCACACCTGCGAGGGGCAGACAGGGTAGGGGACAGAGTGTCACTAAATAAGCGTAAGGCATTATGATTCATTTTTATTATTCCATAGGAACTGAATTGCAGATTTTAAAGATGCAAATAGTCAAATGTTTCATTAGGACAATATTTGCCTGCAATCTGGGGGGCGGACGATCTCCCCGTGGACAGGCTGTGAAGATTGGAGGGACTGCGACTAAATTTCTGGGACAAGATCCAGAAAGGGAAGGGAAAGATTTGAAGGAGGATTTTCTCTGTTTGTACAATGAAAGCAAAGGGGGAAAGCCAGACTCAGTAGCTGCAAACAGAGATAATGTCTCACTGCGAGACACTAGGAATCAGGAAGTCTAATTTGTTTTTAGATATTTAGTTATAACCATTAATCAAACCCAGCACACTGCAATTATCATCTGAGAGTCTCTCCTGCCGCAGGCTATCCTTAGCGAGGAGAAGTTGGAAGAGCAAACAACATGCTTCTAAAGAAATCATTCTAGGCCTGCTCAGTTATCAGTAGGTGACACAGCACTTTATTATTATCCCCATTTTACAACTGGGGAAACTGAGGTATGGGGCGAGGAAGTGACTTGCCCCAGGGCAGATCCAGGACTAGAACTCAGATCTCCTGAGTCCCAGTCCTCTAGCCACTAGGCCACCCTGCTTTGGGGAGGGGGATGGTCCTGCTTTAACTATTCCAATCCACTTACAGTGCTACAGCTTTACAACTTTGGCACGCAGACCAGTCCTTACAACCCTAGGGTTTCTGACAATATTTTGGTACTTCGGCCTGTGGTCCTGGCCAAAACATGCAAATGCAGAAGTGGCCAGAAATGAAAAATAATGACAGAAAAATGGTTTTTTGAACCTCTGAGCATTTAGGTTTTTATTGGGTGAGCTGGGGGGTGTTGTTTTTTTAACAGAGAAGAGGAAAGTGGTCTCCCTTTATTTGAACTGTCGGCCCCACTTCCCCATTAATCAGTTGTGTTTCATTTTATATTCCATGGGCCAGAGTCTCAGCTGATGATGGATATTGGTAGCGCTCCATTAAGGAGAATGGAGCTAGGCCAATTTACATCAGTTGAGGATCTGGCCCAGTCTTTTTAAAGGCAGCAGAAAACAGGAAGACAATACAGCAGGCACAAGTTCAAATCAGGCACTAGTGAAATTACTCCAAGGCAAAATTCGCCATACTCACTTCTCAGCCATAGGGACTAATGGATTGAAACAAAAAACAGGCAAACAAAAATTCATGGCACTAACATACAGGAGTGGCGCCAGGGTTTTTGCCGCCCTAGGCGGCAGCGCTCCTCCTCTGAGCATTCGGCGGCGGGGGTCCTTCCGCTCCGCGTCTTCGGGGCACTTCGGCGGCGGGTCCCAGAGCGAGTGAAGGACCCGGTGCTGAATTTCTGCCGAAGACCCGGAGCGGAAGGACCTCCCCGCTGCCCAATTTCCGCCGAGGATGGCAAAATGCCGCCCCCCAAATCCTGCCACCCTAGGCGACCACCTAGGGTCGCCTAGTGGAAGTGCCAGCCCTGCTAACATGATACCTGCAAACCATTACTTTGCTTGTGTGCTACCGCACCCCATGTCTCTCTTGTCTAGTTAGATTGTAGCCTCTTCAGGGCAGGGGCTGCCTCTTAGTATGTATTTGTACAGGACCTAGCGCAATCAGGGCCACCAAGAGTGGGTCAGGCCCCGGTGAAAAAATTTTTTCGGGCCCCCCAGCAAGGGCGGACCGGCTAAACAGGGCCGACGAGGGGGGGGTGGGAAATGGGGCCCCAGGCCTCCTTCCAGACTGCCGGGCCACAGTAAAGCGACGAGGGGGGGGGAACCCGGGCCCTGGGCCCCCTTCCGGACCGCTGGGCCACGGTAATTTGTACCGGCTTCCCCCCCGCCCTCTCATTGGCTCTGAGCACAATGGGGCCCTGATCTCAGCTGGCTCTGGCGGCTACCTTAATAAACACAGTAATAGCTAAGATTGGACATCCTTCTGAACTAAGACAGATAACATGGGTTTTATTTGACCTGCTAAATGCCTTCATGCAATGCAATATGCTCACAAGCAGGACCGTTGATAAGTGCCCTGCCTGGGATCTCGACACAATCACTCACCTTCTGAGAACACTGGCTTTCAGGACGAAGAGCTGAAAGGTTTTGAAAGTATGTCTCTGTAATTCCGATCCAAGATGACTTGTGGTGTATGATCGCCCTGGCAAAAGGGAACATTTTTTGGCATATGACAAATTCTTTAAAAATCACAGCAGATTGAATAAGCGAAGGGCGGGGGGGGGGAAACAAGGTCATCTTGACATCTCTCATGAATAGTTCGTGGGCAGGGGCCTTTTACGCTTACATACTCCCTGGAAACAAAGAGCCAATAATCTAATAAAGGCAAACAATGGTGACTGACAAAACTCCAGCAGACCTGGTTGTGTGCCAGCAGGGCTGAGGTCCTGGTGGGAGGGCTAATAAATCCAAATGCAAAAGGAAAACCATTTCTCAGTGAAATGCAGGTTGCTGTCTGTTATTGTTTCCCACACAATGACCTGCAGAAACAATATTTGAGAGTGACCGGCAGACAGGCCTGCAACTTATGTTGTAAGATATCACCCGCCTGTGTGTACAGCACCTCATTTTAAGCTCTGATCTGACAATAACATGATTACAGTAGCACGCAATTGAGAGAGAGCTGCATGAACGTCTAGGGCCAAATTCTATGTTAGTGTAAACTGGTACAGCTCCATTAAAGTCAGTGGGGCCTCTACTGGTTACATCACCTGAGCATTAGAACTTCAGTATAAAACATAGGCTTGAAGGGATTAGATTTTTATCAATCAATGTCAATTTCACCATACACACATAAACCGATGGGAAAATATCTCCATTGATTATAATCGAAATTAACAAATAGGCAAAGAAAATGTTGCTTGAGAACTTAGTAGAGTTTGAATTAAAGCGATGTACTTTTTATATTTTGACTATAAAGCTTTAACTTTTTGAATTTGTGTCTATTTCCATTCAATAATCAGTGTCTGCCCCCCTCCCCATTCTCTGCCCCCCCCCCCAATTCCTGCAACTGCAAAAATTTAAATAGGTAAACATTGAAAAAAATGCTTACAAATAATCAATATTATCATCAAAATTATTTAAAAAATGAAAATCTGCCAAGCCTATTTATATCACATATAATTAACCTCAGCCATTCCCAGTCTCTATTCAAGCCTAAATTGATGGTGTCTAATTTGCATATTAATTCAAGTTCAACAGTTTCTCATTAGAGTCTGTTTTTGAAACTTTTCTGTTGCAAAATTGCCACCTTTAAGTCTGTTATTGAGTGGCCAGAGAAGTTGAAGTGTTCTCCTGCTGGTTTTTGAATGTTATGATTCCTGATGTCAGATTTGTGTCCATTAATTCTTGTGCGTAGAGACTGTCCGCTTTGGCCAATGTACATGGCAGAGGGACATTGCTGGCACATGATGGCATATATCACATTGGAGACTCTAGCAATCCTATTTATTCTCTACTCATGAGAATATCAGACAACTGAGACCCTTAAGTAAAACACTAACCCAACTTGACCCCAGCCTTCTAGGGACCCATCTACATATGGAAATTGCACCCTGCAATCTAACCAGGCAAATTTGCTACAGCAAAACTCCCTGCTACTTGGACCAATTGGTGAGTAACAAATGTACTTTGACTCTCTGGACCTGAGTGAAATATTTACCTGGATAGGGCCATATATATCTGCTTGCATAGCTTCCTGCATGCCTAATGGTAGACCTGCCCATGGAACCCTTTGATATACAAATAAACTGGTTTAAAAATAAATAAGCCCTAAATTAGACTCCAGTGCAGGATATAAAGGCACTCAGTGGGCAGACATTGCCACACGAACACCTACCATCTGCTATCTGCTTAGCACTGGCTCTGAATGTTCCTGTTGTGCACAGCAAACGCCTATCACTGCCTTAACTCCCAGTCCAGGAGAGGATCTTAAAGAGATAATGTCCTAAAGAGCCGCTAGTGCTATCCCACATTATGCACTTGTACGTACAGAAAAATTGTGTGCGCAAATCATACGTTTACACACACAAAATGTGTAATTAATTTCACATATCTACCGTAGCTATGCACCTTCACCTAGGCACCTATGCCCTCATGTTCACCAATGGAAGCGATGTATGTGCAATTAGAGCTGCATAACATTTTTAGGATAAAATATTTTTTTTAGGATGAAACAAAAAAACATGCACTGTCACGTCGAACGAAATATTTCCTAGATTCGTCTCAAAACTGTTTGAAAAAGACAAAATGTTTCCTTTCAACCTTGCGATTCAAAATGACTTTTTGTTTTGAGTTTTACTGCAATTTTTTTTAAAGCTTAAAAAAAAAAAAAAGCCTCAAAAATGAAAGGAAACATTTCATTTCAGGTTGAATGAACTGTTTTGTCTGACTCAAAACTACTTTTTTTAAACTTTTCCAGTTTCCTGAAAATGTTGGAAATTTTTCATTTTGGGTTAACCAGAAACAATGGATTTTTCTGATTTTTGCGGTTTGCCCATTGAACCAGAAAACAGTCTTTTTGCACAGGTCTGGGTGCAATCATCTTTTTGCCCACAAGCGTGTACATATTTTGCAGGAACTACTTAACTGTGATTGAAAATCTGACTTCTTATGCAGTATGGGGGAGGGATAACTCAGTGGTTTGAGCATTGGCCTGCTAAACCCAGGCTTGTGAGCTCAATCCTTGAGGGGGCCACTTAGGGATCTGGGGAAAATCAGTACTTGGTCCTGCTAGTGAAGGTAGGGGGCTGGACTCAATGACCTTTCGGGGTCCCTTCCAGTTCTAGGAGATAGGATATCTCCATATATATTTATGTGGGATTTTCCATGGGGAAGCAAAGGACTGGATCTCAGGGTTAAGTTAACTGCCCTAAACATAACAGGACAATCTCTCCTGCTTGTCTGAGAAGCTAGAATGTGAGGCTAGAAACTAAACTCTAGTCTTTTCCCACATGGCAGTGAGTTTATGTCTTTCCTAGATGGTATTAGCCCTCTAATATGGGAATAAAGAGCTTCCACCAATAGGATAATCTGAGCCAGACTGACTGGAAAAGCAAACTGGATATCAATTAGGAGATTCACTGTAAATAATAGATAAGGACTTCAGGAGTCCTTCCCAGTCGAAAGCTAGTTTGCAGATGATTCAGGCAGGATTCATAAAGCTGTATTCAGTAATCAATACCTGCATTCCAGGCTGAGAAAATCAAAGGACTTGATACAACAGGCTGCCTCGGGGGAAGGACAATTAGGGATTGTACAATCCATCTCACTACAGCTGGCAGTCACACAGAGTTGCCAAGGAGGGATAGAGAAACATGGCTGTTTCCTGGGCCTTGTCTTACTGAACAGGCGCCAGATCGTACATTTTCAAAATATAAATATGGCTTTTTACAACACGCTTACATTTTATAACCAAGCAGAAGATCTGACCTATGCTTTCAGGAAGCCTAGAAGTCAAAATATCCAGACACATGGCGAGAGCTGTATCATTTACTGTCAGGCTGTTTGCAGGCTGACGAGCAAAGCGGCAGCGTTTCAGTAAAACAGAATGTGAATCCCAGACGCCAAATAAACAGACCACTTTCCCAGACTGCACTTGCTAGACTTGCTGCACTTGCCAAACAGGTATTTCCATTTCAGCCTGCTATCTGTACCCGCTCCTCCCTTCACTAGCTGCTTTGTTAAAGTCCCAACATCACTCTGCTCGCTCGCTCTCCAGAGAACGGGAGTTGGTCTCTCAAGGAGAAACTTTGGAAGTTGTTTGTCTCTAGGTCAAGGCCTATATTTTCAAAAGTGGCTTGTGATTTTTGGATGCCTCAATTTTTAGGTTCCCAACTCAGGTCACCTTCCCGGGGCCTGATTTTCAGAAAGTGCTCAGCACCCGTCCTAAGAAAGCCACCTCCCTTTAAGGTGTCACAAACGGGCAGCAAAAAAATCACTAATTATTTTTAAGAATTGTTAGGTAAAAAAGCAAGTCCTCACTCACCTCTCCAGCACCCGAGTTCATGCAGAGTTGGTATGGGGCTCACAATCTGTCAGAGACCAGACACCAATTCGTTGATCAACGGGCTCACACTATCCTTAGCTTGAAAGGCTTCAGAGTAAGTGTGGCAAGTTTATTAGGGGTGAGCATCAATATTTATACACAGAAGTAAACAATGTGATTAATAGATCATAATGGTCATGTATAATCAATCAAGATTCTACAGGATAAAACAGGTTAAAATGTAAATTCAGAAAGAGAAAAGGGGAGATGGCTACTTAAGGGGGGAGGGGGGTGTCATGAGTAGTTCGCAGGTCAGAGCTTTGATTAAAAGTTCAGACAGAGATATCAAGTCTGGGTTAAGTTTAAGCTCATCAAAAGTTCAGACTCAACAGTATTATTAATTATTTGTATTATATTAGTGCCTAAAAAGGAATGGGATCGTGCTATGCTATGCAATGTGCAAACGTAGAGTAAGAGACCGTATCTGTGCCAAAGAGTTTACAGTCTAAATACATGAAGGATGGATTGCGATCCCCATGTCATAGATTGGAAACTGAGGCCCCAAGCTGCATACAAGCTTACACAGGGACAGAGCTGAGAACTGACCCAAAATCTTCTGAGTCCTAGGTCACTGGCTTAACCAACCGTCCCCATTTGCTAATGTGTCTTCTCCAGTCACTTTTGTAAATTTAGGCCCAGATGATTAAACTGGTGCTTAAACAAACAGTACAAAATTTATTTTCCAGACAGACAACTCATATGGTGCTTTTTACAGCTGGGTGAATACTGCAGAAAGATTGTCAGTATTTGCTCAGATTTATTTTCACTTCCTGCAAAACGCTGAGCAACTAAGCCAGGGGTGGGCAAACTTTTTGGACCAAGGGCCATATCTGGGTATGGAAATTGTATGGCAAGCCATGAATGCTCACGAAATTGGGGGTTGGGGTGCGGGAGGGGGTGAGGGCTGTGGGAGGGGATAAGGGCTCTGGGGTAGAGACAGAAATGAGGGGTTCAGGGTGCAGGAGGGGGTTCTGGGCTGGGGCATAGGGTTGGAGTGTGGGGGTGGGGTGAGGGCTCTGGCTGGGGGTATTGGCTCTGGGGTGGGGGTGGGGATGAGGGATTTGGGTGCAGGAGAGGGCTATGGAGATGAGGGATTTGAGGTACAGGAGGGGGCTCCAGGCTAGGGCTGAGAGGTTTGGAGTGTGGGAGGGGGATCAGGGCTGGGGCAGGGGTTTGGGGTGCAGGAGGTGGTGAGGGGTGCAGGCTCCGGGCAGCGCTTACCTCAGGTGGCTCCCGGAAGCAGCAGCACTTTCCCACCCTCCAGCTCCTACGCGGAGGCGCAACCAGGCGGCTCTGCGCGCTGCCCCGTCCACAGGTGCCGCCCCCGCAGCTCCCATTGGCCATGGTTGCTGGCCAATGGGAGCTGCGGAGCCGGCGCTTGGGGCGGGGTCAGCGCGCAGAGCCCCAGCCTGGCTGCCCCTATGCCTAGGAGCTGGAGGGGGCACATGCCACTGCTTCCAAGAGCTGCACAGAGCCACGGCAGGCACGGAGCCTGCCTTAGCCCTGCTGTGCCACCGACTGGACTTTTAATGGCCCAGACAGCAGTGCTGACCGAGCCGCCAGGGTCCCTTTTGGACCAGGTGTTCTGGCAACCCTACTCATGTAGAACCCTAATGCCAGATCTATGTCAGCAAGGGAGGCCTCTGTGCTGGCAGTATTCTCAGGGGGTAGTTTCCAGAGCAGCTGTAACTGAGTCACATATATCTGCAGCACCTAAAGGGTTAAGTTCTTAGGGCTAAATTCCTTCTGACCTCATTCTTTTTGCCCTGGGAAAGGACCATTTTAATAAAGCCACCCCCCACTAACTCATTTCCCAGAATCACTGGGTGGATGTTCCTTTAACACTTCTTGGTCAAGGTGTAATTCCTTACGGTTTCTTAGCATTCTGAATGAACAATTCAGGCCTGAATCTGCGCCCGACATTCTAAACATATGCAGGAGTTTTTTTCTGGCTCGGAAGCGAGCTGCGGGAAGTCTTACTTGGATTCTTTTTGTGCTTCGCTTTCTCCCCGGCACACAAAGTACAGTAATTCTGTGTGTTTGTTTTGGAAAAGCCCAATGTGCAAACATCTCTCTGCTAGGCCAGTGGCTTTCCGCATCCTGTTTGCAAAGGCAGATTGTGCACAAGACAGCCGAGCTCGGAGTACTGATTGCACTCGGTTATTTTTGTCTTTTGCTTCCAAATTGCCAAGGAAATAAATAGACAAAACCCCTTGAGCGTACACTGGGCCAGATCCTCATCTGGTGGAAAGTAGCATAAATACACTGACTGCCCCAATGCTAGAGACAGACGTGGGTGCGAGAAAAAATGCAAGAGCAGGAAATTGCAATATAGCCAGCAGTCAAGCATCTAATAGTTTAGGAAAGAGAGGTTTGAATCTCCTCTCTGTAGAACAAGGCCTTGTCTACATGGACAAATTGACCAGCATAGCTATTCTGTAATATCTTATTTTAAGTACTTATATGGCCCCATCACCATAGTATCTATCTGAACACCTTATGATCTTTAATACACTGATCCTCATGCTGCACCATCCTTCCTCTCTTTGGAAACAGAGTAATTATTCTGGAATAAAATCACTTCTATTCCAGAACAGAGAGGCTACACAGGGGAGTTATTCCAGAATAGTGGAATAGTTATCCTAGAATAGTCAGGCTGGTCAATTTCCCCTATGAAGAGAAAGCCTAAAACTTATTCTACTGCATGAGATAAGGGAGGGGCAGTGTCCTCCTTTTTTAAAAAAAACTTGTACATTTGTGAGCTGGTTGAAAATGAGGGCTGCATTTATAATTTGAGCACAGTGGTGGAAAACTGCATGCCCCCGTCATGCATCCCCTTCTGCAACCAACCTAGCAGATGAAGGCATCGTTTTCCAGGTCCAGTCTTTCGGGGATTATCTTTTCAGGAACTGTCGGCTCAGTGATGCTGAAGCCAACCTTGTGGAGTTTGTCACGCTGTCCTTTTGCAGGCAAAGGAAGAGCTGGCAGGGGCAGCTGCTCAGGATGTTTCCCAAAGACAAACATTCAATCAGAGATGTCCCCTTATCTGCTGGATATGTAGCCGCTTCCTGGACTGCCCATTATAATGTCGTATTTTCCCCTCTCTTGACAAGTACTCCACTTATTTAAAATGAAGATCATTGGAAGAGCCAAAGAGGGGAGAAAACCCATCATAACTCTTCGTTTTAAAAAACAAATGGCTTACGTTTCCCAGAGCAACTAGTGATTTGGGGTGTCTCAATTTTGGGGTGTCTAGTTTGAAGCACCTTAAAGGGGCCTGATTATCAGGAATGTCAGTGCTCAGCATTTCTCACAAACAGGTCCCTTTAAGATCTTCTAGGTTGTGCACTCGGAAAGGGAGACACCCAAAATCACGAGTCGCTTTTGAAAACGCAGGTCCTAGCAGATCCAGTGCCAGATTGGCGGCCCTGGGAAAAGAAGCCTCCCATTCACAGAACTGGTGCAGGACAACTGGCCTGCCTCACCAAATGTGCCTCAACCCTGACTAGGAGCACCCATCTCTAGGACTGACGGGTTAGTTTAGTTATAATATATGGAAATATACCTACCTCATAGAGCTGGAAGGGACCTTAAAAGGTCATCAAGTCCAGTCCCCTGCCTTCACTAGCCGGACCAATTTTTTTGCCCCAGATCCCTAAGTGGCCCCCTCAAGGATTGAACTCACAACCGTGGGTTTAGCAGGCCAATGCTCAAACCACTGAGCTATCCCTCCTTTTGCTGCCCTTTGTCTTCTCCAGCACATCTGCCAACCATGGTGGCCACAGCCCGGTTCTTAGTGGCCAAATGTCTTTCTTTAATTTTACACGGGCCACCGCACTGCTATGGAAGGTAACGATTTTCAATCACTGGGCCAGATTCCAAGTTAGAGGTGCTCAGAATGCCAAATCTAATAAATTGTGTTATCCCTTTCATTACAGCTGGTCCAAGAAAAACAATCAGGACGGATGAGGTGCCTGGTGAAATCTCTCTGGGGCTGGATTTCCAGAGCAGCGCTCCAGGCTTGTATCAAGGTGTCATTGTCTGCTTTCTAACTGCTCCAGCATCACTATACTGCCAATAGCACAGTCAGTATTCAGTAATTCATTGCAATAAGTCGGCAATTCCATGATGGCATGCTTGCTCATGTTATGGATGAGGGTGAGTCATCTGAACCATTCCCAGTCACCAATGGAGTCGAGCAAGGCTGTGTATTGGCCCCAACCTTCTTCAGTATGATGTTTTTCTGCCATGCTTACAGATGCCTTTAATGACTGTGACACCGGGATTGGCATCAGACACCGGACTGATGGCAAACTTCAATCTGAGGAGACTACAGGCGAAGCTAAAGGTACAGGAAGTGATTGTTCGTGATCTTCTGTTTGCTGATGACTGTTCCCTGAATGGCACATCCGAGTCTGACATGCAGCGGCATACGAACCATTTCTCTTCAGCTTGTGACAATTTTGGTCTCACAATCAACATCTAGAAGACAGAAGTGATGCACCAGGAAAGACCTGTGTAGAGCCTGCTAGGACAGTAAATGGCCAAATCCTCCAGCCTGTGGAGAAGTTCACCTACCTCGGCAGTACACGGTCACGTGCCGTTCACAGCGACGATGAAACCAATGCCAGAATTGCCAAAGCAAGTGTGGCCTTTGGCAGGCTACGTGCAAATGTGTGGGAGCGCAGAGGCACTAGTCAATAGAAAAAACTGAAGGTCTACAAAGCCACCACATTGCCAACTCTGATGTGTGCATGCGAAACCTGGACAGTGTACTGGAAGGGCGGCCAGCACATCCCTCGGCCCGCGCCGCTTCCTGCAGCCCCCATTGGCCTGGAGCGGCGAACCGCGGCCAATGGAGCTGCGATCGGCCGAACCTGCGGACGCAACAAGTAAACAAACCGGCCCGGCCCGCCAGGGGCTTTCCCTGAACAAGCAGCGGCCCTAGTTTGAGAACCACTGGTCTAGCTCATGAAAGCTCATGCCCAAATAAATTTGTTAGTCTCTAAGGTGCCACAAGGACTCCTTGTTTTTTTTTGCTGATACAGACTAACACGGCTACCACTGAAAACTGTTAATCAAGTCACCCATAGCAGCATCTCTTGCTCACTCCAATCGGCCTCACATGTTCACAGAAACCAAACCAATCAGTGATGTCGTGGTCATCTTCCAATTCGAAGGACGAACGACAACATTCAGTTATCAAAACACAGCTAGTTGTACTTCCCACCAAGCTGTCAAGGTGACCCAGTACTAAGACACTGAGCATGGCATGTACCTAGGCAGAGCGCGCCAGCTATATGTCTTGCTGTGGGTCAGATGTACATAGACAGAACGCCGCAAGTTCAAGAAGACACTGCAATCTTTATCCTAAAAGCAAAAAGGTCAATGCAGTACAACAGCCCTGGGATGAAATGGGCTGGTTTCAAATTGCAGGCGGAATGAGGAAAAAGCCATTTACCCTACGGAACTAGAAATCAGAATGCAGCCACTTGAGAATGCAAGCCTGTCTTGAACTGTCCAAAAACTAAAAGGACTCTTAGGTAGCCTAGAGGAATGATCTCAGTTTGTGTCTGGATACATGTGAATCGGGGACAACTGGCAAGAAACCCCACCTCTTTTTAAAAAAAACCACAAACTACTTTCTTTCCCCCGTATAAGGATTACGTATACGATTTATATGGAACTGGCATATTTATATTGTTTATATAAAAGAAACCAAGCCAGTCATAGGAGGCTTGATCGAAAGACCATTTAAATCAATGGCTAGTTGCTCACTGATTTCAATGGGCTCTGAATCAGGCCCTAAAAATGCAAGACAGCCCATCCCTGTGTTATTCCCATAAGCAATTCTACAGTAAAATATCCTAGAAATCCAAGGAAGGTAGCCAAGAAGCCAGGGGCGACACCTAGAAAAATGCATTCCAGATTTCTGCATCTGGGCTCAGCCGCTATGTTAGAGCTCTGGGGCTTGTCTACAATGGGAAATTGACTGGCATAGTTATAGCAAAGTAACTGTAGACCAGCCCTTCCTGTGACCGGTCCGTCCTACATCTGCTGCAGGGTAGAGCAGATCAATGTTTTTCCAAAAGACTTTTCATTTAAAAAAAAATCATTTTCCTAAAATGATTTTTAATGAAAAATTGCTGACAGTTTTACATGTTTTTGGTAAAAAATTCCATACCTTTATTATTTCCCACACACACACACCAACACAATTTTTATCAGAACATTATCCAAATGCTTAGAGTCATTTTCTATTTACCAGCAAAACAGAGGTTTGGGCAAATTTCCAAAAAAAACTTGGTTGTTGGTAAACAAAAGGTTTTGATAATGTTTTCTGATAAAAATGTGGGGGTGGGGTGGGAGGAGAGTACTGTTTTGTTGTTAAGATCACAAAAAAATCAAGAAATTGAAAAACAGTTCCATCTGGAACCCTTCAAAATGAAAACAAGTTCAAACTCTTGACATTGTTCTCAAAACTACTTCTGAATTTTCATTTATTAATTAATTATTATTATTAGCTCTGTGTGAGAGCCAGTCCTAGAAGCTCGGGATGGGGCTACCTTTGGAAGACAATTATATACCAACAAGTAGGGGCAAGGAGACAAACTCAGAATGAAACACCGGTTAGATGGCGTGGGGCACAGTGCTGTCTAGAAAAGACGAGATTGTGCTTTGGGATCTGGGCTTGTGCTATCAATGTTTGCAACTGGGGCAGGGAAATAAGGGCCAGATTACGATAACCTCTACTCATGTGGTGCAGCACTTTACCTTACAAGTAGCCCTTGTCATGGAGTGCAGGGAGTTAACAGGTGAGCCTGTACTCTGCTCATTCTGACACCAATTAGTTCCTGGGGAGAAGGCTGATTGGGGTGATTGAAGTTAAATTCTGTGCGTGCAGAATTTCCTTTCCCCACAGAAGTGGGCTGCAGTGCTGCTGGCTGCCTCTAGGAGCCGCTGGACCCAGCAGAGCCCAGCTCGCAAATAGAAGACAAGGCCGGAGGGAGGGGAAAGGAACTGGAGGGTTCCTGACAGCTGCAGTTCCCAGAATGTCCTGAGGGAAGGAGACTGCGGCAGGCTGGGTTCTGGGGGTGAGGGGGACAGATATCTGGGCCGGGGGGGCCCCGCGGTTGGGCTCTGGGGAGGAGGGGGTTTGGGTGTATTGGCTGGAGGGAGATCCTGCAGGTGGGCTCTGAGGGGGAGAGGGGTTGTGGGTGTCCGACCCCCCCCCCAGTTGGGGAAGGGGCACAGAAACAGGAAGTAGGTTGTCATAGGGGTTTCTTTAACTCTCTACTCCTGGGGGAATTTTTGTGTGTCTATATTGTTGCAGACATACTTGCTAACAGGTATTTTGAGATAAATTAACAAAATAATTGAAACTAGCGTAGTTATGTAGTGTTATTTTGACCAATAAAGTGTGCAGAATTTTAAAATATTGTGTGCAGAATTTTTAAATTTTTTGGCGCAGAATTCCCCCAAGAGTAACTAATAAGAAGGGCACAGGAAGGAAGCAAAGGAGAGAGGACTGGGACTCCTCATCAATGGACAAAACTGATCAGTGAGTCAGACCATCTTAAGAACCTAGCTGGAGATCGATCGGATGGGCTCGATATCCAATGAGGCTGCGTCCCCTTGGGATTCGCCTTGAAGACGATAAATAAATTCTTAACATTTACGGAATTCTCCCTTCTGGTGACGGTGCATGGTGGTGAAGAATCCGGCTTTCCAGGTCGACCCACTCCAAGACTTCTTGCCCACTGTGGGAAAGGTCTATCACTCCCTAGCGCAGTGTGCTGCAGCGAACCAGCCCTGGGAGCTATTACAAAGGTGACACGGGAACATCCCCTTGCTGTTCTTGCCCATGGACTCAGTCATGATGTCTTACAAAAGAAAACCACCGCAAAGGTTAGGCCAATACCCACACTTTCACCGTGGTCTGTGTGTCATAGGTGCATGAGCATCTTCTGATTACACACGTTACTCAGCACGGAAACCACCACACATCAGATGGGAGCCAAAGGCCAACGGTGTCCGTCATTCCATTCTGAAAGGTTTCTGAATGGCAGATGTGGTCTGAGGTGTACATTAAGGGATTAACCATTTCTATCAGGATATGGGCATACCTCCCCCAGTTAGCTTTGTGAAGTTTTTGGCTGGGCTACTACATCTCAGTGAGGTATCCCAGTTACAATATGGAGTTAAGAGGCAATGGGCTTGGTGAATACAGCTTTGGCTTCAGAAGACCTGGGTTCTACACCTGGCTCTGCCATTGGCCTGGTGGGTGACCTTGGACAAGTGGCTTCATCTCTTTAAACCTCAGGTTTCCCATCTGTTAAATGGGGCTAAAGAGATCTACTGATGAAAAGTGCTATGAAGAGCTAGGTATTATTATCTGATACCATCAGTGCTTCTCTTTCTTTCTCCCTCAGCAGGTCCACAAGCCTTTTCCAACACAATAAGTGACTAATTCACTTTTTACAACAAAGAAGCCAATGGGACAGAGTCTCAGCGGGTGAAAACTGGTGCAGTTTTGCTGCACTCAGTGGAGCTATGCCAGTTTACACCAGCTGAGCTCCTCAGCCCAGTCAATGGTCATATCTTCACCACCCTGTTTTCAACTGTGTGCTGGCCTTTCAGATCACTCCCTTCCATTCTGCCTTGCAGCACCAAATCTCATTCCAAGGCCAAAATGGAAAGAGAGAGAGACAGATTCTGTGTTAATTTACACTAGTGCAAATCCTGGATGACCTCAGTGGTCTTGCTCTGGATGTACACTGGTGTCAGGCTCTGTCCCAGTGTGAGTGGATTCTATATGTAAGTTGCATTATTGTAAAGCCTTTCGAGTGTGCCGCTTCCCTGGTGCGCCTGAGGGTGGCAAATGTTAATGTGAAACATAACAGCTAGCGTATCCATTTTGAACACCATTCCTCTTCTCAGGTATAACTATTAACATTCCACCCAAGAGACATACTCCACTCCAGACCTTCCCTCTCTCCAAGGCTCTGTTGACCTCATGCTCTCACAATTTCCAATTAAAAATAATAAAAAGATCTAAAGTAGGACTCAGGAAACATCTTCCGCTCCCTTGTGAGAGCTAGAAGTAAAAGACAACTGCTGGCGCTCTGTTTTATTTGCATTTCGAACACATGGAAAAGGTGTTTGGATCCTTACGCACAGTCAGCAGGAGATTACAGCTGCACTTGAAAAGCCTTGCTCCGAGCAGGCCGAGAGAGTTGCGTTCATAAAAGAGAATCACAGAGTTTCCTGTACTTGTGGCCTGCTGGCCCATCTCCACCCATGGCTAATGGGACATGACTAGAATCTCGCTGCCGGCTGCGCTGACATTTCTTCCTAAAATACTTGATTAACTTTAGGAAAAAACAGATAAACATGCACATATACATGTCCAAATCATTGTCATTTATTTATGTAGGGTTTTTTTCAGACTCAGTAATAAGACTTGTGAGCTGGTAAGTCTTCTGCTGTGAAAAGTGATATTTACAAACATAAAAATATCACTTTTCACAGCAGACTTACGCAGCCCCGGCAAGCCCTGGGACAAATTAAGCCCTGAATGGGGAGGTGGGCAGGGACAGAGGGGCCCAGGGACAATGGCGGGGGTGATGAGCCTGAGGCCGGAGCCTGGAACCAGAGCCTGCCACCGCGTGGACGGAACCTGAAGCCCCATGTCCGAAGCCTGCCTCTCCTACCCCTGGGAAAGTGGGGAATTCACCAGCTGCCTGTACCTCCAGAGTTTGTGACTCTGGAGGGAGACAGGGCCCAACCGCTGCTGGCGGCCCTGGGAGAGGGACCACTGCTTTGCACCACCCCCTTTGGGGAATAAACCCAAAATAATACTGTCTTGCGCTGTATAGAAAAGTCTGCACAGCGCAAGTTCCTAAAAATTTGCCCTCTCCCTCAATGTGGAGAGAGATATGCACAGCTTCTTGCCCACCCCCCGATATGAATTGCACAAACGGGGTTGTTACAAAGAAGAAATAAGTTTATTAACTATAAAAGGTAAATTTTAAGTGATTATAAGGGATAGCAAACAGAACAAAGCAGATTACTAAGCAAATAAAACAAAATACACATACTAAGCTTAAGATCATAGAGAGACTGGTTTCAAGAAGTAATTTCTCACCCTAAATGTTGATTTTGGGCAGGTTGCAGAAATTCTTGAAGGTTAGCTACCCTGCTTGCGGCTTAAATCTTCAGGTATGTTATTCACAGACTAGATCCCTTTTCCAGCCTGGGTTCAGTACTCCTCCCGCTTTCTCTTTGTCCTTAGGTGTTTCCAGCAGTCATCCTGGGTTGGGATTCAGTGAAGAGTGAACCCAGATCAACTTACTCCCCAGCCTTAAATAAGATTTACATAAGATGGGAATCTTTTGTTTCCCAGTCTTGACCTCCCCCTCCTTTTAGTGGAAAATTACTAGAAGTACAAGATGGTGTTTAATACCAGGTGACATGACCACCTGACCTAGCCCTGTCAAAGCAACATCCCAGGATGTTCTTCTCAGGAAGGAGAGAGATTAGTATCCTCACAGTCTTATTGTTTCTTCCTAATGGCTCATCAAGGCTGATGGCCTGTTGTCTGGTGGGTGTTTCCCAAGTGCACACCCAGTTGTAATTGTTACATAATCAATACTCCTAACTTTAGATACAGAAATGATACATGCATACAAATTGGATAATCACATTCAGTAAATCATAACCTTTCCAATGATACCTCACATGACCCATCTTGCATAAAATATATTTCAGTTATGCCATATCCATATCATAAGCATATTTCCATAAAGAATATGGGGTGTAACGTTACACAACCAACTCAAAACTGTGTCTCGGGATCACATGCCCAGGCAGGGAAATAAGAACCTCTCCCACCCGTTAGCTGCAAGACTTCCCTGTGCCTTGAGGCTGGCTATGCAGGAGTAAGTGGGGATATGTGCCCCCCTCACCAGAGCAGGTGGGCAGGGATCAGGTGGAGAAAGGGCAGAAGCTTAGCTTTACCCTGTAAGGCTGGCAGACCAGGTGCCAGCTCATGCCAAGGCCCCTAGGCCTTACTGAACACTGACAAATGCACAGCTGGAAACCACAGCCAGTTTGGGGTTTGTGCCCTGGTTCATAACAGTCTGCCCTGAGGCTGGCACTCATGGTCGTAAGCCACTCCAGACAATTTGCTGGTGGCATAGGCCAGTAGCAAATTGCTACACACACCCCCACATAAGGAGGGGTGCAAAGGAGGAACTGTGACACAGAGAGGTGTCTGTGATCACAGGGCTACTTCTAACGCCACAATCTAGCCCTAGAGCAGCAGAACTTCCAGAGGGTAGCTACAACAGGTGGGGAACATTCAGAGATACATGTGGTATCCTGTTGATGTCCCCCTCAATGCAGCTGGAAGTCTTGTGCATTTTCATCCCTGGTCCCCTCCCCACCAATCAACTTTATTCAAGTGTCTGCACTTCTGCTCTAGCGATGGATGTGTAGGGTCATGCACACTGTGTCATCACATCGGCAGTGCCATGTCATCTGAAGAGGTTCCACTGTCCCAGGTTTAACCCAGGGGATATGGGATTGGCACGTCCCAGGCCACGGGATGGCTTGAACTAGAATCGCCGGTTGTTCCAGTTGTTCTGCAGTCCCCATTTTTGGTGTAACGGTGAAGTAGATGTGTTTTATCCTGAGCCCTGGTTGAACTCTGAAACAACAAGTTCGCCAACTCCTTTGCATGTGACATTGAAAATCCACTGGCCTCATCTACACCAGACATACAGTGCAGCGCCATTGATGGTAGCACTAGTGTAAGCACTAGTGTAGACCGAGCACTGAAATGTAGGCGCACAGGAACTGCCGACTGTATCAGACCGAGGGTCCATCTAGCCCAATATCCTCTCTTCAGCGGTGGTCGGCACCACGTACTTCTGAGGAAAGTCCTTGTATTAGGCAGATGTGGGATAATCACAATTTTCCCCATTGTGTTGCCAAACCTAGCTCTGAACAGCGTAAAGCTACCTGTGTCCTGCCTATACTTGTATCCCCACCATTGATAGCATGTCTGTAGAAGATAGTGTCTGGTTTCCTGGCTCCTTTACATGCTCAGTTTCTATCCCCTCCTAAGAGCCTTTTCCCCAGATCATTGGTTATCTCTACACGCTAGCCAGTTCCTAGTTTCCGTTACCATTTCACCGATGCCTGAAGAGAATAGCCCTTCCTGATCTTTTCACATTGACTTTGCACAGACACGTTTCCTTCCTTAGTGTCCACTCGTGTCTATTTACTTGTCCACCTTTTAAATAGTCTTCCTTCCCGGGAATTAGGTCTGTTGAATTATCAAATGTGTAACTCGCTTTAGCAATACATAGAAGAGTCGATACACCAATGGATTTTGCTCTCAGTACAGGGTGTCTACATATTACACAGATGGCAGGAAGAAATTCCTCATTAGGCTCCATCTCAAATACTATGCTATAAAGGCTTCCTATGCAAACACATAACACAAGGCTGTAATTTTATGCATCAGGGGATTGTGATGGCGTCATAAACCACAAAAGCAGATTCTGAAGATAATGGCATGATGACCTCAGAATGGGGTCTGCTGGTATTAATATGTCCCCCTATTTTTAATGGGACCAAGACAAATTCCAAGACTGGGCCTTGCCCAGACTTTCTGGGGTGCTCAAAATCTTGATCCAAATTTTGTGGCTTGGAGCCATCTCTAAATAATAGGCTAGGGAGGTATGAATTCATCGGGCATGGTTGCCTGTGGAAATATGGGGTTTTGCACATAAAAATGTTGCGGGCAGTTAGATACCACAGCATTGGGCGCCTTGGAAATACCGGAGACAGAGAGAGAGGAGAAGTAGCTGGAACAGCAGGGATTGAGAGCAACTAGCTACTCTCCAGCTATTCGCAGGTCTCTGATCCACCACAGAACTGAATGCCAGCCTCCTCAGCAGGCCAGCCCAGCGCACCCCCTGCCCCCCAACAGTGGGCAGAAGGCCCTTGTAGCACCTCCAGCAGGGGGAGCCTATAACAGCGCCCCCGGAAGGCAGGGTGAAGCTTAGCTCACAGCCTCAGAGGCTTCCCATAGCCCCATGCTATCAGCTGTGCAGCCTTTAGTTCTGTTATTGGGGAAGCAAGGCAAGTGCTGGGAAGAGGGCTTAGTGGGTATGGAGAGGGAGAGGCGGCATTAGCCAGTGGAAAGTCAAAGGGAGGGTGAGGAAGGGGGAAGTGATAAGAAGGATAAAATAAGAAATTTATTAAGAAAAAAAAGAATTAAATTATAGAGTTTCCATAGGGACAGGAACCAATAATATAGAATGGCCAGATCCGTTATACTGATCATACAGATTAAAACTCACACCTCTCTATTATACACACACATAATGATTCACTGGTTGAGTTATCAGCTGGCTTCAAAGTACAAACGACAGGCTGTCTTAGCTGATGCTATATGGGGTACTGTGCCTTTAAGGGCTGAGCTTCCTAGACAGAGAGCCTGGGTGGTGCAGAAGCTATGTTATATGCACAGTCTGGTCACAGAATAAAGCGGAGCTGTCACAAGCACGTAGAGGCCCAGATCCTCAAAGCTATTTCAGCTCCTAACTTCCACTGAACTCAGGAGCCTAAATACCTTAGGGCAGTGGCACTCAACCTTTCCAGACACCTGTACCCCTTTCAGGAGTCTGATTTCTCTTGCGTACCCGCCTCACTTAAAAACTACTTGCTTACAAAACCAGACATAAAAATACAAAGGTGTGTCAGCCGCTATTACTGAACAATTGCTGACTCTCTCGTTTTTACCACATAGTTATAAAATAAATCAATTGGAATATTAATATTGTACTTACATTTCAGTGTATAGAATATAGAGCAGTATAAACAAGTCATGGTCTGTATGAAATTTCTGTTTGTACGAACTTCGCGAGTGCTTTTTCTGTAGCCTGTTGTAAAACTAGGCAAATATCTAGATGAGTTAATGTACCCCCTGGCAGACCGCTGCATAGCCCCAGGGGTATGTGTACCCAGGGCCGGATTAAGGCAGAAGATAACTAAGGTACAGCTTAGGGCCAAAAAAGAAAAAACTGACTCCATTTCAAATGTTATCAAAATCGGTTGATAAATAAAGGCGATATGGGGAAAAGAAGATTCTTTCTAAATACAGACATTTTCGTTCCAATATGACAAAAATATACACATCTGGCTACACAAACACCTTTGCCCTATCCTAACCCTTTACTAACTATTTATTGACAGGTGGGAGGCCAGGACTGAGAAAAAAAAAACTATAATTGCACTTGTAAAATTAGTATTTCTACGAGTAAGTCTGCTATTAGTCTCTTAAGGCAGCGTTTTGTTGGTCAGCTGCTACTGATAAAATTCTATCTGTGCCTTCATAACATTTAAATAAATAATCTTACTGCAGATAAAATCGGGAAAAATGTGAGGTCGGAGACAGCAGTGTCATGAAGCAATCTTGCCAAGCTCATACTCGTATGGGACTCGTCCTAGGAGTGACATCATGTATAGCGTCCCCCTGGGCTGGTAATAGCCAGGAGGCTGCCATCTTTTACTTACGGTCCAGTCATTTAGTGCCTTCGCTCTTGTTTTTTCTTCATTTTCTTAAGTGTTCATGTGTTCTTTCTTCTTTTGATCGGTACATATGTACAATTGTGTATTTTAGTGCGCACACTGCTTTCTGCTTCGTGCACTATCCAGGCTTCACATGAGTTTGCAGGTGATCGTCTTATGGACTTGGGTCGAGTGGATCTTGAGGAGGATAAATTTGTGTTGGCTTCCCTCCATCAGTTTCAGGAACCTCCACTGTAAATATCAGAGAGTGCTGACGAAAGGATAAAGAAAGGGTTTTGAGAGAAGTGAAGGAAGATATATATATATATATATCTCAAAATATTCAGAGTGCTTGGTGAGCAAGTTATTTCAACTATGTGCATATGTTTTATAGGCTATTAAAGCCTAGAATATTCATTATATTTGCTTGAATATAGATTAGTTTTTCCTCACTTTCTCAATGCCAGTCTAGAGATTACCAGTCTTTTTTCTAGTTTCAGAGTAGCAGCCGTGTTAGTCTGTATCCGCAAAAAGAACAGGAGTACTTGTGGCACCTTAGAGACTAACAGATTTATTTCTGGTAAATTCTTTCTCTCTCTTTCACTCATATAGCTTGTTGTCACTCTGTGTGTCCGAGGTGTTTACTCGAGATTAATTAGTGGCCCTGGGGGAGACAGAGGATAAAGAAGCAAACACAAAGAGAGATGTCTGCCTAGAAAATGCTGCAAGAAAAGCTATCTACCCTGAGCATTCTGTGCATCAAAAGTGACAAACTCCGTAGTTTATCAGTTGAGGACACCAAAGACTTTGCTCTCCAAAAGTCATGAAAGAAAATGTTTAAAATTTCAGTGTTAAAATGAATGTGATGTGCAAACAGACGTATTGTAGGTTGTACTGCTTCCATAAAGTAAGCTGGTCTGTGTAACTGTAACTGCTTTTGTGTTGCTGTAAGATATAAAGTTTTCATATCTACTAATTAAGAAATCATAGACGAAAATATGTTAATTTGAAACTATTTTATAATGCAAACAGACATGTTTTAGTTAGTGCAGTGTAGCCAGACCCTCTGACTGGAAACTCTTTGGGTCCAGGGCCTGTCGTATTGCCCATCCCCAAAGCTCCAAGCATGTTGTACCCTAGAAGCAATCAGCGAAGATGACTGTACTAGTTCCCTTCCTTGTTCTCCGTAAATGAGCCTCCAGAGTTTGACTATGTCTCCTGGTGAACATTTTGAGCCTTTCCGTTTTGTTCTGACCTTGCATTGAAACAGCGGGGAGCAGCGGGGTGCTGCAGTGCAAGGGAATCCAGCCAGTTGGGTTGCCAAGTTTCCTGGTTTTTGACTAGAAAGTCCAGTCGAAAAAGGGACCTGACAGCGTCCAGTCAGTACTACTGACCAGACACCAAACAGCCGGTTACCTGAGTAACCATCCACAATCGGCTTCCGTTCCGCCACCAAGAGGGTGGGAAGAGCGGCTGCTGCTGGAGGAGCACTCAGGCTCTGCCAGAGAGAGGTGCCGGTGGCCGGGGAGAGGGATCCCGAAGTGCGTGGCATTTGAGGAGCACGGCCGGTGGCTGAGCTCACTGCCTGGGCCCCCTTCTCAGCCTCCTTTGTTCCCTGCCCCTAGGGTGCTGCCCCCCCATCCTGCCCCAGTCACCCCCTCACCCCAGAGTGCAGCTCTCCCTCCCCAGTCACCCCACCCCACCCGCAGAGTGTCTTGTCTGACACCCCTTCCTGCGGTTACCCGGCCCATCGTTCCACTCACTTACGCTGCGGCCTCTCATGCGCCAGGAGCTGCAGCACTTTCCTCTTCCTGCCTTAGGCCTCCAGCTAAGTCACATGAAAGTTTTCCCCTCTTCCGGGGTATCGCAAGTCCTTTGAGACAAACTGTCCCAGGTGCCCCTTCCCCTCTGCCTGGTCTGTGCCACTTCCCCAGTGGCTTGTAGGGAACCCAAGCCCGCCCTCTACCAGTCTCCAGTCCAGAGAGCCTCAACCCAGCAGCTCTGAGCTATTACTCTCCTAGTCCTCACTGCTCCTTCCCTGGACTGTTTCCTATGCTATCCTTGTAGCTGCCTGCTCTTCCCCTTGTATCAAGCAATGCAACTGCAGGTTTCCTCCCCCAGCCCACCAACTTCCTCTCTTTTCAGGTCCTGGCCTGCTCCTCTTCCCAGCTGGACTTCATCTCCAATCAGGCCCTAGCACTCCCTAGGTTTCCTTCAGGTGCAGCCTATAGATTAATTGGCCTTTACCCCTTCAGGCTTTGTGTGTGGGGTGGACACCCCCCACACACCCATTTGAATATGTTTTAACAAACTGCTTAACTTTTATTAATCAAACACCACCCAAAACAAACTTCAGAGTGTCAGAGATCAAAACGTCAAGGACTGATCGAGTTAAAAAATATACTTGTACACATTTGGAAAACAGCAATTCGCATTAGCACCTAGAGGAGGCAATGAAGATCAGGGCCCAGTTGTGCTGAGAGATTCACAAACATGTAGTAAGAGAGAGGGCTTAGGCCCAGAACCTCAAAGGTATTTAAGAGCCTAACTCCTAAATCCCATTTTGGTCCCATTTTGGTTGTTCGGGTTAGTGTGTGAGTGCTGGTGGGGGCCTGTGATACACAGGCAGTCAGACTCCATGATCTGGGGGTCCCTTCTGGCCTTAAACTCCATGATTCTAAATAGACAAGAGAAACAAAGGGCAAGAGGGGAAATGGCGGTGAAGTGACGCAGCTCAGTGGCAAAGTCAGGAAGAGAAGCCAGGTCTCATGAGCCCCACTCCGGTGCCCACACCACTAGACCACACTGTCCCACTCACTCAGATGCCAGCTGTGCCTAGGAGCACACACTGTGAGATCCCCTATGGCTCTGCAGCTGGGATTGGGCCTAGCAATGGAGTGCTACGACTCTGCACCATCCCAACATGGGTTTCAACAGAGTATAAAATCTCATCTAAAAGGACACAATGGTATCCTAGTATGCTGCATTTCTGGTTTTCCTGACCATTGCACTTGTAAGGGGACTGTTGCCCCCTTACTAACATTCAGTGGGGTGTTTTGGTTGGCTAGCTCNTGTAAGGGGACTGTTGCCCCCTTACTAACATTCAGTGGGGTGTTTTGGTTGGCTAGCTCCCAGCACTGAAAGGGGAAGGGTCGATGGCAAATCAGGAGCCTGAGACTGACAGTCCCCAGGGGCAATGGGGAGAGGCCAATGCTCCAGATCAGCCTGATTGACAGGGCGGGCAGGCTAATCAGAGAGTCAGGAGGCCAGGGTGGGTCTCGTCCTCCGTGGAAACTGGAATGGCCTGAGTCAGACAGAGTGGGGCCGAGCTAAGGAGAGGGCAGGGGCCCGAGCTAAGCTGCTGGAAGCAGAGTTGCAGCCCCAAAAGCCAGAGCACAGCCCGGAGAGAGCAGACCTGCCCTGGGACCAGAGCTGTAGCAACCAGAGCCAGAGGGGCCAGACAAGCAGCCAGGAAGCAGGTCAGAGCTGGGAGCAGAGTCACAGAAGCAGCCTGCAGAGCAGAGCTGTCCTGGGAGCAGAGCTGCAGCAACCAGAGCCAGAGAGGCCAGAGAAGCAGCCCAGGGAGCTGAAGGCAGAGCAGCAGCAGCAGCCGTGCTGAGGCAGAGTGGAGCTGGAGCTGGGGCTGGAGCAGTCCGGAGCTGGAGCTGAGGCTGGAGCAGTCCAGAGCTGGGGCTGGGGCAGTCCGGAGCTGGAGCTGAGGCTGGAGCAGTCCGGAGCTGGGGCTGGGGCAGTCCGGAGCCGTGTGCAGTCCGAGTGCGGTGAGCAGCTGGGAAGAGTGAGGGGGACCCTGGGCAGTGGGCCCAGCACAGGGAGACGCCTCAGCCAAGAGGCCTTGCAGGCCAGACTTGCAGGGGGATCATAACCCCGACTGGGCAGGGGCGACGCTGGGAAAAAGGGTCCTGCCACCTAGAGCCTGAGAGCGTGTGGCCACCGCCAGAGCAAGTGTCCAATCCACAGCGTCTCTGCAGCACAGACAGGGCCTGAGAAGCAGGCCTGGGACCTACAAGGAACAGATTGAACTGCCCTGACGTTCCAGAGACACTGGTTGTAATGTTCCCTGCCACAGAGCAGGGTGATGTGTTTTCCTCTAACCTTTCCCATTTTTCCTTATTCTTTTTTTAAAATTAATTGTTAATTAAACAACTTGTATTTGCTTTAAATTGTATGAAATGATCAGTGGGTCAGGGAGGTGCCCAGTGCAGAGAGAGTACCCCGGAGTGGGGACACCCTAGCCCCTGTCCTGGGTGACCACCGCAGGGTTGGGGGTCGAGCCCCCCCAGGAATCCTGGGCCCAGCCTTGTCGGGGTTTATGAGGACTCTGCCAGACAGGAGAGTGGAAGGGAAGTCCTCAAGGGCAGGGAGGCCTCTGGGTAAAGGAAGTGGGAGCGAGGACTCGGATCCTTTCGCTAGCCCTCTTCACCGGGGTAGTGCAGAAGCCAGGAAAGTTCCCCACAATAGCGGGACCATTCCCCCGCTTACACACTCATAGGCTGTGTTCACTTTCATGGCTTTGGTTCTTTGTCTGAAGACACGTTACTTTCGCTGGCAGAAACACTCAAGTGTATTCCATGGGTGATTGCAAAATGTGGTGCAAAGAGCCAGGAATAGTTCATGGCCTTCCTCTGGGCTGTCCTGTTAAATGCACCTGCTTGGCTTTGTGGTCACAGCTGGAAGAAATATCCATCCTCACTGCTGCAGTGAGATGTCTGCTGCTCTCCCCAGCAGTCATATAGATCCATGACTCATGCACAGTTCAAAATCCAAAAGGCACCCGCTGTCACTTGAGATTCAAAGACCTCCTCAAACGGAGGGCCAGAACCTAAGCTTCTACTAACGTTGGGATCCTGGCAGGATCTGGAGGTCTAACCCAAGGGTCGGGGTACGTTTCCTCGTAGCACTTGTGCATCCTGTGTGGTGAATGGATTCAGTTCTTTCCACAGTTACTAATGGTTCAAGGAGCTCTGGTGTGCGCATTCGTTGCACGCTTCGAAGGAATCTCTGCAGCAGTATCAGACAGAATTCCCTTCTGGGTTACTGCCCTGCACGTCTAGGAAAATAAATACACTGAGCTCTGGGCCGCTCTTCAGCAAAACACCAAGAAACACTCAGGTTTCTATTTAGCCTGCCTGACTCATGCCAACAAACTGTCCCAAGTGCTGGACTGCAGTGGCCCAGAAGCAAGAAAACATACAACAGATGTTATTTCAACAGCCGCGGGCAGGAAGCAGAGCTCCTGCTCAGAGTATTTCCCAAAATCTGTGCAGCTTGCACTCTTCATAGTGACCGTGCATTGAGCTGTTGGAATTAAATCTGCTGAACACCTGTTCTTCTGTTCGGGTCAGCCATATAGGGAGAGATTTAGCCAATCGCTTTTTTTTTTTCCCCCCAGACAGGATCTCTCCCCACCCACAATTTATTGTCTTTTACTTTTCTTGCAAACGATCATCAGTGAAAGGGAGGGACCAAGAGCAGTGGCTAGAGACAGCCAGATTGCAGCCAGATTTTGCCCCCCGCACTGGCCTGCCAGGGCACCTCAGGCTAAGGGTATGTCTGCACAACATGTGGGAGATGTAGACATACATGCACTAGCACGTGCTGTGGTGACACCACAACCTGAGGGGGTTGGACAGAATTGTACTGAGGCAGCAAGCCTGAGCTGCCACAGACACACCAATCTAGGATGCCAGTTTGAGCAGATCTAGCACATGTCTGTCTGGCTGAGTTGGGAATCATGCCTCCCAGCTGCTGTGTAGGCATCCCATAAACCAAAAGCAATCCCTGCTATTCCAGCCCCAAGCGTCTCCTGAGTTAACACCGCAATGGTACAGTTTAAAGGTTTTATCACCAGGATACAGGAGCTATCTGGAATCCAACCAACCAACCAACCAACCCATTTGGAAGAAGTCACATTTGAAGCTGGTTCCCCAGAGGTAAATTAAAGCCACGTGCAGTCAATCGAGCCACTGCTCCATCGTTGTCCGATGGCCTTAAAGCTGAAGCCATCACCCCGGCATGGCCTGAACAGGCCAGAGTGTGAATGGTCCTTTACAAGCCAGCACTTGGGTGAAGCTGCATCTACCGTGTTACGAAGGTGAAACCCACCCAAAAACCCAGTGACATTATTGGAAAGATTGCAAATTGATCGTTCGGACCCTGACTCCAGGACATAGACCATGCGTAAGAACGAGGCCTGGTCAAACATTTATCATCAAAACTGTTTTGACAATAAATCGGGTTTTTGACTAAATAAATTTTTTCATAAAAAATGCCTGGAAAATGTTTTTATCAAAAAAATGAATGCCCAAAAATCAAAATATTTTACTCCAAACCCAGACCATTTCCATTTGGAAATGCTGCTGTGGTGCCTGATGGGATTTGTAGTTCAATTATTTCATGTCCCTGCTACTCTGCAAGGGCCAGTCTCTCCAGGCAGATTACATCTCCCATGATGCACTATGGCCAGGGACTCTGATGCTGCCTTCCTCTCCAAGAAGGGAGATCATCATGCATCAAGGGAAATGTAGTCCAACCAGGCCTAGGCAGAAGAATGAGAGCAGGAAGCACATGAACTACAACTCCCAGGAGGCAACATTTCCAATTTGAAATACTTTGGTTGTAGAGCAAAGATTTTCAGGTTTTGGATTTAATTTTTTTGGAATTTGAATTTTAGCCAAAAAAAATTGAAAATTTGCACAAAAATGTTTTTTAATCAAAATTTTCATTAGAAACCCCTCCCCAAACATTTCTAGCATGAACATCCCTGAATAGAGTGTTATTTGTGGGGATTGAACCCAGGACCACTAGATCTAACACCGGAGCCATTACTGTTTGCGTTAAAGGGTGAACATTGCTACAGATGAGGCAAGAACAAATTCATAAACCTGTCTAGGTGGTCTAAGCATTAGCAAGAGTGTTAGCATGAGTTACTCATGTGGCAAGTTCAATGATAAACTGTGACTCTTCAGTCATACTATCTACACACTCTATAATGAGCATCTAGTCAATGATCAACATTCAGTCTTATTCTCTTCACTGATATGGCAAGTTTTTCCACAGCTAAGTAAGTAAATTTCCTGTGAGCCCAGGACAGATATTATGTTAATAAAATGGAGGGAAGAAATAATGTATTAAGTGGAATTCCAAGATGATTGATTAACTTTTAGATTGTAAGCTACTCAGCGCACAGCCTGTGATTTGCTACATGTTCGTACAGAACCCAGCACAATGGGGTAGGATCTGGTTGAGGTCTCTAGATACTACCGCAAAATAAAATAAAATTAGTTGAGTTTGTATACAGTTCTCAAACATATAAAAAATTAGTGATTGCCAAATAAATCTAAGTATCCTTCAGAATTAGATCCAAATGTCCAGTCTCATACAACAGAATAGTCAAAAAAGCAAACAGAATATTGGGAATCATTAAGAAAGGGATTGCTAATAAGACAGAAAATATCATATTACCGCTATAGAAATTCATGGTACGCCCACATCTTGAATACCGTGTGCAGATGTGGTCGCCCCATCTCAAAAAAAGATATATTGAAATTGGAAAAGGCTCAGAAAAGGGCAACAAAAATGATTAGGGGTATGGAACAGCTGCCGTATGAGGAGAGATTAATAAGACTGGGACTTTTCAGCTTGGAAAAGAGATGACTAAGGGGGGATATGATAGAAGTCTATAAAATCATGACTGGTTTGGAGAAAGTAAATAAAAAAGTGTTATTTACGCCTTCTCATAACACAAGAGCTAGAGGACACCAAATAAAATTAATAAGCAGCAGGTTTAAAACAAACAAAAGGAAGTATTTTTTCATACAATGCACAGTCAATCTGTGGAACTCCTTGCCAGAGGATGTTGTGAAGGCCAAGACCATAACAGGGTTCAAAAAAGAACTAGATAAATTCATGGAGGATAGATCCATCAATGGTTATTAGCCAGAATGGGCAGGGATGGGGTCCCTAGCCTCTGTTTGCCAGAAGCTGGGAATGGGCGACAGGGGAAGAATCACTTGACGATTACCTGTTCTGTTCATTCCCTCTGGGGCACTTGGCATTGGCCACTGTCAGAAGACAGGATACTGGGCTAGATGGACCTTTGACCTGACCCAGCATGGCCGTTCTTATGTTCAAGGTTTCCGAATTGGCATCTGGCTTCTATATAACACAGATTACAGCATGTATGTTTGGGTTTATTATCATAAACAAGTATAATAAAACCCAGTGGCTTACTAGCCATCTACCTACATCCATCTCCCCTACAAAACACCTGCATATCTCCTGGTGAAATCTCTACCCATTTGCAAGTAAAGACTTCCATGTATCTATGCAGGTTATGTTTGTTTCCTTGATATTGGGTGGAAAGACATAGATAGTTTCACTGTTTGTATCTGCAGTAGCATGATATGATACCACCACAGCATTTAAGCATCTTATTTGCACCAATCAGGACTGGCTCCAGGGTTTTTGCCGCCCCAAGCGGCAGAAAAAAAAAAAAAAAAAAAAAGCTGCGATCACAATTGCGATCGGTGGCACTCCGGCGGCAGCTCCACCGCGCCGCTTTCTTCTTAGGCGGGAATTCAGCGGCAGGTGCTTCCCTCCGAGAGGGACCCGCCGCCGAATTGCCGCCGAACAGCCTGACATTCCGCCCCTTCCCGTTGGCCGCCCCAAGCACCTGCTTGCTGGGCTGGTGCCTGGAGCCGGCCCTGGCACCAATGACAGAAAATATCATAATGAAACTGTATAAATCCATGCTAAGCTCATACTTTGAATACTGTGTGCTGTTCTGGTCGTCCCATCTCAAAAAAGATACTAGAATTGGAAAAGGGAAGGGCAACAAAAATGACTAGGGGTGTGGTACAGCTTCTGTATGAGGAGAGATTAAAAAGACTGGGATTGTTCAGTTTAGGAAAGAGACGACTAAGAGGGATATGAGAGAGGTCTATAAAATCATGACTGTTGCGGGGAAAGTGAATAGGGAAGTGTTATTTACTCTTTCACAAAACACAAGAACCAGGGATCACCTGATTAATGTAAACAGGCAGCATGTTTAAAACAAATATAAGGAAGTACTTCTTAATACCATGCACAGTCAACCTGTGGAACTCATTTCCAGGGGACGTTGTGAAGGCCAAATGTACAACTGGGTTCAAAAAAGAACTAGATAGGTTCTTGGAGGATAGTTCCATCAATGACTATTAGCCAAGAAGATCAGGGATGCAGCTCCATGCTCTGGGTGTCCCTAAGCCTCTGGCTGCCAGATGCTGGGCCTGGACGACAGGGGACGGATCACTCGATAATTTGCTCTGTTCTGCTCATGTCCTCTGAAGCATCTGATACCAGCTGCTGTCGGAAGACAGGTTACGGGGCTAGATGGTCCATTGGTCTGACCCAGTATGGCCATTCTTATGTTCTTTGTGAATTTATCCTTCCAGCACCCCCCTGAGAAAGATCATTATCCCAATTTCACACATGAGGAACCGAGGGTCCAGAGAGAGTGAGGGACTTAACAAGGTCACGCAGGCAGTTTGTGGCAGAATCAGTAATAAGCCCAACTCTTCCTAGTCTTAGTATCTGTATGAATCACAAGCCCATCCACCTATCTTTGTGCATACAGGAAATGGGATATGAAAGGAGGAACTCTGGCTGTGAAACAAGCCACAGAGCTCTTCTGCTGTGGTTGTTTCTGTTCTGTGCTGTGTAACCTCCAGTGACACCTGCTGAAGAGGAGCTCAAGAGGGATGGAACAGGCTGGTTGCAACCTGAGAAAGCCAGTAACACTACTGGGTATTTATTTATTAATTATTATTACTACTTATTTGTGTTGTGGCAGCACCTAGGAGTCCAGTCAAAGGCCAAGACCCAATGGTGCTAGGAGCTATATAAACACGGGGGGGAAAGGACCGTCCTCTTTTATCTGGCAGAGAGAGAACCCAAGGTAAAGAATTTATGTGCTGCATATAGATTCTGACAGCAGGTCAAAACCAGGAGGCTGGAAGTGAAAATAAAGGACTGCAGTGGTCTCTGGGTGTGACTATATGAGGCAAATGAGACTCTGATTCATAAGCGATGCAGCTGCACCATCGCTACCAGTGGGTACCATCACGCCATGGAAACCTGTCCACATTTGCACGTACGTCATTGGAAACCACACCTCAGCTGCACCAGTGCTAAAGAAATGGAGACTAATTTCACAGGTTTCAGAGTAGCAGCCGTGCTCAGCAGCAAAGGTGGAGAGGATCGCCACTCCTGGTCGCTACAGAGAAGACAAGATGGGTGGAGAGATCAGTGTGTGGATTCGCTCTCTCAGGTGGCTTTACAGTCAGCCAGGGTAACACAAGCTTTTTAATCCAGCCGACAAAGACACAAGGAGATCCAATGGCTGGAAGCTTTGAAACTAGACAAATTCAGACTAGGAATCAGGTGCTCATTTTGAACAGAGAGTGTAATTAACCATTGGAACAACTTCCCTGGGAAGGTAGTGGACACCCCATTATGTGTAGCCTTTAAATCAAGACACGCTGACTTTCTCAAAGTGCTGCTCTGGCTCAAAGAGAAGCTATGGGGTCTGATGGAAGTGGAGCCAATATATTACAATGTTCTGAATACTGTGGAGCTGTGATGCAATAATCTAAGAATACTGAGATGTAGCAATTTTATGAACACGGTGTGTGACCTGGTGACGTTACTGCGTATCGGGTTATACGACTTTCCTGTGTGAATGTATTCCTCTCTCTTACTGGGGGCTGTGGGAAGAGCAAACAGGAAGGCAAATCAATGGCTCCCCAGATCACCAACCTCCACGCAAACCGCTTGGGGTGGCAATTACCAGCCAATGGCCTGCCAAACCCAAACGACACCACGGTTTTGCCAGGTTGGGAACTCGAGACAGTAACCAGTTAGGAGAAGAAGGGGGTCACTTAGCAGCAGCTGTCCAGAGGGTCAGGCTGACCCAGAGAGAGAGAGAAACCGTGGAGGAAGTCTAAGGAAGTCGGGCCTTCCCAGGTCCAGGCCATGGTAAGCCTTAGGGAAGAGCTACACTCTGTTTGCTTGTTTTAAGATCCATCTTCTTTTAAATAAATAATACTTTGCTTTTAGGAAGCTGTGTGGTCCCTGACTACCGCTGTCCTTGCTCCCTCAGGGAACAGCCCAAGTTAAACCGGCTGATGCAATCACGTTTGAGCGCAGGGGACTGCAGCCCAGCGCCAATCTGAGAGTGGAAGAATTGCCAAGTCCCCCCAGAGCCAGGGAATGGCTAGAGACCTGAGTCCCGGGAGGCGGTAATGATTGTCCTTGACTTTTGGTGTCTCTTTGGAGTCTGCCAGCAGGTTTGGAGGTGTGGTCGGAGGGGCGGCAGAGTCCCCCAGAAGAACGTGCACTCTGGAAACACAGCTTCCAAATGGATTACAATGACCTGACTGCAGGGGGAGCAAACGTCACCTGTTGTGCCTGAGCACTCCTGCACGCTCCGCCAGTGGGGCAGGATTACAGGGTAGATGACCTGGCTTCCAGAGGACCAGCATGACATTGACCCTCGCCCTGGGAACTGCAGTGTGTAGTGGGGTGAGCAGCAAGCATACCTCCAGAGGGCGTGCCCCTGCAGGGCCGGGAGAAGGCTCACACCCAGCATAACCAGCCGAACTCCGCTCCCATAGGAGCGCCAAGAGGAAAGGGTTAGTCATCCCTGACAAAAGCAGCTCACCACGATGCCAGTTCGTGCGCTCCAGTAGGACCCCCAGGCTCCCTGGTGTGGCACCACTCGGCTGGGGAGTATTTGCTGCTGGTTGTCAAAGATCACACCGGAGCAAAAGGCTTTGGGCGGGGTGAAGGAGGAGCTGTGATATTTCCAGAGGGACCCCTCGGGGGCCAGAGCTAAGGCTGTGCTGTTTCCGAAGCAGTGCATCAACCTACGTGTTTCCCGGGTGTTGTAAACACGTGCTTTGCTTTTTCCTTGTCACACTGACAGTCCCTTCAAGGATCCGTGAATAGATCTTTGCTGAGTGCTCGCTGGTTTTCTAATGTGTCAGTCTCTGGCCCCACATTCCAGACGGGCATGGGGTGGGGTGGGGACAGGGATCCCTGCTGCATAGCAGCCACTTAATCACCATCTTAACAACACTTTTTGTAAGTGAATGATTTCACTAGCGCGCTGGTCACTCTAGAGTCTTCCAGGCTAGACAAGAGCTGAATTAAAAACCACTCCACACACACCCCACTCCTCTTTCCCCATCTTTCCAGCCCCCTTTAAGCATCCTAAAGAAGAAGAAAAAGAGCACAAACTCAATGTTTCTTCACCTTTGCAAATCACCTTTCACATGTACATTCTCACTGTGAAACAAACCTCTCAGCACTTATCTCTGTGTGCTCATAAATCACATAACCGGCTGCACTAAATCGCCCCCAAAGCTCCTTGTTCACTATTGAGAATCAAAAAAATAATACCAAAAGCAAGCAGTATTTCAGGTCAAGCAGGGGGAAGAATCAGCTTAGAGTGAGCTCTGCGGAGCACAGTGAAGCAGAAGGAAATTCACTGTCTTACAGCTTGTTTGGAAATTCTCCAAGGCCCGATCCTCAAAGATATTTAGGCATAGTGGGAGTTAAGTGCCTAAATCCCTTAAATGACTGGTGTTTAAGTGACTTAGGAACCCAACACCCACTGACAGTCAATAGGACATCAGTTCCTAAGTCACTTAGGTGCTTTTGAAAATTCTACCCTGTGTCACCACTCGCACTTGTGCAACAGGTAGGTGTACAACTCTCTCACTATGATCTGGTGTGTTTCACACCCCCTTAGCATGGGTTTATATGAGTGCACAAGGTGCACAGCAGGGAGAATCGGGCCTCCAGAATGAACCTTTTCTGAGGGGTAATAAAATATCTTTACCACAATCACCCGATCCCTCTTAGACCAAACGCCCATTGAAGCATGTGGCCATCAGTGGGACGAACTGAAGTTAGTGGACGTTTTTTCCTGGGTATGGACAATTGCAAGAACCTAAGATGGTTCTATCGCACCTCCACACACCAGGGATAGAGAAGAGCGAATGAATGTAGGTTTTTCTCCTGCTCTCAGGTCAAGAAGGAGCATTTGCACCATCTGAAAAGTTAGGATTGTGCCATACAAAAGCTGCTTCCTAAATAGAGGCAAGCGCTTCAGCAGGTATAAATCAGAGCAGCTCCACTGACTCCGAGAGCTACATTGATTTCCACCAGCTGAGGACTTGGCCCATCAAGTCTGCTTTTCTCGGTATGTATGGGGGTGGGTTAGTCTCAGAATGCACCAGCTTTGCTCAGTAAAACTTTTCAGCGAAATGTCTGTGCAGAACGTTGGTGCACTTTTGTGTCCACGATGCACTGAAGAGTTCCACTAGGGTCCTCCACGAAGGGCTGTTTGAAAAAATAACTCCTTCGGGAGTGACCCGCAGGGAACTCTTTCATTCCGCCTCTCTTCAGCAACGTGCTGCTCCTGAAATCACCGCCCCGCCGGGAACGTCTGAAGGTCGTGGCTACAAACAAATATTTGATCAATCAATGCACGGTGACCTTGAACGCTAACCCCCCCTGTTCGTTTGGAATGGCCCCTCTCGTTTGTGCATGTAGGTACGGGCTGCAGCGTGCCACCCACGCTGTATTTCATTACCTCCCCTCTCATGCCCAGTGTGCGTGCACTGACTGTCTTCCTAATGTTCTGATGTTCCCTCATGGGGTTTTTAATGCTCAGTGAGTGGGAATCGGGTCCATAAATTAGCTGGAAAGACGTAAATTACTTTGAGTGCAGCTATTATCCTCTGTCTACAGGCAGAAGATCAATGCTTCTCCCGGGCGACCTCTGGGCACACTCATTCCAACCCCCCCCCACAATCTCTTGGGAGCTGTCAAACGCTCCTTTTCCCCATACTTTTTAAGGACACTGAGGGGTAAATTCATCCTTGTACCAGCCCTGAGGGGAGGTGGTTTGTACCAGTTCGAGAGTTGTGGAAAGTCAATGGAGCTAGACCAATTCACACCAGTTGCAGACCGGCCCCCACCGGTCCTTTTTCTCCCTCTATGTATCATCACAGTCTCTCCGATCTACTCGATGAGCAATGATGTTATAACAAAGCAGTGGTCAGTATCTGTCACTGGACTGAACCCTGGGGCCGTCCAATCCTTCGCGGCCACAGCAAGGATGGAAGTTAGATCCTTCTGCTCAAAGAAGAGAGGCTTCCGTTACTTAATAAATAATAATATATGGAGGTATACCCATCTCATAGAACTGGAAGGGACCTTGAAAGATCATCAAATCCAGTCCGCTGCCTTCACTAGCAGGACCAAGTACTGCCCCTAATAGATTTTTGCCCCAGATCCCCCTGCAAGGATTGAGCTCACAACCCTGGGTTTAGCAAGGCAATGGTCAAACCACTGAGCTATCCCTCCCCCTACTTGAGCTAATGGAGAGTTCCCCTCAAATGCTTTGCAGTATAGGAGCTTTGACACACACTTGAGCTGTTCCCATGCCCTCCAGTAGAGCAAAGCGGTACATATACACCTGGGATGTCGGACTTGTTCTGAGGAGAGAGCCACTTTTAACTATGGCCTCTGGGCCAGGATATAAATGTAAGCCTATATACCCTATTGACCTCAATCCTCAGTGGGATGCCAATTGATATCAATGGGAGGTTTGCCCAAAGATCCACACAGAACACGGCCGTTAGTTACTCGCTGCACTTTTAGTTACTCCCATTAACTGTGCAGTACCTTCTTGTCACAGTCAGCATAAATGGGAAAACATCCCTTTCCTGCTCTCCATTTCTCTTCCTTCCCCATCCTCCTTTCTGTGCTCCTCTCCCTCTTTTTCCTCATTCTCTCTTCTTTTCCTCCTTCTGCATTTCCTTCCAAGCAGCAAATCCCACCTCCCCCCGTTTCCACTCCCCATGGGATTCCTTCCTGCCTCCATCCCATCTACTAGAATGATCAGCATTTAAATACTTAAAACGCTGAGATTAAAGTGTCATCACCGGCTTCAGAACTTTCACCCCAGTGAGATTAATGGCGGTGGGGGAGTTCACACCTCTGCGAGTTTGTTTCACGCTGTCTGCAAACTCCAGCACTGTCTGGATCTGGTTCCCCCTCTCCCTTTCCGGCAGGTCACTCGATTATTGTGAAGGGATCCAGCTGCTTGATCCGAGGTGTTTTAAACCTCTGGAGTCTGAACAGAGCCCAAGTACTGTCCCTGTCTCGGGGTCCCTAGGCACAATCTCAGGGAACAGACGCTCTGTCTGGCACCCCATCCTGAGAGCTTAGACCACACGCTCCCCTGCACAGCCCCATGAATCAGTGCTGACCCCTCAGATTTTACTGTAGCGTAAACGCACCCTCTCCCAGAATTCCATCCAAGCTGTGAGCTTTCTGGTTTCCCTCTTCAGGGGGACGCGTGCGGCGTGGTAGATGTAATTGCACAAAACGCACGGACCCTTTGCACAGCATTCTAACACATTATTGCTCTTGACTTAATGCCCTGAGAAAGACACAGAGAGTACAGATCAGACAGAAAACAACCAACCTCCTAACAGCTCCTACCCTAGCTCACCCTTCCCTCGGAAGCACACTGCGCGGTGACAGCTGAAAGGTTTTCTTTGCAGCCGCAAGGGCAAGAAACTTTATTGTAATGAATGACGAGATACTGCAGATTCAGAGCATACCACGCTGGCCACAAAAATACATCCAGTGAGCTGGATCCACCCTATGGGCAGGATAATTGACACACCACATATACACACTAGCCAGTTCATTACAGTATAAATTGCTGAGATACAATCAAAGTCATCTTTTTTTTTTTTTTTTTTTTGCAAGGCACCAGTTTATGCGATTATTTGGGGGCATTTTCCTAATGGAGCTGATAGCCCTTTAAAGGTGACCTGCAAAAGATTTGTTTAATTGGACTTTTTTTTTTTTGGTAGAAAACCAAAAGGGGGGGTTGTTTGTTTTTTAAAACGTTTTCTTTCTATTTGTTGTGTTTGTTTAACCTTAGAACTATCATGAGAGTGCCGTCTGGGCTTCCCTACTTGCCCTGGAGGCCTGCTGGATGTCTCAGTCCTCCTCGATACTCCAAGTAGCACCTAATAAACTCAAGGGGAGTGGAAGGATAGATCAGTGGTTTGAGCATTGGCCTATTAAACCCAGGATGGTGAGCTCAATCCTTCAGGAGGCCAATTGGGGATCTGGGGCAAAATTAGTACTTGGTCCTGCTAGTGAAGGCAGGGGGCTAGACCCAAGGTCCCTTCCAGTTCTAGGAGATGGGATAGCTCCGTTAATTATATTTATTATTATCTTAAACTGATTTAGTGTGTGAACTGGATTTGAACCTGATTTGTATCAATTTAGCTTAACTTGGTAAGGAACCAACTGAAGCTACGTTGATATAAATCCCCTTTAAACTGAATTAAGAGCATCCACACAGTGTTTAATTAAATCAGTGTTTAAACTGATTTAAAGTTAAATGAGTGCAACACGGAATACAGACAGGGCCTCTGAGGTATTTATCATGAGCTCTCACTGTAAGGAAAGAAGAGGTGAGGAATCTTTAACAAAGCCATCCTTTATCCAAAATGTTAATAGTTTAAAATAGCTGTTCACAAAGACAAACCATTTAAACAGCCTGACTGAACTTCTCTTCCTCTCTCAATAGCTCAGTTTTTGCTCCCTGGATGCTTGTAATGGCAACATTCCCATAGTTCCTCTGCCATGACAGGCCCTATTTATCGTAGGGCCTGAGATAAGATATCATAGTACCTGAGCTCCTGGCAATCTTTAATGTGTTTATCCTCACCACTCCCCTGTGAGGTAGGGAGGTGATTTTATTCCTATTGTACAGATGGGGAACTGAGGCCTTGGCTACACTGGCGGTGTACAGCACTGCAACTTGCTGCGCTGTAAAGCATCAGTGTAATCAGAGCCTGTAGCGCTGCATGCTCTCTCGCAGCACTGCAAGCTATTCCCCTCGGAGAGGTGGAGTACATACAGCGCTGAGAGAGAGCTCTCGCAGCGCTGGCGGCGCGACTACACTCGCGCTTCACAGTGCTCCCGCGGCAAGCGCTGTGAAGTCCCGAGTGTAGCCAAGGCCTCAGAGAGAGAGAGAGGCTAAGGGACTAGCCCAAGGTCAAATCTTGGCAAAGCAGGGAATTCTGGGTCCCCCCTGTATCAAACCAGCACCCTAACCACTAGGCCATCCTTCCTCTCTCACCTATATTTGTTTGGTTTTCTTCTAAAATTTCCTGTTGCCATCACCACTGGCTCAGCTCCCACTGGAGGGACCACTAGCGGGAGGCAAGGCCCAGCTGCCACCAGTGTAGCGTATTTTACTCAGGGGGACGGAATAAGCTACGCCATCAGTATAAGGCACATCCATACTAGAAGCGCTTTGCTGGGATAGTATATACTGGTACGGCTAGACCAGCAAAGCACTCCCCGCAGCAGGAAGTCCAACACAACTGACCCGCACAAC